>NC_137905.1:19492264-20016797 GCF_963455335.1 Martes martes
AGACCAGCCCCTCTGTTAGCCACACTGCATGCATGATTTCATTTCATTTCATTCCAATGTTCTGTAGAGGGGGAAAATATCTTCTTATTTTTCAAGCACAGCAAAGAGGTTTATGGAAGTCAAGTTACTTGCTCAGTGTCACATAACTCATTAGGGGTAGAACTCAGATTTGCTCCCTAGCCTGCCTGTCCTAAAACAAGTACAGCCAAAACAATCACGGTCTCTCCTTTGTAGGGCTCACTGCCTAGAGATGGTGACCGACATGAACCACTGAGTCCCAGAGACAGATGTAAACTTGCAGTGATGAGACATGCCACAAGGAACCATGAGAGAGTGTTACAGGAGGTAAGACCTTGTGAGGGTGTGGGATGAGGCAGGAGAAATGGGCAGAGGTCAGGATTGCTTTTGATCCTAAGAGTAATGGAAGGCATTCGAGTGACTTAAACAATACTGGAGGAGTGGTGGTGGCAAAACCAGACCTGCATTTTGAAACGCCAGCTTTATTGGCAGTGTGGAGGTTGTTGCAAGGGGAGGGGGTCAAGACAGAATGGAGGTGGGAAGGCTGGAGACATGGTGATCACCCTGGCCCAGGAGAGAAGTGACAGTGGCCCTGGAGATGGAGGGAGATGGACCAGCTGGCAAGAGTTGCCAGAGGTAAAGTCAACAGGACTTGGTGATGTCTTGAGTATAGGGGTTGAGGGAGTGGATAGAGTCAAGGATCATCCCTGGATTTATAGTTGTGCAGCTGGATAGTGGTGTTGCCAGTCACTGAGGAGCAGAATACTGGAAGTTTGGGGAAGACGAGTATGCATTTGATTTTACATAAGTTTATTTCAAGAGTTGTTGGCAGGCAGCAGAACTCTGAGAGGAGTCTAGGCCACAAAGACAACCTAAGGACTAAACCCTAGGCTTAGACATGCAGGCTTGAAATTGATTGACACATCCATCCCTTTGCCTATTCATGTATCCATCTTCTTCCCATGAATCCACGTGTCCTTTCTCCCACCCTCTTATCATCTATCCATTTATCCACTCATTCACTCACCTGTGAATCCCTCCTCCTACCTTCCTGACCACCCATCTATCCATCATCCATCCAACCTTCCTCTCATCTATCCACCTCCCTATCCTTCCACCTACCTGTTCTCCTACCTGTCTGTCCGTCCATCCATCCATCCATCCATCCACCATCTAATTTTCCTCTGATCTATCCACCTCGCTGTCCTCTCACACATCCATTTATTTTTCCTCCTATCCATTTAGCCATCCATATACTCCCTTCCATCCACCCACTCACCCAGCTGTCTTCCCCATCCACATCTAAACACCCATACATCCCATACGTACTTATTGATGCCTACTACAGGCCTAGCACTCTGCTGTATACTGGTAGGAAAAAAGAATGATGTAGAAAAACCAAGTCCTGGCTCTTGAGGAGCCCACAGTCTGTTAGGAGAGGCAGATGTGTAAACCAATGTTCACAGAGGAGTATATTTTCTGTGCTAGAAGTGCACAAAGGAAGGACCCTTAACCCAATCTGAGGAGGTTTGAATTGGCTGTTTTGAGGTTGTGCTCCTTGAATTGAGTTTAAAGTTCACTTAAACTCTCAGGGATGCAGCAACTTGGAATATTGGGAACGAAGTTGAGTGTGAGTGAGTGAAGACATGTGTTATGAGTGAAGACATGTGTTATGAGCGAAGACAGAAAACGACAGGTCCACGGTGTTTTCTAACACCAATAACCGATTCTCCAACTCCCCAGATACCAACTTGGTGTTAAAAAATTCAACTCAATTCTGATACTAACTACCTGACGATTGCATAGACACTTACGGGCTCAATACCACAAGGCTGCTCACGACTCTTGATCCCAATCACAAAGCTACAATTCTGTCTCTAAATAGAGGTTTCCCTTGATTGCTTCCTTGGATTCAATAATTTCACAGAACTCAGGGAGACATTTTGTTTATGTTTATCAGTTTATTACAAATCATACAACTTAGGAACAGCTGGATGGAAGAGACGCAAGCTTTTGGGGGGTTAGTGTGTAGTGTTTCTATGACCTCTCTGGGATCATCACCCTCCCAACACTTTGACATGTTCACCTACCAGGAAGGTCATCAATCTCATTGTGGAAGAGTTTTTATTTTTTTTATTTTTTAAAGATTTATTTATTTATTTATTTGACAGACAGAGATCACAAGCAGGCAGAGAGGCAGGCAGAGAAAGAAGGAGGGGAAGCAGGCTCCCTGCTGAGCAGAGAGCCCAATGTGGGGCTCGATCCCAGGACTCTGGTACAATGACCCGAGGTGAAGGAAGAGGCTTAACCCACTGAGCCACCCAGGTGCCCCTGTTTAAGAGTTTTTATATGGCTTAATTTCCACCCCTCCCCCTGCCCTGCACCCCCTTGCCCGGCTCCTCTTCCTGTAGATCACTGGGTGGAGCTGAAAGTTCCACCACTTGGTCTTTCTGATGACCATACCCATTCTGAGGCTATGTAAGGATCCCATCTGAAATCACCTCCTTAGCATAAACTTAGGTGTGATCAAAAGGGCTCTTAATAACAAGAGAGTCTCCCACCACTAGAAAATTCCAAGATTCTTAGGAGCTCTGCACAAAACCCACGATAACAAAAGATGATCTTAGCAACCTTAACACCCTTCAGATTACATAGCTTTTAGGAGCTTTGTGCCAGGAACCTGGCCAAAGACCAAATCTATTTCTCACCGTACCATAGCAGGTCATAAAGCCCTTGTCAGGGGCCACATGAGGGTTTTATGGAGGGGGGTGACCTGATCAGTTTGGTGTTTCAGAAGATCTCTCTGGCTACCTTGTAGAAGATGGGGTAGAGTAAGTGTGTGCAGAGGGGATCAGATGGTCCAGTCTCTGCAGAATGAGGACTCTGGCCAATGATGTGCTCTGAGTTCAGCCCCTGGGGTTGGCCAGGCCCCCACATTTGGCCTGGACCCAAACCCAATTCTCAGTTCATTTATTTGGCCAAGAGTGAACGTAAGGTGGCCAGACTGAGGTTTGTGGCATGAGGAGGATTTAGGTAGTGTCTGTATTCCAGGGTGGCATCCTGTACCCTCACACTGTCTTCAGCTGTGGCTGCTATCTACTTGCATCACTTGCTCTCTGGCTTCTTTGTCAAAGCCATTAGGAAGTACCTAAGTTCCATGCACCACTTTGCTGCCTCTATAATCTATATTCACAAAACCCATTAACTTCCCATCAGTCACGCCATGATGTTTCCTTTGGCCCCGTGAAATCTCAATCCTGGTGGCTGGCCACTGACACCTGACAGTGTTCAGTCCAGGTGGAGATACCACAATGAGTCAGATGGGGCCCTGGCCTACAAAAAGCTTCCAACAGGGATGAAAGATTGATCTGGGGGCAGGGTCGTCCCAGTGATCTGGAACAAGGAGCGTCGGTGTGTGGAAGAGGAAACAGCTCACTGGATTGTGACTCTGGGCAAGTCATTTTACTTCCCCCGAGCTTCAGTTTATTCATATGTGGAAAGAGAAAGAGAATATTTACCTATCAAAACCTGGGCTTTTTGAGGTCCTAGAGTGGGGAACAGAAAAGGAGGTGGGAACCCAGCAGGACTCTGCCTCTTGTCTCTGTACCTCTCTCCTCTTTCTCCATTATTCTATAAAAAGCCCACACTCCAGCTTGGGGGCGAGTTCATAGCACCTCAATTCTGGCCATAAGAGAAACTGACCGACCATCTTTCAATGCCAAGTCCACATTCCCTAGAGAGAATCTGGTTGGCTGAGCTGCATTATGTGTCTACTTCTGGTCCAATCAACTATGACCAGAGGGTTGGGGTCATATAGCATAAACGTGGCAGTTAGTGGACGTGTACATGAGCAGCGGGCAGTTCTCAGAGAAAGTGGGGGATTTGTGAGGTGTGTCTCCTATGTTATTTCAGGTTTTTTGGAAGATTGAATAAGGTAATGTATGTAAACTTTGGGCATGGTTTTTGGCATATACTATGGGCTGTATAAATGGTAGCTGTTATCATTCATTCACTGCCTTGCTTAATAAGCACTTACTGAGTGCCTGGTTTGTACTAGATCCTACGCTAAATGCTGAGGACAAAGCTTGAAAAATGACAGTAATAAAAGCGAAACTATTCCACAGGGTTGTTGTCAGAGTTGAAAGGAATAATACAAGCCAAATGTTTAGCAGAGTTCCTGACACAAAGTGAAGTCTCAGTAAATGTTGCCTACAAATTTTGAATGTCTAATTGCAAAAGAGCAAAAAAAAAAAATTGTATGGCTTTTCTATATGTTTTTTTGGTTCCCTGGCCACAGGACTGAGACATCTTTGGTTACAAAAATAGATTTCAGTGATCAAAATAATGACAGCTGCCAGACTGACAGTTTTCAGATGGTGCATTTGAGTCTAATTTAAAAGTTTAGAAAAATAACACTGGCATCTTCTGAACTCAAGTACTTAAATTATTAACTAATTACAAACTTAATTAAAAATAGCCATGTACAACCTGTGATTGTCTTAATTTTCCTGACCAAGAATGGATGAACCTGTCCATCGACAGGAGGATAAACTGTTGATGACTGCATGAAGGAATATAGCAATGAGGATAAACATACTAGAGCTACAAGAAATGTATGGGCAACTGACAAACAGGGTTGAGCGAGAGAAGCCAGACACTGAATGGTTCTATTTATATAATGCTCCAAAATGAGAAAAATACATCTATGGTGTTAGAAGTCCGGGCACTTTGCCCTTGGTGAGGTATTTGCTGGGAGGGGGCTTTAGGTGTGCTGGTAATGCTGTTTCTTGCTGGGTACATGGACATATTTTGTTTGTGAAAATTCACTGAACAGTATACTGATGTGCATTTTTAAAAATTTATTTATTTGACAGAGATCACAAGTAGGCAGAGAAGCAGGCAGAGAGAGAGGAGGGAGCAGGCTCCCTGCTGAGCAGAGAGCCTGATGCAGGGCTTGATCCCAGGACCCTGGGATCGTGACCTGAGCTGAAGGCAGAGGCTTTAACCCACTGAGCCACCCAGGTGCCCCACTGATGTGCATTTTAATGTATGTATATTATACTTTGAGATAAAGTCTTAAGAAAAGCAAAAGAGTGCCCCATTTTTTTTTTAAAGATTTTATTTATTTGACTGACAGATCACAAGTAGGCAGAGAGGCAGGCGGCGGGGGTGGGGGGTGGGGTGTGAAGCAGGCTCCCTGCTGAGTAGAGCCCGATGCGGGGTTCCATCCCAGTACCCTGGGATTATGACCTGAGCCGAAGGCAGAGGCTTTAACCCACTGAGCCACCCAGGTGCCCCGAGTGCCCCGTTTTTGTGTGCATCTGCCCGGTTGAGGATCCCAGCTGGAAGGTAAAGGAGAGACTGGGATTTCAGGCAGAGGAGCAAAGGGAAGGACCTAATATCTCCTCAGCCCATCAGTCAACTTTCTTTCCATGCTTAGTAACAAATACAGTTCCGCTTGTACTAAATAACACTTTTTCCTTTATTTCCTTTATTTTTAGATATCCCTTGAATATTGTGAATCTTGCAACAGAGGGTGCTTCCCTGCAGTGGTTATTACTTATTTTTTGAGGGTCCACCTCTGGAAAACGCAGGGATTGTGTCTTTCAGTGCCATCCTGAGCTTTTTGTTTTATTTCTTATCCTTATTTTTCCTTTGTCCCAATTCACCCACTTATTTAAAAAAATATTGTAATGCATGTGTTGCTCTTGTCCTGATTCACTCACTTATTTAAAAAATTGAGATGTGTGTATGTTTCCTTTGCTCCTAGTTACTCACTTGTTAGAGAAAACATTATACGTAGTATGTGTGTGTTTTTAAGTGGCTTTGATTCTCTTTGGAAGAAGATGGTGTATGAATAAACCAGTGGAGCAGAAAACATTTATAGAAAACCTGCCTATGTGTCAGGCATTTCTACCACCCTTTTTAGAGGATAGTTCCAGGGGAGAGAAGTAGTGCAGGAGGGCCTGGCCTGGCACATAGTAGGTGCCTGAAGCATTTGTGAGGCATTTGGCCCTGGGAGGTTGGGCTGGAACACAGGGGATTGCATGAGCCTTTGCTCTAAGCTCTGGAAAGCATGGAGAAGTTCACTCTGGACTGGGTCAGGAGCCCTGGGTTTGGAGCCAGAAAACCTGGTTCCGTTCCCACTCTGCCCTTGGCCTGCTGTGCTTCCTGTAGCAAATCACTTGCTTTTTCAGTACCTCCATCCTTCAGAAAGGTCTTATGCAGGCACTGCTTCGGACCTGGGTCTCTGGCATTTTCTGCTTATGGCCCCCTCTGCTGGGGCACCTAGCCGGTGTGAAGGGAACTCTTAATCCTGCCTCTCTTTTCTGTCCTGGTCCTCTCCATCAAGAATTCTGGTGACTCCTGGGGACTCAGGAAGATCTCCATATCACCCACACACATCCACAAGACTCAGAAGAACGGAATCCTAAACCCGATCTGACAGCTCTGGGGGGCTTTGCTGACCCTCGCCCCTGTTCCTCCTAAGATGGCATAGCAGCTTGGCAACTGAGGAGGGCTGAGACAGCTAGAAGCCAGGATGGTCAGAAAGAGATTGGGGCCCCTTTGCCCCTCCCTTAGGAAACAGTCTGGCTGCTCTCGGTTTTGAGCTGACGGGGATGGATTTGAAATGCTGCCAGGAGAGCTCGTCCCCTAGAAGTATAGTAAGAATGCTTTCTGAATGCAGCACAGAGCACGAACCATTCACACCCCAGCATGGAGCAGCTGAGCCTTCACACACGGGGAAGGGCAGGGCAGCCTGGTGGACAGCAGAGTCTTGTGAATTCAGCCCTGTGGGGAAGGAGCTGTTTCTCAGCATCTCTGTTTGGACTATCGCCTTGTTCATTTTTCACCCTCACCCAGCATGCTGCAGGCATTCCGCCCCCAAAACAAGGCACACAGTGCCTTGATGTAACTTTTCAATTCAGTCTTGAAGAAAGGACACCCCTCCACACTGCAACCATGGAGGTTCCTTAAATCAACCCATGTCCTTGCTTGAAACTTTCAGTGGCTTCCTCTCGCTAAACATCAAGTCCACACTGGAAACGACAGTCAAGATTCTTTTTGATCTGGTCTCTGCCCATCTTGCTAGGTTCCCTTCCAACCACTCTCCACCTAAACCCCTGGGCTCCAGCTGCCTCTAACTTCCAAAGACCCTGTTCTTCAGCAACTTCTCTGACCGTGTCTTCTCTGAGGTTGAATCAGTACTCTGTATTAGGGCTCTGGGGTTCCTTAACAGGCTTCACATTTCAGAGTGATAGAAACTGTGTAATATTTTCTTTTGTGTTTGTGCTTATGGGGCTCCCCATTTGTGAGCCTTTGGAGAGCAGGAACCCAGTGTTCCCACACCAGGGTCTGGCTCAAGGCTCCAAAAACACTTGCTGCACAAATGGAATTGGGCCCTAAAGACACTTGCGACTGAGCTGGAACAGGGAGTTGTCTCTGCGGGTTTAAGAGCACAGGCCCATCGGCCCCAGTGCTAAATGGCCCCACTGCAGCGCTTTCTCTCTCCCTGTGCTTCTCAGTGTATCGCTTTTGGCCCTCCCCCTCCTCCCATTTGATACTTCAAAGCTCCGCAGAAGAACTGTAGGTTTCTTCAGAGAACCATCTCCATGACTGCTAAATAAATAAGTTAGATACACAGACAGTTCAGCAAAACCAGCTTTGGTGAGCATGAATGCATTCTTACCAGAAGACTGATGGCTGCGTACAAGACCTTTGGAAGGCAAAACAAAGCACACTTTTTATTTAAGATACTTTCAGACTTACAAAAATACTGTAAAAGTAGAGTTCATTTGTATCCTTCATCCAGTTTCCCCTTATGATAACAACTTCCAAAACCATAGTCCAGTGACTAAGACCAGGATATTAACAGTGGTACAATACAATTGTACCTTCTGTGAATTTTGAGTTTTCCTCAAATGTTGTTTGAGGATCTGCTCCAGAATCTCACATTGCTCATGGTGGTTGGATGTCCTTAGATTCTTCCATTCTGTAAGAATTCTTACTTTCATGACCTTGACATTTCTGATGAGTACTGATCAATTACATGGAAGCCTTTTACTTGCTTCTGGTTCCCGGTTGATCTCCAGATGATTGAAGTTCCTGGAGGTCTGCCTTTAGGATGAGTTCTGGACAAGTGCTTCCGTTTCTTTGACCCCTCTCATTCTCCATGATTCCCTTGGGATTCTCTGGAGCAGGAGTCAGTTAGAGGAGGGAAAGCATTATGTGGAGGTGATTAGTGTTTCTTGACCTTGGGTGTTCACTGTCATATTCTGAGTTCCCAGTCACATCTGCAATCAATTATGCAATTAGCCATGCATGTTGACTTTGGAATGGATGCAGATTCCTTCTCGTTCCTCCTTGTCTGCAAATCTTTCTCCATTCCTCCCCTCTTCCACTTGTCCTCTGTTGGTGACAGATTAGAGGAGGCTCCAGGGCTGACCTGGTGTACACATTTCCCTGGAGTCACGCTCTGGGACACCTCTGCTGGGTCTCTGCAGGGGGCGGGGATGTTAGTGGTGGATTGGGAAGTGGCACAGTGAGCTGATCCTTTCAGTGTCCTGCACTAACTAATGGGATCATGTGGCCCATGAGATTGGGGACAGTAGCAGGGGCCTGGGAGAGAAGTCAGCTAGGGTAACAAAGCATCAGCCAGCTCAGCTCCCATCACATTTGGAGAGTTCTCCTCTAGTGATGAGCCTGGGCTTTCTAAGGGACAATGGAAGAACATGTTAGAATCTGTTCACATTCATTCATTCATTCATTCACTCACATATTGATTCATCTGTTTATCTAACCAGAACATACCTCAGTTGGTTATCTTTATTATTGTCTTTGAGGATGCTGTCATTGTGTTTAAGTCTTAGATATGGGGACATAGGGATGAATCAGACTCGGGTCCTGCCCTCACAGTGCTCATAGAGACAAACCATAGAAGATCTCAATGCCATGTAATAAGGGCTCTGTTGAAGGATGTATTAAGGTTGTGGGAACAGGGGAGAGTGAATGACTTAATTGTGACAGAGATATGTAGTGGATGGGACAGGTGACCCTAAAAGATTTAGAAGCACTAGGCTAGCAAATGGAGAAGGGACTGATTTTCCAGGGGAATGGCATGAGCAAAGTCCTGAAGTGGGAAAAGCCTGTGATTTCCTGAAAGAACTGAAAGCTTCCTACTCCTTTACTCCTTTATTCACTTATCCACCCATTTGCACTGGGCCATGTGTGCTGGGCACAGGGCCACTAAGGGGAGGTGGATCTGGTCTTGCCTAAGGATCTTATAGCCAGGGCAAGAAGACAGACAATTATTATGAGAGCAGAAATATACATGGATTTCTTAGGGAGGGAAGAGTGATGGGCAGAGAGAGCTTCTTGGAGGAGGATATCTTTGAGGTTTGATTTGGGGAGGATTTGGGCAAGTGAAAAAGCAGAGATGGTCACTCTTTACTGAGAGAACAGTATGTGCAAAGGCCCAGAGGTCATGTGTTCATTCATTCACTGATCCATCCATTCATCTAGCAAATATGTACTGAGTGCCAGCCATGTGTCTATACTATGCATAGCAGTTACAGAGTGAACAATTATAGAGCTTATGTTCTAATGGAGTGTTTCAGTCAGGTTAGGCTAAGTTATACTGTGGTAACAAGCAACCCCCCAAATCTCAGTGGCTTACAAAAATGAAGGTTTATTTTTCACTTATGTTATATGTTCATTGCTGGTGGCAGAGAGACTAGAGATGGTGGAGCCATGAGCTGGTTCTTAAAGTTCTTTTTTCCTTCCTTCCTTCCCTTCTTTTTAAAGATTTTATTTATTTATTTGACAGAGAATGAGCAAGCATAAACAGGGGAACAACAGGCAGAGGGAGAGGGAGAAGCAGGCTCCCACCTGAGCAAGGAGCCTGATTGGGGCTCAATCCTAGGACCCTGAGATCATGACATGAGCTGAAGGCAGATGCTTAATGACTGAGCCACCCAGACACTCATGGTTCTTAAAGTTTCTGCTGCAAAGTGACAAGTGTCACTTTCACTCATATTCAAAAAATTGAATCACTTGGCTAAGCTTGACATCAATAGGTTAGGGATGTGTAATTCTCCCACAGAGAAGGACAGTGCATATTTTGACCAATAAGACAACCTACCATTTGTCTGAGGAAAGGCTAACAGCTTAATATGACAGTGTTTGGCATGAAGGCAGATGTGTTGGTACAGAAATTAAAAGGAGAAGCCAGATTATGCAGAGCCTTGGGTGGTAGGCTGAACAGTTTGGGCTCTGTCATCTGACAGTGGAGAGCCATGGAAAGTTTGAAAAAATCTATTGAGTTTAAGGGAGTACAACATCTTATTTGCACTTTAGATAAATAATTTCAGTGACAGCAGAAGAATGGCAGGTGGGGCTTGAGGCTAGAGATAGAGCAATTGGGAATTCGGGGAAAAACACAGTAGGGAAGGAAGAGGACCCCAACTAAGGCTGGCACAGTTTAGAGGAGAGGGCTTCAGGAGACATCAGGAGTAAAATCAAGGGAATTTGTCCATTAGCATACTGTTCAACAGATATTTTAGAAAGAATAAACAAGTAAGTAAGTATATATACTTGGTCCTTGAGCACCTATGATGTAAGCAATAGGCAATCACTTTTAAAATGAGACAGGGGGGCCTAGGTGGGTCAGTCAGTTAAGTCTGACTCTTGCTTTCAGCTCAGGTCAAGATGTCACAGTTCTGAGACAACCCAGCACTGGGCCCCACACTGGGCATGGAGCCTGCTTAAGATTCTCTCCAGCTCCCTCCACGCCTGCTCACGCACACATTCTCTCTCTCTCTCTCTAAAAAATAAAAATAAATGAAATAAAATGAGATCCTGATGAAACATCTCTCCATTTAAAACAGATGTTGATTTTTAAAAATTTACTTTATATTTACATACAGTAATATTCGCTTTTTGGGGAGTATAGTCCCATGATTTTGAGAAATAGACTTGTTTAACTACTGCCACAGGTAAGATACTGAGTTGTCCTGTCACCCCCAGAATCTCTCTCATGCACCTTCTGTTAGTCAGATCCTCCTTCCTTGCCAACTGCTGGAAATCCTGATCTGTTCCCTGTTGCTCTGGTTTTGTCTTTGTCAGATATTGTATAAATGGAATCATAGAATATGTAGTCTATGCAGTCTACCTTCTTTTATTTAGTATAATGCATTTGAGATCCGTTCCAGTTGTATGTATCAATTTGTCCTTCCTTTTTGTTGTTCAGTAGTATTTCATTATATGTCTGTACCAGAATTGGTGCGAAGAAAGAAAGTAAAAAGCCCCAGATCATTTTTCACTCTTCTCTGGGCTCTGCAAAATGTTAGCTGCTTTATGTGGTGCCCAAGCTGGGGCTTTTCTTTTCTCCTGCCAAGTACTCTCTGCCTGAAGGTCTCTCTTTGCTTTGCCAGGAAAACGCTTGAACTCAAAGGTAGAGCTTTGCTTTTTTCCCTTTGATGAGAAGACTCACTTCCTGCTCAGAGGCCCACCAAAAAACCAAGACTTCCTTGCACAGCTTCCTGTGTAACATCATTAACCATCCCTCCAGCAACCATTACTCAGGCGTGTGATAAGTTAATTTTGCTTTCAACACCCCAAACCAGAAAAGCACATTGCAAAGTCCTGTGAAATTCTTGAGTGTTAGTGTTCCTCAGCTTTCCCAGACATCCCCAGGTGGCCTCTGGATGAGCTGTGGGAAATTGGTCCCAGCTCTTTCTCATATTTTTGAGAAAGGGTAATGTAGGGTATTTCTATGCATTGAAGAATCATATGAGGATTACCTGTCTGGAAAACCAGGTTTTTCTCATTCCATGGACTCCAATTGCTCTGATGCAGAAAGTTGGTGGGAATTCGGTGTAAAAGAACTCTAAAGGCTAAGAGGTGCAGATCCCACATGGCCAAGTCCAGAAAAATGCTTTTAAAAATAACAAAACAAAACAAAACACAGTAAGATTAATAAACCTTCCAACAACAGTTTTGCCTGGTTTAAGAGCAATGATTTTAAAAACAGTTTAGTTAATTTAAAAAACATAAAGTGTTGCTTTAATAAATTGTAAGATTAAACATTTTTTAAAAACAAAACAACGTTAAAAAGTTATGATAAACTTTATCATATTCACGGTTTTCCAATTAGAAGAAGGTAATTACCTATTAACCTTAAAATAATATCCTTTCTGATTATAAACATATTGCATGCTGATATAGAAAATTTGGAAAACACAGAATTAAGAAGAAAAGAAAAATTACTTATAATTTAAAAATCTGGAGATGATTATCTACTAGTAAAAAAAAATTGGGATCCGACTATAAATAATGCATTGGATTCTGTCTTTTTGCTTGACTTTGAATTCAGCTTAAGATCACCATGTGACAACGTGACTTTTAATGGCTGCCCAGTATTTTTTTCTTTTTATGGATCTTCCATAATTTACCTAATCAATTTTTTGGATATTTCCACTGTTTCTAATTTTTTGCCGTGTACATTACCAGAAATTAACACTGTGGCAGATGTACCCTATGTGTGACTTTCAGGCTAATATTTAGACAGGGGATCGCTGGGTGGACTAGGGTTTTGGGTGTGAGGATCAGAGACTCAATCCATCGCCTTGAGGACAGTAGGATTTATTGTGTGTATTCTTGATCTGGGAGGTGCCTGAAACCAGGGCACTCAGGGATGGACAGTTTCTGGCCCAGAGTCCATGCTCCAGGATTGATTTGATGAAGAGCAAGAGGGCTGGATATGGGCCCTGAGGCAGGGGTTGGTCCTGGGAGGGATTATGCAGTGGACTGTAACCCTTACAAGCCAAAGGCTCTTGCAGCCAGGCCAGCAGATTTCCTATGAGTTGAAGTTCTCAGTGCCAACAGGACTGCTGGAGGCTATAGGTGTCCTATTTGCTTGGGAAGGTGGAGAACTAGGTCCTTGACATTCCCATATCAGAGCCTGGCTGGAGGGGAGGGACAGAGCCAGTCTAAAGTGGGTTGCGGGGTTGGACTTTTTGTGGTTGTCTTTCTGATCCATGTTCTTGGCCAAGGCCCAGAACCCTCAGAGCCTGTGGTCCACATCAGGATATCTGGGTGCACTGCACTGGGGTTGCTGCTGAGCATTTGTTTATGTCGTGCGCCCCCAAGTGGTCATTTTTCCTATGATCAGTTCAATAGAGATGGATAACACTTCCTGGTCCAGCTTTTGGTCCCCAGGTCTAGGAAAGTCTCCTGCAGATCCACATTTTTGAGGGGAACCAAAAGGGGGAAATTCTAGCCCTAGTCTCTAACTTGCTGTGTGGCCTTGGTCATGTTGCACCCGTTCTGGGCCTCACTTTAGTCTTCTATGAAGAGGAAGTTCATGTTAGCCTCAGAGATTTGACCTGGGGTACGGGGAAGGGCTCTGAGCCTCTGTTGCTCCTGCTCACTTTTGCCAGGCCCAGAGCCCAGGGTTCACTGGAGCAGTGTGGTTAGCTGAATCCAGGGAGCACTGGGTTTGTGCCCTTGGGTGGTGTCTGCCAGTTGCTGTAGATTCAGAGGCTAGCCACCTGCCTTCACAAAGTCACTCCTCCAATCTCAAGGTAAACAGGAACCAAAGAGAAGAGGTGGCCAGAGTGGCTGAGAGCTCAGAGCCAGACCCTACTGGAGGGATGGAGGGATAAGAGGTGACTTGAAGCCTGGCAGGCTTCCTGGAGGAAAAAGTAGTGAACAGATCTCATGAGCTCCAGGGGTTGGGCAACTCTGAGTTCAGAGGGTAAGACTCTGAATTTGTACATTTGACGGGTAGGAAAACAGAGCTCAAAAGCCAACCTAGGTCATGGTGATAGGGTTGACACCCACAGGAATGAAAGAACAAGGAAATCCGGGGCGCCTGGGTGGCTCAGTGGGTTAAAGCCTCTGTCTTCGGCTCAGGTCATGATCTCAGGGTCCTGGGATTGAGCCCCGCATCGGGCTCTCTGCTCGGTGGGGAACCTGCTTCCTCCTCTCTCTCTGCCTGCCTCTCTGCCTACTTGTGATCTCTGTCTGTCAAATAAATAAATAAAATCTTAAAAAAAAAAAGAATAAGGAAGTCCTGTTTTCCATAAAAACAATGAGAACACTGGAAAAAATTGTCAAAATCAACTTTCTCAGAACTCTGGGAATTAACCAAAGTCTTTCACAAATTCTGGGAGTGTTTATTCACAAGAAGAGGCTAAATCTTGTAAGATTTTTGATCTTTGTGGTGTTCTAACTTACCCTAATTCCATTCCCCTCTCTTCAGCCCTGTAGTAGCCTTGAAATGCAGCAGCCCCACAATCACAGTGAAAATCAGCAGCTTACAAACTGCTGGAAGGGGAAGAGGGTGCTGGAGCTCCTCCAAAGCTCAGTCCCCGAGTAACTGTATCATTTGGCCTGTTTGGTGGGCCTTAGAAAACCTCATTTTATTTTATTTTATTTTTTTAAAAGATTTTATTTTATTTATTTGACAGAGAGAGAGATCCCAAGTAGGCAGAGAGGCAGGCGGGGGAGGGGGAACAGGCTCCCCGCTGAGCAGAGAGCCCGATGTCGGGCTCGATCCCAGGACCCCGAGATCATGACCTGAGCCGAAGGCAGAGGCTTAACCCACTGAGCCACACAGGCGCCCTTAGAAGACCTCATTTTATTTTATTTTAAAGATTTTATTTTATTTATTTATTTATTTGACAGATAGAGATCACAAGCAGGCAGAGAGGCAGGCAGAGAGAGAGGAGGAAGCAGGCTCCCTGCCGAGCAGAGAGCCCAGTGTGGGGCTCGATCCCAGGACCCTGGGATCATGACCTGAGCCGAAGGCAGAGGCTTTAACCCACTGAGCCACCCAGGCGCCCCAAGAAGACCTCATTTTAAAGCTTGCTTTTATTTCACCTGACTTGAAATTTGCTCAATGCAAACAGCTTTTTTTTCCCCCTGAAGGCATTTGTTGAAAACAATCTTTGGTAATCCTTTCACATCACAGCGGCCTGAGGCAGGGATAACAGCTCGGGCAAATAAGAGGCTGACCAAAAATCTTAAAAGGGAAAGTTGAGGAATGAGCTGTCCACTCATTTGAAAAACTCTGGCATATTCCTGGGACTCTAAAAGGCCACTTGCATGTGTAGGGCTAAGGAAGAGATGTCCAGGAGAAATCAGGGGAAATCCTACGCTCTCACTTATGGTGGACCTTGAGGCTCCGTGCAATCAGAAAGGGAAGGCTAAGGTTGAGTTGTAAACTGCCCCCTTGAGCTTTCACGAAGTTTTCCAACACACACACACACAGAGCCTTTTAGCAAGCACTGAGATTTATTGGTTTCAGGCATTTAAGGAGGTATGAGACCACTCATTAGCTGACTGCTACCAAGCAGAGACCTCAGTGGCCACACACAACAAAGAGTACAAATTTTACAGCAGTCGTTTAGGAGAGCCACTAAGCAACCTGCAGGTGTAACAAAAACCAAAACAATTAACCTTGGCGGGCAAGGGTCTGGTTTCCACAGTTGCCACATTGTATTACTTAAAATACCCAACTTTCTACAACAATTATGAGACATACAAAGAAACCAGAAAGTATGGCCCATTCGGAGGAAAAAAAGCAATAGATAGAAACTATCTGTAAAGAAACCCAAATGTTGGACTTACTAGACAAAGAGTTTAACCTAGTTACTTAAAATACATTCAAAGAACTAAAGGAGGCCATGTTTAAAGAAGTAAAGAAAAATGTGAGGATTATGTCTCACCAAAGAAAGAATATCAGTAAACAGGTAGAAATTATTAAAAAAAAATAGAAACTTTGTAGTTGAAAATATAAATGAAATGAAAAATTCAGAAGAACTCAAGAACAGATGTGAGTTAGCTAAAGAAAGATTGGCAAACTTGAGGATTGATCAATTAGGATTATCTAGTCTGAGGAACAACAACAAAAAGAATGAAGAAAATGAATAAGCCTTAGATAGCTATTGGATATCATCAGACATACTCATGTATGCACAGTGGGAGTCCCACAGAAGAGAGAGAGAAAGAGGGGGGGTGGCAGAAAAAATATCTGAAGAGATAATGGCCCCAAACTTTCAAATTCGATAAAAATATTAATCTACGTATCCAATAAGCTCAATGAACTCCAATAAGATAAACTGTTAGCATTACCCTAGACTCATTATAACAAAACTGTTGAAGATCAAAAAAACCAAGGGAATTTTGAAAGCCGTAAGAGAGCAATGATTTATGACATACAGAGTTTCCTCAATAAGGTTAACAGCAAGTTACTGATCAGAAGCCCTCTAGTCCAGGCACTGGAATGACATTTACAGCCCTGAAAGAAGAAGGCTATCTGTCAAGAATTCTGTATTTTGGAAAACTAAAGGAGAAATCAGTGCCCAGATAAACAAAATGGAGAGAATTTCTCACTACCAGACTTTCCTACAAACTTACTAAGGAGAGTCATTCAGGTTGAAATGAAAAGACACGGACAATAATCATCAAAGGAATCCACATGAAGAAATAAAGATCAGCAGTAAAGGTAACTGTATAAGTAGCTGTAAAAATTTAAATAGGCATATTTTTGTGTGTAACTTTCCCCCTCCTATCAGATTTAAAAGACAACTATATAAAGCAATAACTATAAATTTATGTTGATGGGCATACAATGTATGAAAATGTAATATGTACAACAATGCAAAGGAGGTGAGTGGGAGTAAAGCTATATAGGAACAAAGTTTTGTACAGTATTTAAATTAAGTTAGTAAAAATTCTAACTGGATTGTTATAAGATTTTAAATATAATCCTCATGGGAACCAGTAAGGAAATAAAAAAAAATAAAAGGCATGACAAGAGAATTAAAATGGTACACTAGAAAATACCTACTTAACATAAAAGAAGTCAGTAGTGGGGTGATAGAGGAACAAAAAAGATATAAGATGTAGAAAAAAATAGGAAAATAGCAGACATGTATCTCACCTTATAGTAATTAGATTAAATGGAAAAGGATTAAACATGCCAATCAAAAATCAGAGTTTGGTAGGGTGGATAAACTGCCATATCCAATTACATTTGGTCCACAGAAGACACACTTTCTATTAAAAAATGCAAATTTGGGGCACCTGGGTGGCTCAGTGGGTTAAGCTTCTGCCTTCGGTCATGATCGCAGGGTCCTGGGATCGAGCCCCGCATCAGGCTCTCTGCTCAGCGGGGAGCCTGCTTTACCCTCTCTCTCGGCCTGCCTCTCTGCCTGCTTGTGATTTCTTTCTCTCTCTCTCTCTCTGTCAAATAAATAAATAAAATCTTAAAATGCAAACTGATTGAGAGTAAAAGCATGGAAAAAGAGACACTATGTAAACTAACTGAAAGAGAGCCAGAGTGACTATACTAATATTAGATGAAACAGACTGATACAAATTGTTACCAGATACAAAAATACATTTTATAATGCTAGAGGGTCAGTCCTTTAGGATAACAATTAGAAACCTATATGCCCCTAATAGCAGAGACTCAAAATACATGAAGCAAAAACTGACGGAATTGAAGGGAGAAATAGACAATTCAACTATAACAGCTGGAGATTTCAGCACCCCACTTTCGATAGTGGGTAGACTAACTAAACATATCAGTGAGGGAATAAAATAGTTGAACAACAGTACAAACCGTGATATCTAACGGACAGCTATAAAATACTCCACTACCAACATCAGAATACACATTCCTCTCAAGGGCACATAGAATATTCTCCAGGACAAAACATACATTAAGACATAAAACAAGTCTGAAATAAGTTTATAAGGCTTGAACATAAAAATTATGTTGTCTCACCATAAGGGAATGAAAGTAGAAATCAGTAACAGCAGGAAATTGGAAAAATTCACAAATATGTGAAAATTTAAATAATGCATTCTAAATCACCAGTGGATAAAAAAGGAAATCACAAAGGAAGTTAGAACAAAATTGGAATTAAGACACATTGACCCCTGAGAGCTTTACAGACACCACCCTTGGAGGTCATAGTCCCCAGGAAACCCTTCTGGTAGGGTCAAAGAGCAGGAGCCTTGTTGAAGTGAACAACACTTACCTCTTCAACTCCAGACCTGAGTCTGACAAGGAGGTTTCCTCTTCTGATTTTGATCATGAGGTTTTCCAGGCAGGACTCCAATGTTGGGGCCACACACCCCAGTACGTGCCAGCTGCTCACCCCTGTCAACCAGCTAAGTAGAGGTTGATTTCCTCCTTCGCTGCTCATGAATCTCACCCGCCCTGGCTCATTTGCCAAATGCAAATGGTGTGTCAACTCCATCTTCCAGAGGCCCTGCCTGTTGTGCAGGGTGGAAATGGGACTGGGAAGCACACTCAGAAGTCACTGAGCTCTGGGAAGAAAGGGGGCTAGACTAGGTGTCCAGTGTTTTTCTCGGCTACAGTGCAGACTGAGTGTCTCTGAAATCCTAACTGCAAATATCCCCCCATGTCCAGGATTCCTTTGATGATGATGGTGGTGGTGGTGGTTTGTATGTGTTTCACATGAGCTTTCTCAGCTCTAGAAATGAAAGAATTTCAAGATTTTTCTTTATTTAGGTATTAAAAAAATACAGTACATCCCATGCACCAGTGTGGCCTACATATAATCATTATTACTACAGTAAGTACTACAATGATAAGAAAAAGAAGGTTACAGGAATTTGTTCATCCAACTAAAAAACCTGAATTAAACTTGTTAACCTACATAGCAACCCGCTTATTATGCAAAAACCCTTATTCTATATGTTTGTGAGAGCTAGAAATGTGTAAGTATTATTAGTAAACAAAAAAGTACAAAAACTAGATATTGGTTTAAAAAAAAAAAAAAAGTCAGTGTTATCTATAATCTCCTGAATCGTGAGGGCCCTTGTCCAGAGGGGAACCGCAGTTCATGACCAAGGGTGAGCTGGAATTTCCCTCCTGCCCTGCCCCCTCCTGTTGAGTGATGCCATTTCCCCAGGACATGTTTGCAATCGAATGGTCCATATTTGGCTGAAAGTGGGAGATGCACAGATGACCACAGGACGTAGGCAGGGCAGGGTGCCTTCGGCAGGGTGTGCCTGAGGGATGGGACCCTGCAGGGGTTTCCTGAGATGTGACAACAATGAGGTGTGTAAAATCAAATGGCACAGTTTTGTAGTGCAGTCACGTTTGGGTTTGGACTTCAGCCAGAATTGCTGAGGGTCAGATCTTGAGGGCCTTCAAGTCAAGAGATAAGAAGTAGATGGAAAAAGAGAAAGCATGAATGAGTGACCAGGCAAGGCATATACAGGGAGAGGTCTTCTGTTCTGGGAACGTGTGCTCCACTTCCCAGGAAAAACTGGAGGGGTTGTTGATGAGTCTCAAAATGGGGTCACAGCTATTCCAGGCTCTTTCCAGAGGGTGTGGGTGTGGAGGTGTCCCTCACCATATGATCTGTCACACTTGGTCTTCACTGACCCTCCAGGATGGATTCACAGTTGCTTCAAAATTCAACGAGCCATTTTCCTGACTTTGGCTGAATTTTCAGTGCTTAGTACAGCAGTTATGGGCGTGGCAGGCCAGTGAGGTCACTTTAGGACCCACCTTCCATAGCTGTCAAGGGGCCCTCTCCTCCTTCTTGACAGACCTGGGAAGAGGCTGGGAGTGGAGGGGAACTTGGGAGAGTGGAGGAAGTTGAAGCAGGGTAGGCTGATGGATGGTTCCAGTCTCCCATGGGACTGGGCTGCAGAGAGTTTTGCCCCACAGGCCATGCTGTGCAGCCCTTTGCGTCCAGGTAGAGAGGCACCAGGACCTCCCCGACCTCACCACCCTCACCAGGGGTTTCAAGGATTTCAAGGGAAGATCTCCTCCTGGCAGTTGAACATAAACTGCTTTGAGGAGCCACAGAAAGGCTTTGAGTTGGACCCGTGGTTCCAGGCAACAGGGTTATGGGTGTTCCAGTCCAGACAGAACCCCAGCCTGGATCTTCCAGCATTTAGGGCATAGCTGTCACTGAAATAGTTCCTGGACCTTTCAGGGACCTGTAGTTTGCTACCCAAGGTGGTGAAGTCTCTCGGACCCACGAGGAAGGGCTGCTGGACTGGGGTGTCAGTGCTGCAACTTGCGGGCTCAGTGGCTGGTGTCCGGCTGGCCCGAACTGCAGTGGTTTGTGTCCCCAGACCTAGAGGCCCAGGGCCCCTTAGTACATCAGCTCGTCCTGGGGGTCTGAGCGGTACAGCTCGGCCAGCATCTTGAACCTGGGCCCCCAGTCGTTGAGGAAGTCATAATCGATGTCCGAGTCGGATGAATCGGTGCCCAGGGAGCTGAGGGACTCGGCGATGGACTCGGCGCCCTCGTAGCCGTAGATGTGCAGCGTGTCGTAGGGCGGGCCGCCGCCGTCATGGTCCGCCTCGTCCTTCTTGACCTCGATCATGGCGGCCATCTCCCCGGGCCCGCCGTGCACCGCGGGCGCGTGGCGCGGCGGCTTCTGCACCTGCACGTACACGGACGGCCGCGCGTCCAGCGCGGGGCGCGGGGGCTTGGCGCCGCCGTGCCGCACGGAGTTGAGCACCGACACATCGTAGCTGGTGGTGTCCATCTCGCCGCCGCCCTCCTCGTCGTAGGTGACCAGCTGCTCGTGGATCTCGGGCACGCTCTTGCCGTGTGCGCGGGCCTGCTTCCGGAGCCGCCGCCGCAGGAAGATGAGGAGGGTGATCACTGCAGCCAGTCAGAGCCAGTCAGACCCGGCCCTGGCCGGGTGCGCCCGGTCTCCGCGGCTCCCCGGCGCCCTCCCCTCCCCTCCTCCCAGGAGATTCCCGAGCCCCCCAGCCTCGCAGCTGCACCCGGGCCAACGCAGAGGCTGGTTCCGTCCAGACACCTGTGGGTACCCGCGTGCCCCCTCCTCCACCCTCCGTGGGTCAAGGCCAGCCGCCCTCCCCCCACCTCCGTGGGACAGACCCAGGATGACTTCCGTGCTTCGTTTATATTTGGTAAGGTAGTTGGGAGGTTAAGTGTAATTGTGGTGGTGATGTCATTGTCATTATTATCACTAATTATTAAAAAGGGGGCCTGAGTCTGGACTCTCCACCAGGGAAACGCCAGGATGGTGGCACACCCGGGGGTCTCGAAGGGGGGAGCCACTGGCAGGAAAAAGCCTGGAGCAGATAATGCAGGTGCCCCCATAGTATCCCCCAGGGCCGGTCATTTCAGTCCCCAGGGTGATCTTTAATCTTCCTCTAAGGGCAGGTCCCTGCTCCATTTCAGGGCTGGTGAAGTGCAGGAGAATGAATTGCCCTGGGAGAAGCCCCCAAACATCAGCTGAGGGGAGCTCATGTTTGGATAAATATCTGCTGTGAGTGCCCCACTGCTTCCCTGTCCCAGGTGGCAGAATGCTCCCCTGGCTCACGCTGACAACTTGTGTTGACACCTCTCCCTTCATCAGCTGCCTCCCTTCCCCGTTTCACTCCCTACTCTTCCTTCTAGAGCTTCCCTGGGAGCACTTCTAACATAAATCACTGGTACCCCAATCCTTGTCCCAGGGTCTGCTCCCTGGGTAACTCAAAACAAGGCAAGGTCTAAAATGCTCCTAAAATTTTTGAGGCCCTAACAAGAAAAAAAAAAAAAAAAAAAAAAGAAAAAAGAAAAAAAAAAAGAAATCAAGGCTGTAGGGATTCAGAAAAGGAAAGCAAGCCACTGGAGGTGAACTAAGCTAGAATTTTTAAAACTTTCCTTTTTCTTTTTCCCCCAAAAGAAATATATATACAGGGCGCCTGGGTGGCTCAGTGGGTTAAAGCCTCTGCCTTCGGCTCAGGTCGTGATCCCAGGGTCCTGGGATCGAGTCCTGCATCAGGCTCTCTGCTCGGCAGGGAGCCTGCTTCCTCCTCTCTCTCTCTGCCTGCCTCTCTGCCTACTCGTAATCTCTGTTAAATAAATAAATAAAATATTAAAAAAAAATATATATATGTATTTTTTTCAGAATACGGTTTATGTAAATAAATGCCTAGAATGGTGTCTGGAATGTAGTTAAGTGCTCAAAATTGTAAATTGAATGAAGGAATGTCATACATGTGAAGTATTTTAAAGTGGGGGAAGGGCCTTGAACTCTCCCTTGCCCCACATCTACCTGCACCCTTAGGCATCCGGGGCGGGCAGAGCTTCTATCCCTGTGTTCTACTATGGAACCCTGAGACCCAAGGTGGGATATGGGCTGGAGGCAGGGTTGCCTCTTGGATCCCTGGTCTCTTCCTCCTTCTGTGAACCCCAACTCCCCTTCCCCCCACCATGTCCCTTCCCCATCCTCCTGGGCACTGACCTGTGATGGTGAGGATGCAGAGGAAGATGGCTACCAGCGCCTGGATGCTGACGCCTGCCTGGCCTGCCATCTCCTCACAGTAGGTGAACTCGCCATGCTCATTGCACTTGCAAATGGTCACGACCAGCGTGTTGGTGCCTGTGAGGCTTGGCCTCCCATTGTCTGAGATGAGCACAGGCAGGTGGTGGACCTTGGCACGCTCCCGGTCAAACTGTCCATACTTGACTGTGATGTTGGCCGTGTTATCTGGAAACACCAGAGCTGCAGAGTCAGGCTCTGCTCTCCAGAGTGCCTGTTTGCTCATTCACACTGATGTGTGGCCTGCCTCCTCCAGGAAGGCCTCCATGACCATACCAGTCCAGATGCAGTCTGGGGGGCTTCTCTGCTCTTTGCATCCCCTGCCTCATGTTTCAGCCATTTGAGTGTGGGTCTGTTTCTCCAGAGAGGGGACATTTGGGGCAGCTGTTTTGACATAGCCTAAGAATGGCTTGGCCAAAATGTAAAATCCTCACTTTCTGTTTCTGTGAGCAACCCATATGTCTGGCTCCCACCTCCTCTTCCTTAACCCCATTGTCATAACAGGTGGTTCTCTTTTGGCTCAATTAATGCATTATTTCAAGCTTTGATGATGGGGAAAAAGAAAGTGTTTAAATGTTTTTTAGCATTGGGCTAACTTCGAAGGCAGTTTCTACTGTTCCTAAAAGTCCACCAGAAAGTGAAAACAATGCACATGTTCCCTGAGGCGCCGAGGGAATGAGGAAATGTGTAACTGAGGATTTCCTGGGCAGGTTGGAACTGGGAATGTGCTTTGGCCCAAATTTTGGCTCTCTCTCCAAGCTTAAATGAATGGTTCCACATACAGAAGAATCCCCTGTAGAGCTTTTTAAACATGCTGATTTTCGGAACCCTACTCTCCCTTCCCCTCCAGATCCCTTTCCTCTCTTCACCCCCGCCCCCCATTTCAGATTCAGTGGCTCTGGGCAGAGGCCAGATGGTGTTTGCCTTTGCAGGCTCCTGGAGAGTTACAGTGCCTGTGGTCAGAGGGTTTAGGGATCCCTGCTCCAGGATTTATCTAGCCCTGCAGGATCAGCTCATTCAGGAAGCCGGCCAAAAGCAAAGGAGACCATCATTTACATTTCAAATGAAGGCTAATTACATTTTGTTATTAAGCAACCATGTCTATTATAATAAAAAATAATAGCTATATGGTCATTGATATTTTATGAGAGAAATGAGAGTTTTCTCACTATACTCATTTACTTTCATAATAGAACATTCAGGTTGTAAGTGAATGTGGCACCCACAGGCTTGCCTGTGGTTGTACAAGGGGTGCCTCTGGGGTGGCTCGTAAGCATTCTATCCCACTGCAGACCCCCTCTGAGGTGGGATTGAGGTGAACATGGGGCATGGGGTGACAGGTATTTTGCCACACAGTTTACTGCTAAAGACAGCTGAGCATTTGAATGGTCTGTCATTGACTGCCCGCACATCATGGCCACCTTTCCAGTTCCACAGGAGGCTCCGTAAGGATGGGTCTGTGGCCGATCCCCTGGGTCCGCCTCACACTCTCAGGGCCCTGACCTTCCTCACAGGTGGTAATGGCTTTTCAGTACCGGGATCCTCATCTGCCACAGTTTGGCCCATCAGAGATAGGCAGCTATCTCTACCTCGTGCTGGGGGAAGGATGGCTCTGTTGAGATCCAGGAGGGATTTTTTTCTCTGTTTTTCTCAGGAAGCAACTGAAGCCATGGTATCCTGTCTACTTTTGGGAGTTCAGCCACCTCAGCATCATTGCTCTTGTAAGCACATCCTCGTCAGAAGCTCTCATCAGCCACTACTAACATCACTGACGCCGGGCTGAGAGGAGTGGACCAGATGCTGTCCTGGGGCCACCTGGTGGTAAGTAGTCATTGTGGCTGAATCAAGACAAAGTTCACTGTATTCTTGGCATTTGGGATTTCACATTTCCAATTTAAGACTCTTTGGTAGTGACCTCAGAACTCATAGAGAATTTGCAGTTGCACTGAGCATAGAGATCCAGTGTGGGAAGGAATCTATTGGGTTGTTAATGAATCGAGCAAGTGTCTGTACTCTGTATCTGTTCTATGTTCCTTGCTGACCTGAACATCTTCTGGGGAGTGTGGACTTGGCAATTTGGCCTGGGTAGCTCTGACTGTAGCACAGACCAGTAAGGAGTTGTGCAAAATATCCGGTAACTGCCCCCTACCCCCGCCGATTTTTGGCAAGGTTGTTGGCACTGGTGCTTCCAGACCTGAGTCACCCTGCCTCTGCCCTTGGCCAGGCTGACTACCTTGATGCATACCGTGATTATCTGTGAGGGTGAAGTTGCTGTCCTCGGTGCTCAGGGAGAATTTGAACTTCACATCTCGTGGTGTAATGTCCTTGTCGATTGCCGAGATTTGCACGACCAGCTGGAGTATGGAAAATGGGGGGTAGTCAGTGGTGGTGTTGGGGTGGCCAGGAGTTTAGTGGTGGTGACTTTGGGTTCAGACCTGACCATGGCTGCATCTCACGTGTAACATTAACCTGAATGGTCACAAAACCACTCTTTGGGCCACCCTCCTCATCAGTCTATTTTCCACACATCCCCTATGAGCCTCAGTTTCTCTGTCTGTAAAGTGGGGATGTGGGGATAATGACACCTTTCCTCAAGGCCGTTGTGCCTTTTACATTAAGCTCAGTGAAACGCCAGCTGGCTGTGGGTGGAAGAAGGTGCTGCCCCTCAGCTCTCATGGGGTATGCGCTGCCCTCCCACCTGAGCCAGACTCACCTTGCCCTGGGGAGCATTCTCACACACTCGGGGCTCGTAGGGCTGGGCGAACTCTGGAGGGTTGTCATTCTCATCCAAAATTTCAATGTGGACTTGCACAATGGATTCTTTGCCTGTGGGGTACCCTACAGGGAGGAAAGAGCTCATGAAGCCAATCGCAAAGATAGAAGATACGTGGATGGGGAATCCTGGAGGGGTGCCCTTTTTGCAGGAAGAGGGGCCTGGGGAACCTCTGGAAGAGAGTCCGGGGAATGACATTCTGGATGAAGGGGGTGAAAGAGGAAGAGGGGGGGGCATCAGGATTCATGCAGAGGGTTGTTTACTAAACAGTTACTTGTAAGAATCAAAAAGGTAAACCATGCAAGCCAATTAAAGAAGGTTTTAATTAAATTGACAAATTATCAAATTGATAATTTAAGCAATTATCAATAAAATTCATTAATCACAAAATAATTAAAAGGTAAACAACCTAAGTGAGATGGGGTTAACAAATCAAACCACTTTAAAAGAATGGAATGTGTGGCCATTTACAATGCCTGTGGAAATCACATTTTAAAAATGTAATAAAGAAAATATATTTTAGCACCATTAGAAAATGGTTCTGGAATAAGGTTAAGTAAAAATGCAGGGTATGATTTTTATATAAATATTATGATCTCAGTTATATAAAAATATGTATGGGAAAAAAGACCAGAAAAAGTACACTGTTGCTAACAGTAATTATCTGTGTGGGGGGATTATGAGGGGATGATTTTCTTCTCTTTTTCCATGTTTTCTCTCATATTTTAAAGTGAACAACAAACTATTACTTTTAAAGTTTAAAAATTGTGTGAATGAGATTAGATGAGCAAGAAAGGGGCAAAGACTGATTTGGAAACCACACGGGAGTGCATCGCCATCAGGGATTGGCTGCCACGCGAGGGGGATGATAAGTCTCAGAGACGCAGCAGGAGGCAGGGCCCCTCTAGGGTAGCACCAGTAGGGCCTTGGTCAAGTCATCCACCCCCCTGGGCCCTGGTGGCCTCCTGGGTAAGGCAGGAATATTAGTCCGTCTCCTGGATGGCAGCTGCAATTTTTCTCATGTCAAATTTTGTAAGGATGCAAAAGTCCAATACTTGCCTTTCCCTCTGGCAAAAGTTAAACTAAGCTGGAGAACCTAATGATCTTGAAGCTGGAAGCCGCTTCAGATTTTGAATTCAACCCACTGACCGGCATATAAATCATCACCTCCCCTCCCAGCAAACAGTCTTTCCCAAACATCCATGATAATAAGAACCACATAGTACTTGAGTGATGCACACTCCTTGTCCCCATTTCTGGAACACTGGACCAGAACCTCCAGGGAAGGCTCTATGTTTAAAAGGTGCCTTAGGTGAGTCTTCTCACAGAAATGTCTAGCAGGCTGTTTTATGATGGTGCTTCTTAAACTGGAACGTGCATGAGATTCTGATTCGGTCTGGGAGTGGCCCAAGATTCTACCCTCCCCACAAAGTCTCAGGTGACGTGAATGCTGCTGGTCCATGCCCAGCGTGGGGATGGAGGCTCTATAGTATTGCAGCCAAGTGGGGCTTCAGCAGGTTCTTATAATACCTCTAGAGATTGAGATGACACATTGTGCCTATTTTGAAGGAATGAGGAAAAGTGAGAAGAAGGAGAAGAAGAAAAGCCCAGGTCTCCTGGCATATGGGGCCACTCACCACTAGAATCCAGTTCCTTGGCCTCCACTGTCAGGTTATACCAGGGGTAGATTTCTCTGTCGAGTTCTTTCTCATTGTAAATGTTCCCCTGCTTGGTTATTCGGAAGAACTGGCCCTTGTCACTGGTCTTGCGGATGGAATATCTGCCAGGGGAGAGAAATTCATGGTTTTCCATTGTTCTTTGCTGAGTGCAAACTTTTCAGCGTGACTGATGAGGCCCTTCCGCATCTATCCTTTGCAGCCCCTCCATCCTCCTCTCGCCTGTAATCCAGTGTTCCAGAGCTGGGGTTGGTTTTCGTGATTGATGAAAAATAGCAGTAGGCAATATATGCAACTAATGAATCACTGAACACTATATCAAAAACTAATAATGTATTATGTGTTGGCGAATTGAACATAGTAAAAAAAAAAAAAGAAAGAAAAGATAGCTGGAAGGGAGGCAGGAAGAAATAAAAAAGGAACTAGAATAGATAGGAAATAATAGAAAATAAATTTATGAAGTAAAAATTTGAAAAGTTCTTCCAAAACTCAAGAAAAAGGTGTAAAGAAATGAGACATGAGTATGTAAGAGATATAGAACATGTAATAAATATCATACATATTTGCTGCTACTGAGGAAAATTCCAGAACCAATAGAACAGAAGAAATAACAAAAGATACACTAAAAGAAAACTTTCCTGATCTTAAGAAAGGCTCAAGCATACAGATTAAGAGAGATCATTAATATCAGGCATAATTTTCAAAAGAGGTCAACGTTTACATATATACTGATGACAATTTTGAATTTCAAGGCTGTGTGAGGGAACGAACAGAGGCCAGACAGAAAAATATGTTCTTGTGAAGAAAATCAGATTCACCCCAGATGTCCCCACAAAATTAAATGCTAGAAACATTGATAGTATTTTTGAAGTGAAGTGCCTCTGCTCTGAGCATTATAGGAGCACATGTGGTGTTATTAACATAAGAAGGCAAAGGAACTAAGGTATTTGTAAACATACCAGAACTCAGGAAGTATGTCGGTCCTGATAGTTTTTTATGAAAACTTAACTTCATCCAACTAAGAAATGTAAAGAAATATAAAGAAAGAGCCTTCTTTGGGAGGAATTAAAGTGAAATGACTTATTTCCTTATCATACATAGGCAAGCAATTGTGTGTGTGTGTGTGTGTGTGTTATTTTAAAGTAGAAAATGTCCAAGAAAACATTTTTAATTTTACAGGTAGAAGTAAGTCTCATTGGTAGAAGTAAAAATCAATGTATTCCATTCAAACATCCAGGAGGAAAAAAAAATGGAAAAAAAATAGACTTTATGGCAAATATGGGGGAGAAGAAGAAAACCCATTAAGTCTGAGAAATGAGAAATGTATAACATAAAAAAAAAGCAAGATCTAATGTATCATTTATGATGATAAATGTGAATACGTTAAACCAAAAGCATCTCAGTTTAGATTAAAAAGCAAAACCAACTGCTTTCTATTTTTGAGAGACAACTTAATGCCAGGTGAAAAGCAGAAGTTAAGAAAGTTGAAAGTAAAGATTGGAAAACTTCTATCAGGCAAAGACAAATAATATGAAAACAGGACCGGCAAACCTAACATCAGGCAGTATTGAGCTGAAGGCAAAACATTTTAGCAGAACAAATATAATAATTTCATAGGGATAAAAGTTACAAGTCATAGTGAAGGTAAAATAGTTGTCAACCCTTGTGAATAGAAAAATTAAAATATATAATGCAAAATCTTAGGGATTCTAGAAAAAATGAATGCAAATGCAGTTGTATTATATCCCAGAACAGGTTAAAGCAAAAACAAAAAATACCCTACCACTGGTAAAGGAAAATGAAAACATCAGTTTCTTAAATAAATTCTCGGATCAGTAAAGAAATAAAAATTATTGTTACAGTCTATTTACAATAGAGCGGCCACGAGAACTGTAGTAGTCCCAGACCTTGTGCGATGTGGCCCAACTCTCCATTTTGGGGGACATGTTTTTTGACTTTAATAAGAAAACCTGATACCATAGAAAAATCAATTCTCCCTGAACTGGTATAACATAATTCTCATTAGAATTCTAATGTTTAAAAAATTCTAATTTTTTTAAATTAAAAAAATTCTAATGTTTAAAAAAAGAAACCAGATAGAAGAATTTTATAGTTCATATGAAAGGGTGAATGTTTGAGAATGCGTAAAAGCTATAGAAAGCGAAAAAACAGCGGGGAGGGACTTGGCTTGTATCTACCAAGTTCTAGTATAAAGTTCCTGCAATAAAACAGAATGGCTTTGTCACACAACAGTGGACAAAACAGAGGATTCAGAAATAGATTCAGTATAGTATGTAACAAAGGTGGGAAAATGAGGACTTATTTAATAAATGGTGCTAGCACAATTGGCTTCTCCTCTGGAATAAAATGAGATTGGGTTAAAATCAACCATTAGATGGCTCTAATGTATGAGGTAGAACTATATTTTTCGTCCCAGAGGGCAGAGGCGAGGAGTCTACTGGAGATAGAACAGGTGGTGATGAAATGGGCGTGGTATGATCCAAAAAACTGTGAAAGTAATTAAAACCCCCAAATAGACAGACAGACAACAAATCCACCATAAATGTACGTACATGTTTGTGTGGTCATGAAGAAAAAGTAGGACAAGACCACCTCAAACTGTGAACATGAGTTGCCTGGGAGTGGGGGTTACTGATGTTTTCTTTGTAGTTCTTTGTGTTGTTTCACTGTGAAATGAACACCTTTTTCTTGTGCGGTTTTGGGGAGGCCAACTTAGTAAAACATGCTCAGTGAAGGGCTTTCTCGTGTGTCCTCAGTTGCTTTCCCTCTTGGCCATCAGCTCTCCCTAGATGGACCTGTGGGAGCCACTGCCGGTGCAACAGCCATGGGGAGCTCTCATGGCCAGGGCCACATGGGCTGGGGGTTGCCTGGGCAGTACAGGATCCCACCTGACCTCTAGTCCTGCCTTTGCCACGTCCCGTGTATGTGCCAGGAGAGGCCCTTTTCCTCATTTGGGTCATGGTGTCAGTACAGCCGGTGTGGAGACCTCACGCAGGGGTCATCATGGTCATCATCACCCTTACGCCCTCTACGCCCTTACCCAATGCTCCGCCGAGCTGCGTCAGGGTCTATGGCCAGCACGGAGCCGATCAGAGGTTTCTTCTGGTTCTCCCGCAGCTGGAAGTGGTAGAAGGGCTGCTTGAAGATGGGGGGCTCATCCACATCTGTGACGTTGATTATGATGCGGGCGGTTTTTCGGATGGAGATGCTGCTCAGGTAGTGGAGGTTGATGGTGGGGTCTGTCGCCTCGATGGTGAAGACGTACTGCTGAATGTCCTCATAGTTCAGGGGCTACAGAAGGGATAAATATGGTGAGTACCTGCTCTGAGCCAAGCGCATGAGATGTGATCGTCACAGCAACCCTGCACGTTTGCCCTAGGATGACACCCATTTTACAGATGGGGGCTTGTGGCCTGGACAAGAGATATTTCTGGGGTCATCAATAGAATGTCAGGGGCTGGCTGACTGTCTTCGGCTGCCCCACCCCTGCATCTCAGCAGCCCCAGGGCTGCCCCCCAACCCTAACTCTGTGACTGGCCCTGTTCCGAGTATTGAGGACACACAGTGGGTGAGCCACAGTCCTCTCTAGGGATCACAGCTGGTAGTTCAGTCCATAGCTCCTTAAGCATGGGCCTTTTCCTTATGTCTTTGCTCAAGATGCTTCTCCTGCCTTTGCCTGCTTAGCACACTCCTACTCACCTCCCAAGAAGCCAGATCTGAAGGTAATTACATCTCAGATCCCATCCTGCCCCCTGACACAGGCAGCTGCTCCCCGCTTAGGTAGCTGGAGCACTTACTCATGGCTGCCCTGTTTGTCTATGCGAGTCTCCCCACTCGCTGCGAGCTTCGAGCTTCGGTGCTGGGGAGGCTGTGTGACTCCCCTGGGGGCCTCCAGTTCCCAGTGCGGGGCTGGACCAGGGACAGCCTCAGGGGAGTGCTGCTGGGGGAATGGCCTTGCTCAGGCTCTCAGGGGTTCTGGAATGTCCCATTTGAGTTGGATCGTCCCTCGCCCAGGTAGCCTAGTCCCTCGGCATGGCTATTCTAGAGGCATTTTGTGTCCCTTGCCTCCCCTTCCAGATTCAGTTGCTCTGACTGCTCTGTCTGCAGTAGCCACTGCCAGTGACCACCCACATCCCCCCTGCACTCTCTGCTGCAAGTGACTGTAACACTACTAGGGCTGGGCGGCGGTCGGGGCAGGCCAGAAAGTGCAAGAGTGGACACCCCCTGGAGCCCTCAGCTGACCCTGCAGCTCCCCGCCCCCCAGCTCCTGCAGCTCTGAGGCTTCTTCCCCACTGTTCCGCAGATGTCCCCAGTGGGACTGTGTCTCCCTTGCCCGCATGACAACCTGATAGTTAAGGATCCTGTGTTCTTCCTTTTATGTGGCACTGCCCCTGGGCCTTCCTGGCATCACTTCTCAAGTAAATTATTTACATCCCAAATCCTTGCATTAAGGTCTGCTTCTGGGGTAACCCGGCCTAAGGGCTTCTGTCCTGGCTCCCCTTTCCCAGCTCTAGGGTCATGAGCTCTAAGAGCACACGGCCAGTTCTGAGCTGACCCAGAATGTACATCTTTGATGGCCTCCGACATTGGAACAGCCCCTGGGTGAGTCCTGGGAATGCAGGGAGCCCCAAACCCCACATCTGATGTCATAGCTGTATGCCCACAAACCTTCATGGGTTTGATGATGCCCTCGTTGTGGTTGGGGTCCGTCTCAATGGTGAAGGTGTCCCTGTATTCGCCCTGTACGATGCTGTACTTGGTCATCCGGTTCTGGGGCTCGTCTGGGTCTTCAACGAACAGAGAGCCCAAGGAGCTGCCCACGCGGATGTCTTCAGGCACGGCAAATGTGTACTTGGCTGATGTGAATAGGGTGCCCCCAAGGGCATTGAGTTAATGAGATAGACAAGGTAATTGTCCCTTATACTATCCTAATACATTTTATACAGGAAATGTGCACAATAAAATAATAATAATAGTAATACCACCTCTGGAATTTGGGGTCCCAGGGCAAAGAGGTTCTGTTCTATCTGTCCATCGATTTAATTACAAATTACGAATAGTAATTGAGCACCTACTGTATGCTAGGTACTCTGCTAGGGGCCTGTCATTTTTTTTTTAACTTTATAGTTATATGTGCTGCCGAAGCGAGCACTTTTTTAAAAATTTTTTTAAAAATATTTTATTTATTTATTTGACACAGAGAGAGAGATCACAAGTAGGCAGAGAGGCAGGTAGAGAGAGAGGGGGAAGCAGGCTCCCTGCTGAGCAGAGAGCCCGACGCGGGGCTTGATCCCAGGACCCTGAGACATGACCTGAGCTGAAGGCAGAGGCTCTAACCCACTGAGCCACCCAGACACCCCAGGGCCTGTCATTTGGCAAGAGAGACAAGTCATACCATTAGCAAACGTCCTCGTGTACATTGAGGCCACTTCAGGCTATCCTTGGGATGGCTGAGTCTCTGAATTGTACCTCAGCATTGGAGGGTATAAGTGATGAACCATCTGACTTTCCTCCCCAGCCCTAACCAGGGCATTGGAAAAGCTCTTGTCAGGCACTATTTTCTGGGGAGAGAATCAGTCTGTGGGTGGGCTCAGGGCCCAGCCTCAGCTCTGAATATGGAACTTTGCCGTACCCCTGTTCACCAGCTCCCAGGGATTCTCTAGCTAGCGCCTGGACTTTTCCAAGCCCATAGAAACTGGGTGAAACAGTTTTACTCTGGTAGTGGGGCTCAGGGCACAGTGGGGGTGGGGCACAGCAGGGAGCGTGATTTCCCTGTGGCCTGTGAGGGCACTATGGCAGATGGCATTTGGATAGCCTTGGGAATGTGTGCAGGGGTACAGAGCAGAGCCTCTCCCAGCACCAAAGTGACTTTACTGGGCTTGGGCCCCGCCTGGGGTCGAGGGAGAGGTAGATGGACTCTGGGCTTCTCCACAAGAACCCCCGGTCACTGAGTCTGGATTCTCCCAACCTCATCCTCCTCAGAGCCCTGGGGAAGAGCTCACCCTGGGTGAAGATGGGGAAATTGTCATTGATGTCCTGCAGAGTGACCAGTACCGTAGCTGTGCCCGACTCCCCACGGAGGCCCTGGGCATCTCGCGCTTCAACCACGATCTCGTACTTGGCCTGCATCTCTCGGTCCAGGGTTTTGGTTGTCGTGAAAATGAGTCCTGCAAAAAGTGTCCCAGCAGGAGCCATGTTACTTGGTGGGTTTTTAGAAAATACTGGTGCCTGGGCCCTATCCGGAGAGCACCCCTGACTTAAAATCTCCCAGGTGATTCCACTGTGCAGCCAGGGCTGCGAACCACTGGCTGACCCCCCCGCCCTTCACACCCGACACTGCTGGCCCAAAGCTGCCCAAGGAGTCCGAGCTGTGTGGAGCATGGTGTTGAGAAAGTGTGAGAGCACGGCTAGGCTTCGAGGGGGAGGGGTGCTGTGATGGATTAGTGAGGCCTGCCGTGCTCATCGGTTGTGGCAGTCTCTGTGCTGTGTTGTACTTGCCGTCCTTCCGAAAGATAGCATGCCCCGGCCTGACCGCCTGGACTTCTCTCTTGCCCCCCAAACTCAGTCCTCACGGTTTTTAAAGTTACCCCGAGTGGATACTTACTATGGGCCATGTGCTCTCTATACTGTATTTCGTTCAAACTTCACAGCTGCCATGCAAAATGGATAGACACTTTCCCGTCTTCAGGATGAGAGAACTAAGGCTCGCAGAGGTTAGCTGACTTGCCTAAGGTTTCCTTAGAGGGTGTGAGCAGCGGTAGCAGGACTGGGTTGGGAAACCGGGTTGGTCCTTCCCTACACACAGAGCTGCGAACCAGCATTCTCTCTGCTTCTTGTGTCACGGCTTGGGTCCTGGTTTTGTTTCCTGGACTAGAGTCTGTGTTTGGGCAGTGGCCTGCTTCCTTCTGCCCTCACCAGCCACCTTGTCTAAACGGGTATAAGCAACCGTTTCCGTAGGACAGTGTGCTTGGGTGGTAGGTGACACCTGTCTGACTAGGTCCCTCAGCTGCTGCACCCGGAATATCCACCCCTACCCCGCCCCAAGCCAGTGCCTGCCCCGGAGGGTTAGTAACACAGACCGGAACCATCGATAGCAAAATATTCTTCTCCCTTCAGGATTTGGTACATGACAGAGGCATGGTCTGCCACAGTGGGGTCATCTGCGTCAACGGCTGTCACACGGATGACAGAGGTCCCTGAGGAAAGAGCATCCAGGGGTTATTGCCTTGGGACTGCTAGCCCCTCGCCCCATTCCCGGGGGAGGACAGTTAGGCGGCCCAGGCTGTTCCTGAACCCACCTCCCCCCAGAGTCCTGACTGGGAGAAAAGGCTGCTTTGTGTTCTTAGGAGTCTGCATGGGGGCCAAGCGCTGATAGTGCTGGAGGTCCAGCCTGGTCATCTTTGAAGGGGACAGAGAGCAGGTGGTTTTTTGGTTGTGGGAGAAATGAGGGGCGGGGCGGACAGGTGGGGTCTTGAGGAGAGGTAGAGGAGAGTGGCGGTGGAGAACAAAGGAATGGGAGGGTGTCCCTCAAGCGTGAGTGCCACATCTCTGTTTGTCTTGAACTCCAAGATCCCCATACTTTACAAGAAGATCTGTTAAGATCTCCCAGGTTCTTGGCCGGGAACCTTGGACCAAGCAGTGGGGAAGGGAGTCCTTTTCTGGTACCTACTAGAGGCTGAGGGTAGAATTGAGAAAGTAGTAACTTTGAGAGGCCTGGGTACAGGCTGGTGCTGCACTTGGGGGTGAGGGCTGCGGTCCTCCCCCCTCCACTCCTGCGTGGCTCCTAGAGGTGACTTCTCACTGTGGTGGCCAAGTTGGTATTTTTCCTGGGCGAAGGCTACCCTTTTAGAGTGCCAGTCCTGAGCCAGAGCAATGGGTGGGCTTTGCTCTGAAGAGTAGTGAAATGTGTGTGTCTCTGATGGTCAAGGCTAAGTCATGATCAGGATCAGGGCTCAGTCCATGACTAGGCTCAGGGCTCAGTCCAGGATCAGGATCAGGGCTCAGTCCCCGACTAGGGACCAGGTCAGAGTTGCTAGTCTTTAGAGACCAGTGTTTCTTTCAAACCACGTAAAATAGCAGCTTCACTGAACTCACTAAATCCTGACCCCAGGCAGTGAAGCTGCGGATGGGAGAAGTGCCTTCAGGCCGGGGGTGAGCAGGAGAGGAGGGGGCGGTTCAAACAGGGCACATACCCACAGCCGACATCTCTGGCACAGACGCGTTGAACAGCCGGTGAGTGAATACAGGCCAGTTGTCATTCACGTCGTGAACTTTGATGGTGAAGCTGGAAGGAGACTCGAGGTTCTTGTTGGTGTTCTTGTCTACCACCAGGGCAGTAAGGTGGTACTCAGGGATCTTTTCCCTGTCCAGCCTCTCGAAGGCAAACACGTCCCCTGTGTCCTCCCTGACCTGGAAGACCTTGCCCACAGACTCTCCTTTGAGCACATACTTGGCGTTCTTGCGGTTCACACTCGATTTGATCTAGGAAAAAAGAGGTGCCATGAGCAGAGGATGGGCGGGGTGGCTGTGTGCATGAGTCAGTGCACGTAGGTACGTCGGTGTATACGTGCACACTTGCATGGTTGTGCCTGTGTGTGTACATGTGTGTGGTGCTGGCCAGGGAGCCTAAGTGTGGCACCTGCAGCTTTCACAAGTGTCTCTGACTGGTCTTTAGTGCGTGTTCTCAGCCAGGTCCCTGCGAACACTACACCCGCGGGGCTTGCCCAGCCTGCTGCCCTCATATGCCCAGAACAGCACTTGGAACGTCGTAGGTGCTTACAAAAAGATTTTTGAGGGAAAGAGTGTACTTGCTGCCAATGGAAGGCAAGGGATATGCTGCCCCTTACTAGTCACTTAAGCTCTCTGAGTTGTGGTAACCTCATTGTAAAGTGGAGATAATATCGCTTTTATACGTTGAGCTCCTCTAATGAACAGAATGGTGCTTTCGAAAGTGAATTCCAGGAAACACTGATGTCTTTTGCTGTTCCACATGAAAATTCCGTTCCAGTGAGCTGGGAGATGGCTGGCACTGGCTAGCCAACTTACATCTTTAGGAAGGTTTGTGAGCTGGTTGTTAAACACCGCCATTCTTAAAAGTTCAGTTATATAAACTTATCAATTAAATGAATCCTATTAAAAATAAAGATAGCCTACTCAAAATTCATTGCTTTTTCATGATTGTACTGCATTTTACTATGGTCTTGAGGTTATGTCTGTGTTGACTGATGGAAATATCACACGGTGCGGTGTTAATACATATCTTTTCACAACTCTGTCTTTGGTGCCATTAAGTTAGGATCTTGAAACAGACATAGTGAAAGTATTTACACATGGAAATGAGCAAATGCTGTGAATCAGGACTTTTTCTCCTGGAGAACCAGTTGTCAAACATTTATTAGCAAACCACCGATTCCAGTCAATTTAGTTTTGGAACGGTACATAAAGTGTTCTCTTCTTGGAGATTTGCAATACATAGCCCTATAGAAGAAAACTCTAATGAGCTTTAACTCAGGATTTCCCATTGTAATAAGAACATTTTTCCTTTGTAACGCATAGTATTAGTGTCCTAGGGACTAGAATTTATTCTTTTTAAATAATTTTTTGAAGATTTTATTTGTTTATTTGAGAGTGAGAGAGAGCATGAGATAGGGGAGGGTCAGAGGGGGAAGTAGACTTCCCACTGAACATGGAGCCCAGCATGGGGTTTGATTTCAGGACCCTGAGATCATGACCTGAGCTAAAGGCAGATATTTAACTGACTGGAGCCCCCCTGGTGCCCCAAGAACAAGATTTAGAAAAAGATTTGGAAGCTAATGTATGTAAAGCCATTTGCACAGGCTCTCAAAAAATACGTGTTATTATTTATGGTATATCCATATGTTAAAAGATATTAGGGTAGAAGTGCTAAACATTTCATTTATAGAATCTTAGAAACAGAGACTTTAAGGAACATCAGAGAATCATATTTCATACATGTAAAGTGGTACTCTCATAGATGGTTAGAGTATTCAAGAAATGCAGTTCAATTCAATTAAAAATGTATAAATCAGTTGCCTAAAAGTTGCTAGGCAGGACGCTGGAAGCACAGGGGTAATCCAGACCCTGTTCCAGCTCTCAGGGCTGAGACTCCGAGACAGGACAATATGGGTCCAGGGAGCAAGAGCCTTGAGTAAAGGTGTCTGATGAGGAGAACCGAGAAAGAGCGGGGGTCAAGACAGAAGAGGGAGTGTCAAGAAGGGTGTGGTCAAGTCCCGTGAGGCTAGAAGGTATCCCTAGGATTGAGCAGCAATGCAACCCCGGAGCCCTGGTTGAGAGCAGCATCGGGGCAGGGGGTGGGGTGGAAAGCCAGAGGACAGCTTGGAGAAGAGTCTGCAAGATGAGTAAGTGGAGACAGGGCGTGAGGGCCTCCGCCTTGGGTGGAGCAGGGCCAGGAGGGCCTTGGTGTGCTGGGGCCTGGCGAGTTCATGAGGGGGTCCCAAGACCCAGGGGCCAGGAGGTATGATGAACAGTGGGTCAGGAAGCAAGAAGCAAACGCCCCAGCTCTGCAGCCTGTGGCTTGGGGGAACAGTGGGGATTCAAGGAGAAGGGACAGTCTGGGACTCTGTGTGAGTTGCTTAGGGTTAATTGGTAGTTCCAAACTTGGTTCTGGGTGTGGGGGGTGGTGCATTAGGACCCACATGGGCAGGGGTAGTGATGGGGAGTGATTGAGCTTTGGCCTGTTTTATTGGCATTCTGCATAAGATTCCATTGGAGTATAAGCTCCTTCCCTCCAACACTTTATTTTTTAGAACAGCTTTAGATTTATAAGAAAATTGAGAAGATAATACAGAGAGTTCTCATGCATCCTGCTCCCAGTTTCCACGATTATCAACGTTTTATGTTATATTATGTTAGTATGTTATGTTAGTATGGTGCCTTTGTTCTCATTAGTGGACCAGTACCAATACATTTGTAGTGACTGGGGTCCATCGTTCATACAGATGCCCTCAGTTTTTGCTTCATGTCCTTTTTCCACTCTCGGAACCTATCCAGGACACCCCATTATATCTGGTCATCATGTTTCTTTGGGTTCCTCTTGGCTATGACAGTTTCTCAGAATTTCAGTGTTTTTGATGACCTTGACAGTTTTGATGAGTACTGGTCAGGTATTTTGTAGGATGCTTCTCTACTGGAATTTATCCTATATTTTCCTCATAGACAGAGAGTATGGGTTTCTGGGAGCACACTCTCTCTCTCTCTCTCTCTCTCTCTCAGTATATTTGGATATAACGTCTTAATGCTGAAAGCCATGCTGACCCATATTTGTGGATTCAGAAGGCTGCCCAGGGCTCACTCCCATTGTCCAACCAGTCTGTAAACAAAGGCTCCGGACTGTGGCCTTGATAAACAGCGATTTCCTTCCCTCAGATTACGTCTTTGGGAGCCAGGAGGCGATCCTTGGAAACTTGTCCTTGCCTCTCCCAGGCACCCTGTTCCTTCCCAGGGTGGGGACTGCTTGTGGCTTCTCTGTCCCCTGGCCCAATGCCAGGTGCCAAGTGAACGCTCTTGGTGGATGATGGCAGGCCTGACGCTCTTCCTGCTGCTCGAAGACTCTTGGGAGAGGAGAGCCCTCTGAAGGTTTCCGTGTCAGGGCTGTGCATGGTCCAGGTGGCTTCCGCTTTCTGCGGGCTCTCCCTTCCTCACCCCGCAGATTTTCCTCGGGGCTGGCCGTTCTCGTCAGTGGCTGATTCATGGCACAGTTATCCCATTGGGAAAGATGTAGGTGGGTTGATGACATTTTCCCCTGTGATGCAGAGTTCACGTTTGTGTTGGAAGTCAGGAACCCTGCGCTTTCCTGGGGTTGGTTCTCCTCGGGCTCTGTCCGAGTCTTATCATGTGACCCTGGTCAAGCATCTTTCTCTCTGAGAGGCCATCCCAAGGCATTGACATTTCCCAGCCATTCTAGGGAGCCCGAGGAGCCTGTGGGCACAGTCAGCCGGCTGGTCTGGGCAGGCTGTGTGTGGAGCTTCCCTGGCCGGCCCCACCCCCAGCTGCTGGGGCACCACCTTCCCTTCCCTGTCACCACCACCAACTTTCCCTTCAGTGTTGTGACCCCTTCCACCAGCTCTGTCTGCTCTACCACCATTACCTTCACAGCCACTGGCCGCACCCTGCCAGCCAGGATAGTGTGTCACCAGCTGTCCCGCTGCCACCATCATTGCGGGCCACCTGCTGCTGATGCTGCACCTGCTCTGGCGCCCGAGCCTTACCTTGCCCACATAATGGGGCAGTGAGGTGTTTTTCTCTTCATCAATGTGCATCTGGTTCCAAATCCAGTCTCTCTTCTGGCGCTGGTGGGTGCGCAGCACGCTGGGGGGGTCCGGTCGGAGAGGGCTGGGGTCTGTTGCCGCCACCACCAGCAGGTCCAGGCAGGTGCCCACCGAGGCGAGCAGCAGCACGAGCACCTGCATCTTCTGAGAGGTGCCAATCTGGGGAAAGAGAGGGGACACCACCAAGGCGTGGCGGTCACTACTCCGGCGTGTGAGCAGCTGCCTGCTGCCGAGGGAACTTCCCTTATGTTCACTCTGTTGTCCTTTCCTCTCTGCTCATACCGGCAGAACCAGACGCTGTTCCTGCCCGCCCCCACTCGCTCCCGGTCTGGGGGAGGGTGGCAGACACAGAAACCCCTTCTCCTGAAGTTCACGTGCGCTGGTGTGGAGGTGAGTGCAGGTGACCGAGGGACCCCCGGAAGGGCTGGACAGAAGGTTTTTCTGGAGGAGAGGGTGATGTGGTTGCTGATGGGACCTCCCAAAGACCTGTGCTGTGACACCCCATAACCCTCCTTTTACACACCAGAAGTTAAGTTCCCACCAGAGCCAGTGGTGGGGCTGGGGATGGAGCCTTGGTGTCTGACCTCAACAGCTATCACTTATCAAGTACTTATTACAAGCCTGACACTGCAGCAGCGCTTTACGTGTGTCATCACATTTAATTTTCCTGGTTACTCTCGAAGTGGATTAATTATAACCCTCACGTGACCAACGAGCCGAGGAGCAGAGGGGTTTAGTTAACATTCCTGAGATCCCAGACTGTGAGCCGCAGAGCGAGACTCGAACCAAGTCTGCCTGGCCCCAAAGGTCGTGTTTTCTCCCACTGCCCTCTCTTGTCCTCACAGCTGCTGTGGGGTGGGACTTCAGGACGCCTCTGAGCAAACATGCCCTCCCCACCCCCGCCAGCAGGAGAGCCCCTGTGGCACTCTTGCTTTGATGCTGTATTCAGAAAGTCCTTAGGAAACCCCAGTGTCTTAACCTGGAGGGTCAGGCCCTCACCAGGCCCAGAGCTCACAGTTGGGGATCAGTTTAGTAACTATTACAAGAACAGGAGTGGGGGAGGGCAGGGGTTTGAGAGGCTGGGCTCACAGGACTGGCTTTGTAGTTTGTGGGGCCCAGTGTAAAATGGAAGTGTGGGGCCCTTTGTTCAAAAAGTATTAAGAATTTCAAGATAGAGACAGAAGAACATGAAAACAGGCCTTAAGCACAGGGCCCAGTGTGCTTGCAGACCCTAAATGGCAGCTCTTGGGACAGGAGATCAGCCTGCACCAGAATCTTGGGTCACCCAGAAATCACAGCCTGGTTTCATCCTGAATTCCAGGAAGGGGGATTTTTCCCCACTCCCCTGTGGTAAGGGAAGGCTGTGACTCTGGTTATCATTGTGCTCTCTCAACCCTGGCCCCATTAGTCTACTCATGCTGGGTCCCTGCATCACTCATCTGTGGTTCCCGGGTAAGTTCAGGGTCAGAAGACATATGGGTGGGAGTGGGAACCAGGGTTCCTGCTTGGAGAGAGACAAGGACCACAGGATCCTGGATAGGAGGCTGCCACCTGGGTTGTCCCCCATCTTGGCCTGAGGGAGAGCCTGGATTCTGCACATGACAGGAGGTTTGTAAACTCTAGTAACATTTCCTCTAAGACGCTGGCGCCAGGCTGTCCTCAGTGAGGGCCCAGGATGTCTGTGCTGGGCTAGCCTGGCCTCTGGGTCTGCTGATCTTAGCATCTGAGGCCCCCACCCTGTGGTCCCTGCTGCTGGCCCAGGAGGAAGCGGGCTCCCAGGCTTGGGTGGGACAGAACACGGAGCTTGTCAGCGAACGCACGTGCCATGTGCCTGGGGGGAGGTTCTGGGTCTCAGTTTCCTCAATTATGAGGTGGTGGAACCGAAGGAGGCTTGGTGTCTTTTGAGGGTAGGATGTGGAGAGGGTGGCCCCTCTAGGTGGGAGAAAGGCAGTGATTAAAGATTTGGGGATGTTGGGAGTGCTGGCCGGGAAGCTGGTCCTGACTCAGGGGACGTGGCTGGCATGCCCCTGCCCCAACATTGCCAGACTCAAGCCTGGCAGGTCATTTCCTTTTCTGCCTACAGAGGAACTTCGAGTCTTGGTTCTTTCTTCCTCCCAAGTGAGAAGTGACTCAAATATGAAAAAGTGAAACAAACAGAAGTAAAACTGAGAAACAGGGAGAGAGAATCCTTAGGCCTTTAGACAAGGTGGAGTGCGAACCCATGCACTGAGCCAAATGGGTACTGAGTACCTACTATACGTGGGTTCCATAATGGGCACTGGGGTACAGCAGTAAGCAAGGCACATGGGATTGACCTCAGGGAGTGCACGCTGTAGTGGGAACACCAGGAAAATAAGCAAGTTAAGGAAACGCCAGCTAGCCCCTGGGGATAAAAATACATTATATGTTTATTAAAATAAAAAAAAAAGCCAGCTAGTGTTACACTGGGGGGTGCAACTCAGAGAGAGTGTGGCTGGCTGAGGTCAGGGGAGGCCTCTCAGAGAGATGACACTTAAACCAGCACCTTAGTGTTAGTCTTAGGAGTACTAGGGGAAAGAAAGTCTTTCTAGGCAGAAGGACCAACATGTGCAAAGGCCCTGAGGTAGAAAAATGGGTGGGGTGCTTGAAGAACCAAAAGAAGCCCTGGGTCAGATAGAAATGAGCAACCAGGGGTGAGACATAGGAAGAGGTGATGAGGTCAGTGTGGTAGGCTGAGGGAAAGCCCCCCAAAGATGTCCATGTCTGAATCCCTTGGAATCTGTGAATATGTCACTTTCTATGGCAAAAGGACTTTGAGCAGATATGATGAAGTGAAGGATCTTGAGAGAGGGCGGCAGTCCTGGATTATGTGCACCATGTTATGCACAATATAATTACAGTGTCCTTAAAAGATGAAGGCAAGAAGGTCAGAACCAGGTAAAAGGAGATGTGACAGTCGAGACAGAAATTGGTGTGAGCGGCCTCTTGAAGCCAGAAAAGGCTAGGAAACAGATTCTCCCGTAGATCTCCAGAGGAATGCAGCCCCGATTTTTAGCCCACTGAAACCCGTGTCAGACCTGGCCCCTCCAGAACTGTAAGAGGAAAAGGAAATAAATTGTGTTGTTTTAAGTCACCATGTTTGGGGTAGTTTGTTGGCTCAGCCGTTGGACTTGGGTACCATCAGGTTGCGTGGGGGCAGCCTGGGGAGAGAGCTCTTCCTTAAGAGGGTGGGAGAGTGACGTGGTCTGATTTGCAGAGGTCGTAGCTGCGGTGAGGAGACGGGCTGGGAGGGGGAGACCCAGAGGTGGTGGTCACTGTCACCCAGATTGGGGCTAGGAGGGGAGGGCCCTGGAGTATGCTTCTGAGGTGGAGTGACTGGGACCTGCTGGGGCACAGGATAGAGGGGTGAGAGATGAAAAGGGTCCCTGGGCTGGTCCCCCATCCTGGCCTCTCCCAGCGCACCCCCATTGCAGCACAAGCTTGGGCCTGGTCCCAGTGTTGATGGCCAGCCCCGCTGCAGTCTCAAATCACAGCCCCCTCTCCTTCCTGGAGAACATTGAGCCCCATCTGTGTCTTCCCTCCTCCCCAAGGCCGGCCACAAGTCACACATGGATGTTTCCTCTTCAGGCTCAGGCGGCGCAGGGTGGTGGTCGCAGGCTCGGTGGGCTTCCTGCACCTCAGCTGCATTGCCTCATCTGCATGACTGGGCACAAGACGCTCTACCGCCTGGAGCTTTGCTTTCACCATCTATACAATGGGAGCACTAGCATCTACCTGTCAGGGTGGTTTTCAGGCCTGAATTCCGAAGTAGTTGCAAAAAACACTAGCTAACAATGAAACCACACGTGGACGAATGCTCTGTGATGCGGGTCTGCTTCACCAAGTCGTCGAGTTACCATTTTTATTCCTTAACACCCAGTCGTCCCGGCTCATAGGGCGGTGAGAGACAGAGCCAGGATGTGAACGGAGGCTGCCTTTCACCCCGAATACTGCTCTCCCCCTACCCCGCCTCCCTCTCTCTGGGGACACTCATGTGTAATAATAATAAACAGCTGCCCTCCATGCTTAGCTTTCGGAGACGCTGTCTCCTTTGGTTTTCATATTATTCCCAGGACGTAGGAATTACTGCCCCCATTTCCCAGAGGGAGAAACTGAGGCACAGAGACAAACAACTCAGAAGTGGTAGGTCTAGAACCCTTACCCAGCTCTTTTTCTGAATCCTGGGCTCCTTCCTCACCCAAACTCAGAGGGGTCTGAGGGATTTTTCTGTCTGAAAAGCCACATTTATTTGGGTCTTTTACCTTTTGTGTTAGAAATTTGGCCTCCAAGATGGGGGCCAAGAGGAAGGGTTTTGTCGGATGATTGTTTCTCCCACTACTGCTATTGGAGAGGAAGTCAGCCGTGCCCACAGCTGGAAGCAGAATTGTTCTTGGCCGTACCTCTGGAGGTGTGGTCTGAGCTGCAGCTGGGGTCAGGCTTCCTTTAGCTCTTCACCTTGCTATAAGCTGTTTATCTTCACCAAGTTTTGGGAACGATCAGAATGCTGCCAGGTGGATTTGGGGTATGACTGATGAGCAGAGGGTCCGAGGAGTTTGGAAGTGACTTCTCTGCTCAGAAAGTCCCAGCTGAGGAGCGCCGGGAACTTGCCTGACAACAGCCTTCAGGGGCAAGGGGACCTGCTTGGCAGCTCCATGCAGAGGCCAGATGCCTGGCCTTGTCCCTGTCATGCAGGATTTGTGATGGGCCCCACCACTGGAGCCCTGCTAGAGGCTTTTGGGGGCAGCTCCAAATGCATTCCTGGATGAGGGTGGGCCCTCTGTGCCCTCGGTCAATCTGGGAAGGTCTGGGGGGCCCAGAATGAGAGGATGGGGTGTGTGGTCCAGAGTGAGCGGGCATGGAACCCAGGAGAAGGGGCCGAGGAGCCTCAGAGAATCCGGGGGACAGCGGGGCTCACCTATGCCCAGATGGGAGGTCGGGGCCGTGGAAAGCTCTGGGCTCCACGTTTTTGTCCACAGTGGGTGGAGCCATTCATCCAGATGCCTGGGCTGAGCCTGAGGACTAAGGGGTGCTCTGAAGGTCGAGCCAAGTGTGGGGACCTGTGCCTCGTCTGCTCCTCTTGCTTGTCTCCTGTGTGGGTCTGGGGGTGCCCGCAGGACGTTAACATCCACCAGGCTTGGTCACTGCCTCCCGGCCTCTGCACTTGGCTTTCTCTCTCTTCTGCCTGGATTTTAGTCCCATGTTCCCACTTTTCGGAAGCCTTCTCTAGAGCTCTGGGCTTACATAGGCACTCAACAAACATTTATTGAGCACCTGCTGTGGGCCCCACACCAAACTACCTGTGGGGAGCCAATGCAGTCTGTACCCCCATGGGGAAGGATGCTAACCGTTTCATAAAAAATATCCAGTTTTAAATTATGTGGTGTGCTGATGGAGGAGAGTAAGAAGCTGGAGGTGGGGGCCGGCAGGTCCTAGATTGTTCTGAGGGTCTCAGTCCAGGTGGGAGTCTTACTTTTCTCTGACCTACTGTGGGACATCAGGCAAATATCCCTTTGGTCCCTTTCTATTTGTGGCCTCCATCTGTCACCAAGGTTTGGTCTCGAAGGCGCTGTGAAGTCTACTCAGCTCTGAGTTTAAAAAAGACTTGGGGGACACAGAGGGAGACAAAGGGAGGGGAAAGGAAGAGCTGGAGCGGCTCCTTCTGTAGCTACATAGAACCCAGGAAGCCTAGACCCTGCTGGGAGCCTCTCAGTGGGATGGCCTGGCAGGTGACCCTGGGCTAGCCCTGCCCCCAGTACCAGCAGCCCCCTTCTCCTTGACCTGACCAGAGCAATGCTCAAGCCTGAGGTTTTAGGGGCTGAGTCTAGGCCTGAAGGGGTTATCAGGCAGGGTGGAGGGCCCTTTGGGGTGGGGCAGAGGAAGCTTGCGGGTCAGGGATACACACATGACATCCTCACACCACATGGACACACAACACCATCAACGGAGTCTTCGTAAGTACACACCCCTGTCCCAACTCAACCCACCCTCCCCGAAGAGTGGCTCCTCTGCTCTCATGCAGTACACCCCCTCCAGCTGGGACAAGATGGGGCAGCTGAACCCAGTCCCAGGCAAAGCATCAGAGGGTGGACAGGATGATCAGTCCCAGCCCAACCTCCCACAGGCTCTGGACTCTAGCCCAGAGTCCCTGGGTCAGGGATTTGGGGCCAGGCTTTGGGAGGAAAGGCCCAGAACATGTGGGGGCTGTGCCTGTGGGAAGGGCAAGTGCTGGAGCCCCTGCTCTCTGTGTGGCCCTGGAGGGCTCTCCTCACTGCTTTTGCACCCCACCACCTTGAGCCTCAGTCTGGGACAGAGATTGGAGCCAGTGATCCCCAGATTCCCATATTGTCCACTGGATGCCCAGCATTTACAGCTGGGCCTTGGCAGCTGTTAGATACTGGGAGGATGAAGGGTGAGGCCCTAGGAACCTCGGGATGGGGTGTGTTGGGAGACAGGATTGGGCAGCTGTGAACTGACCCCTTCGGGCTTTCTCCTTGTTTGTGGCTCAATTCAGGCTAGGGACCTGTTCCTGTGGGTCCCAGACCTAATCTCCTTCCTGTAGGGTTTTGCTGACAGCTTCCCTCTCTCGACTCCCCTTCATGCTGACTGTGCTACTCCCCTGCTGACCACTACTCCCTGACTCCCCCACCCCACACCTTGCAGGATGAAGCCTAGTTCCTGAGCCTGGTTTCAGGGCCCAGCATGGCATAGCCCCTGCCCATCCTGCTGGCTCTCCTCTCCCCTGTCTCCCTGCCCCTTCCAGCCATGGAGAGAGCTAGACATTTCTGGAATACACATTGCTCTTCCTCTCTCCGGCAGGCCCTTTGCACGGGCTGTTCCCTCTGTATGGAATGCGCTTTGCTGTGTCCCCTGGGCGAATGCTCTACTTCTTTCCAAGCCCCAGGCTGCTTCTTTGATGAGGTCTCTTTGACTCCTGCCCCTAGCACAGCCTCTGCCTCCTGGCCTGAGTGTCTCTGACCCGGTGGGTTCTGGGTCTCCGCTTTGACCCAGCATCGTGCTACATGAACTCAAGGCCCTGGACCTTGAGGTGTCAGTGTCCCCACTGCTCCCTGTCAGCCTGCCTCGGTCTCCAGTTCTGGTCTTGTCACTGCTTCCCTCCTCACTTGCAAGATTTCAAACACAAATTCGCATACTTAAAGTCAAGACCTTGGGTGGTCAGAGCAGATGCAACCCTTGGTATAGCTCAAAAGATTCTCCTCCCTAAATAGCATCGCTAGTGGCCCATCATATTAGACATATCACCAGTAGGATTTTGATTCTTTGAGGACAAGTTTCTTTGTGTCCTCTGGTGAACACACTCCTGTCCCTGTGCAAAAAAGCTTTTATGTAGACCTGGCCAAACAGAGCTCACAGGTTGTCATCCCTTTCCATACCCATGGCAGACATCACTGATTACAGTATTGCAGTATGTATTCCCACTGAACTTGAACTCGGTCCCTGAATCTTCAGTACAGTCTTATAAGTAGATACTAGCAATTCACCAGACTTAGTTTGTGATTTCAAACAATTTTGTGCTGGGTTTCTGGGCTCTAGGATTATCCAGTCTACCCCCTGTCTTCTAATGGGGGCAGCTCCAAGTTTCAAGGAGACAAGACCCCTCACCCCCCAGCAGGGAGGTTTTTCCAGTCGTCTTTGGGCTTCCTGACTTTGACTGAGGCTCTGAGGCAATCATTGGGAGCAACAGAATGAGCCCCACATGCTTGCCTATTTGTACTGGCCGAGCTGCCCAAGAGCTGTGGAGCCTTAGGCCCATCCCTTGCCTCTCTGAGATCCAGATCCCTCATGTGTAAAGGAGGCAACAGTAGCTGCCTCCCTGGCCAGGAGGATTAAATGAGATCATCGGTGTGAAACCTGGTATACAGTAGGTGCTTAGTAGGTATGCAGTTGTCTTGACTCTTTCCTACCCACCCACTCCAGCCTGATGGCAGTGGGCCTGGCTGGCCAACTCACACCTGACTTCACTTCCTGGTTCTTCCCTGGGCCCACCTCCTATACCCCTCTGTTTCTCTCAGAAGGAAATCTCATTTACTGCCTGCCTGGCCCTGGGGTCCATGTTTCCCCTCCTCCCAGTATCTGTGCCCGCCAGGATCTGAAGGTTACTGTGACCCAAGACAGATAATCTGGAGGTCCCTGAATGAGTTTAGGGACCATATGGTCCATCCCCTGCCCTAGAGAGAATAGAAGACTGAAGGTCAGAGAGCAGACCTAAGACCTCTCAGTATTCCTCCTCTAGGAAGCCTTCTGGGATTTTTCCACCCAATATATGTTTGGACTTGGGTTAGGATGGACTTTTTAGAGTCTCTAGCCAGAACCCAAGCTCCTCAGGGCAGGACCTGTCTCCTAGAACATTCCTTCCAGCATCATTTGGCTCCTGACTTATCCTCATGGCCTCTTCTGTGGCTTAAACTGTCAGGTTCAACCCTCCCTGACTTTTCCCCTCTCCGAGCTTCACTATGGAGTACGGTGGGGCTATAGGGTCAGAAAGAGCTGGCCTCACTCCTAGTTTGCTTCCGTCTCGTGCTCACTGTGTGACCTGGGACTGCCTGCTTGGTCTCTTTCGGCATCCATGGTCCCCTCTGTCAAACGGGAATTCTTTTAGTAGCTTCAGGAATGATGGGGAGCGGGCTGGTGGGGAGAGGTGCTGGAAGTAACTGGGATGGATCCCCATAGGCAAGAAGCCCAAGATTTTTCTAGAGTGAGTGGTTGCTGTGTTCACCTTATGTCCCCGAGGCAGCAGCAGAGCTGTGAGTCAGCCAGCTTTGGAAGAAAATACATGTGGCCCCTCTGGTTTCCTGCCCCCATGTCCGGCCCTTGTTTCGCAGCACAATTGGTCAGGTTGAAACTGCAGGGTGGGCAGCTTAACCCCTGCCAGGCCAGCGGATGCCTCCTCTACTGCCTTACAGTGGTAAGCAGCAGTCGGCAGGGCTGCCTGGGCCCCTTGGGGATCACCTGCTGCCCCCCAGACTGGGGCCCAAAGATGGCTGGTCTCTGCTACTCCCCACCACCTGAAGGGGAGCCAGAGCCCCTGGTCTTGGCGTTCATGGCCGGCACTGTCGCCAGCCCTCCAGGCACTTCCTGCTCTAAAAAACCCTGTGGCCACAGCACCCTTCCTAAACCCTCTGAGCTGCCCAGGCTTCCTGCCTCCCCCAGAGTGCCCTTCTTCTCTTGTGGGGTCCTGTCTGTCCCCTTCACACAGCAGCATCGTCCACGGGCCAGGAAGCAAGCTTGGCTGGAGAGCCTGCCAGGGGAAGAGCTGAGCCCACAGCCTCTCATGTGCACCCCAGTCCCACCCCCCACCTGCTGGCGACTGCCTGACCTCAGGGATCAAAAACTCGATGACATTCACAGCTCTGGGGTAGCGGCTACGTTCAGCTGTGATTTCCTGATGACCCCCTTCCATGAGCCATTCCTGGGTGTGGACACGTCCTCCTATAATTGACTCATGAAAAGGCTGCTTTCCTCTGGTTTATAGACGAGAAACCTGAGACATGGAGGAACTCCTTGGTGCTAGAAAGAGTCTGGGCTTTGGGGTGCCGCTCCGGGTTCAGAACCCCACTCCCGATCTTACTTTGCCCAGTCCGAGTGGCCTCCCCTAGGAGCAGAGAAAGGACACATCTAAACTCATGGGTTCGTTGGCAGTAGTAGAATCATGAGCTCTGTCTTTAGAACCTTTTATCTGTACCACCTCCAGTTCCCGCAGTGGCTGGCGCGATGAGTCCCTGTCTCCATTGTTCAGACGAGAACATGGAGGTTTAGAGGTACCGAGTAATTTTCCCAAAGCAACATGGGAAAGAGGGGTAGATCTGGGGATCTCACCTTAAACTGCCTGCCTTTAAGTCTTTTGGGGGGGCTTCCCTGAAATATGAGGGCTGTGGGATCCCAACCTTGGGGCATATGACTGTAGCTCCCATGGCTCTAACCTGGCCCCCGCAGTGTCCAAGGCAGGGAGGGGAGGGATCCGTAGGCAGGGCCTCAGGTGCTCAGAGCCGGTCCTCAGCATGCCTATTCTAAAATTGGGGGCAGTGGCTGACAGAGCCCTGGGCTCAGGGCTCCCTTTCTGGGGCTCCTCTTCCAAGGCCAGCACAGAACTTGGGCAGGAGGGACAATGTCAGGCCTTGGTAAGCCCTCTCCCATGGGGGAGGGCCTCACAAGGGGAGGCTAGGCCTGGTGCCCATCCTCTGCCTCTGATGGCCACTCAGACAGACTCCCGCCCTCTCCAGTCATGGCGCCTGGAAGCCAGTGGGCCTTCAAGTCACACAGAGTTGGAGAGTCTCCCTGTGGGAGAGCACGTCCTCCTCCCCAGTCCTGAGAAGGCCCATTTGGGCCTGTGCCGCCACCACGAGGCGCACTCTCCTGGCCCTGCTCTGAGCCTGGAGGAGACCTGGTCTGCCCCCAAGGAATGGCTCTTCCCTGGGACCCTGACAACAACCGCACTATACACGGGGAAGCCGAACACCCTCTCAGTTTGGTTTAGGGTGAAGTGGGGTGCGGGCTTTCGTCACTCACCGTGCTCGTAGGCTGAGAGGTGTCCTCGTTCCGTCCGACCTTCCTTCTGGGGCTGAGCTGCTGTGGAGTGTGTGAAGCTCTGCCGATAGCCTTTGGAGGGGAGCCACACCCGGCCGACTAGGGAGGCCTGGCTGCCGCCCCTTCAGGTTTTCCAGCTGGCCCTGGCCCACTTCCCCCTGGGATGGTTTCCTGTTATTGTTCCTTTGTGAGGGCCGGGCTGGCTGCAGATAGGCAGGCTCTGTGGTGGGCGGCTGCCTCCGCCTGGCCAGGCTCTCCCCACAGAGGCCTAGGCCTGGATCTGGCCCCGGATGCTCACCTCAGACCCTGGCCCCGGGCCTCAGCTCTGGGGTCCTAGGCCCAGCACCCTCCAAGGTCCTTAGTTCATCCTCCTCATAACCCTCAGGGCAGGTGTCATCACTCCATTCTATAGCTCAGGGCACTGAGACTCTGAGCTTAAGGGGCTTATCTACCCAGCTGGGGTGTCCAGAGCCCAAAATCCAGCCTGGGTCAGCTTGGGCTTAGACCCAGATCTTCCCAGGTGGCCCCCTGACTTGCTGAGAGGGGTCGACTTGCAGGCGATGGGGAGGCTTCAGGGGCCTTGGGGGTGGGCTGGGTGGGAGATGGGAAGCAGGCAGCAGCCCTTGGCTCTGGAGGGCCAGATTGCCTTTTCCTTGGTGGGGGCAGGTGTGGGTTCTAGATCTAAGGTAGCAGCTGGGGTTTTTTGGGGGCATTTGGGTGTGGGAATATCTAGTGCAGTCAGGTGCCCTAGCTCTGCTTCTGACGTGACTGTGGAGCCAGTCGTGTCCTCCGATGTTCTGTTTCCGCATCTGGAGATGGTGATAATCAGAGCCTCAACCTCGCGTGGCTGTTGAGAGAACCACAGGAGCCAAGTGAGTCCGAAGGTGGGATCAGTCCATCAGAACCAAGCAGCTGGGGCCGGAGGGGCTCACTTTCTGTGAACGCTCAGAGACACAGGAGGATCTTTCATAACCTGCGGGGGCCCGGGCCCCACTCCAGCTCAGCTGACTGGGATTCTCCCAGGGTGAGCAGTGGGAGTCCGTCCTCTCAGTGGTTGCCTCTGTTTCCCATGGGAGAGTGGTCGGGAAGTCCCACACGTGATCTTTTATGGGACGGGGCAAACGGAGACCTGAGAGGGAGAGCGTCTTGCTCAGAAGTGCTCTGGGACAGTCTGCGGACATGAGTAGGGAGGTGGGGAACGGGGTGAAAAAATATTTTCTGGGAAGGGGAGGTAAACGATTCTCTGTTTTGGGCACAGTGAGCTTGACATGGCTTTTAGACACCCAGGTGGTGATGCCAGGCTGGTAGTTGGAGAGGGGTGGTTACAGGTGACCTAGAGATGAGGTTCAGAAGCCCTGAGCTTATTTGTGGCTTATTTACCTGAGGCCCTGGGAGTGGATGGACCTACCAGGAGGGAGATCCCGGCCTCCCAGATTTGTAGATCTTCTAGGAGAGCCCATCCAGGTAGGGGGAAGGCTGGGAGAGAGCAGGGGTGGACAGTCGGCGAGGACGAGGAGAGGGTCTCGCTGGGTCAGCCTGGGTGAGGGGAGGGGAGATTTGGAAGCTGCAGGTCATGGGCCATTGTGGGCAGAGCAGGTAAAATGGAACAGAGTACACAAGGCAGATTAGAGGGGTCAGCAAAGGGGGATGTAGGGGGGAGATGTGTGTGATCACAGCTCCTTCCTAAGACTTTGAGTGAACAGGAGCAAGAAATGGGAGGGTGTGTGTGTGTGTGTGTGTGTGTGTGTGTGTGTGTGTGTGTTCAAAGCTATGTTTGTGCTGAGGGAACTTCCAGCAGATGGGGAGGACAAATGATGCTGGAGAGGGCAGAGTGACCTGTGGAAGGAGGACAGTCCTGAGGTGAGCCTCTGCACAGGATCCAGCACATTCCATCACTTTTGGTAGAATGAAAAAACAAAGGAGCAGCATTTTCTTGTTTTCTTCTCCAACAGGCTTAACTCTACCTTCTCCTGCTGGAGGGTGGGGGTGGCCCCAGAGGAGTCAGGATAGGTCAACACTCCATCTCTGTCCCTCGGCCTGATTCTTCTGGCCCCGTACCCCTTCAGTTGTGCCAACCGCCTGCTGTGTGGTCTACGTGCCCATGGGGCCGGGTGGGGCCTGGCATCACTTCCTGCTGGGTCTCGGATTTGGCACTGGTAGCAGATGGGGACAGGGTCTGTCTTGGCACCATCTGCCGGATCCCTTTGTGGTCCCAGTCCATGGGGAAGTCAACCCTGCCCTGAAGGCTGCTGTTCCTGTCATCTTTGTATAAGGGGATGGCCGTCCAGGCACGTGCCCCTGGGGTCAGGGTGTGTCACCGTGCAGAGGTCGTCCAGGCCACAGGAGGAGGACTAGTGCTACTTGGGGTACCTGGGGATCTCATGCCCAATGTCTGCCACCACCCAGCTCCTGCTCCAACCACTGTAGGCAGGGGAGGTCCTGGGAGGGCACAAGGCCAGGAAGTGCCATTGGGAGCAAAGGAGGCAGCCGGTGGGCCAGCAGGAAACGGGATGGTCTGTGAGACCTGATTAGCAGTGGAGGAGGAAGCGACAGTGGGGGTGATGGGGCAGACTGGGGAGTGTAGCAGGGAGGCCTCGGGACACCTACCTAGCATCTGCCAGGACCAAAGCTGACTGGGGGCTCGGCCCTCTGATGCTCTGCTTGGAGAGCTACAGACCTGGTTCAGAAGCTACCTTGGCTTCGCACTGGCTATGTGACCTGGAGCAGCTGACATGCCTCTCTGAGCGTTTCCTTACCTGTGGAAAAGGTTAGCTGTCCACACTTTGCAGGGCTGTCCAGAGATCAGGGAAGATGACACAAATGCATGAGCACAACAGTGGATCACCAGGGGAGGGTTTGTTGAGAATACAGATTCCTGGGCCTCAGCCTAGGTGGGTGGAGTCGGATGGCTGGCAGAGGCACCCAAAGGCCTGGAACACCTCCGCAGCTCTCCCGGTCCTCAGGTCTGGGGAGTACAGCCTGTGTGTGCCGGCAGTAGGTGGGCTGTCTCTCAGGAGCTCCTGTTTCAGTCCTCAGCGCCCCTGGGGACAGGGCTGTCATCATCCCCACCGTGGGCTGGGGGAACAGAGGCTGCGAATTGCGTGCTTTCCCACATCAGAGCTTGTCAGGGATGCAGTGGCTCCCCTAAGCCAGGCCTGCTTCTAGACGCCGCGTCCTTGCCCCCAGCGCTCTCCTGCCCTGCTGGGGCTGGCACTCAGTAGGGGCTCCTCAGTAGGAGTGCTGTGCCTTCCTCCCCTCGGTGCTGGAGGCCCAAGCCCTGCACAGAGATGCAGGCAGCCTCTCACCTCCGGGCCTTTGCTCATGCTCTCCCACGTCTGGGGTTGCCTTCTTTCTGCCCCCTGGCCCCCTCTGCTTACAGAGCCTCTATCATCGCCTTGTCCACCCAGACCTCTCTCCTCTCTGCCACACCGCTCTCCCTGGGCTCTTGGAGCACCCTCCAAGACCCCCTTCACGGCCTACCACCTTGCTCATCTGGCCTCCCTGCACCCACGATCAGGATCATTTCCCCTTGTATGTCTGTCCATGACAAGTTCCTGTCCCAGGGCCAGTGCTGCACACAAGTGGACTTGAGACCGTGGCTTGCAGCCCCGGAAGCAGGGACTGCATGGGTGCGCAGGGCTCTTCAGCCCCGCAATGAGTCACCCGGGCGGTGTGCAGAGCCCTTGTGGGGTGCCGTGAGCACGCACATAGGGTCACAGAGCACGTGGGTGGGGGACACAGTGAGGACTTGCGGCGAGGAAGCTCCTGGGTTGTACTGCATGGATTCTGTCAGTAGCCTGCACTGGTTGCTGAAGTATTTCTCATTTCCTTCCTCTCTTCTCCAGATAATTGCTCCAGACACCCACAGCAGCTAAGGAGTGTGGGTTACCCGCGGGTCAGACTTTCCTGGGTGGGGGTGGGGTGGGGACAAGGGCGACAGTCAAGCGTGTTGGCCTCCCAGGCTGCCGCTGGGCTCCTGGCTGCAGGGGAGACAGGGCAGTGTGGCCCGTGAGCCATGAGCCCAGAGGGCTTGCGGGCCAGCCCGCTTGGTGGCACACAAAGGAAGAACCCTCTCACCTAGCAGGGATTGGGGAAGGCTCCCTGGCTGTGGCGGGGGGTGAAGGTGGACACAGCCTTCAGGGGAAATAGAATGGGGGTCAGTGTGGGGTAGGCTCCTGGAGCCCACGGGGGGAGAGGAGCAGGAAGCAGGAGCAGGGGAGGGGTCTTTCCCTCAGCCTGTGCCACAGGGAACAGGGAGAGCTCTTCGGGCAGGGACAGGGCTGGGTTCAACATTGGGTGCCCAGGGTGGGCACAGAGCAGGGCTCACTGAGTGAAAGAATGCACGATGGGGTGACTAAATGGGTCGCCAGCCACTGGCATGTGGAGGCAGACCCATGACGGGGGACCGGGTGTGCCCCTGGGTTCTGCGGTGTATTCCTGCGCAGAGTGGGTCCTTTTCCCAAAGGCTTCAGGGGGGCACCAAATCGGTCAATCCATCCATCTCTCAGCCCTGCTGGGTGCCCAGCTATGTGCCAGGCTCAGGGTGGGCACCCAGGGAAGCAAGAGACCACCCCTTGATAAGCTCTGAGTCTGGGGTGGACTTTGGCAGTCTCCAGCGCCGCCGTGAACTCAGAACCAGCTGTGTGCCACCTCTGCCCCAGGCCCTGTACTTTCTTGTCAGTATGCATGGTGACCGTGTGAGGGGTCTGTGGCTCTGTCCAGCTCACCGCGTTTGGTAAGCTCCTGGCGTGGTACTGCCCAGCTCAAACCAGGGCTCCTCTGTGTGCTGAGCCTTGCCGAACGCTAGATCCAGCCTTAGGCTGAGCTGCTTCAGCTTCTGCTCCTAGGATGCTCTTTGCCTCCTACCTCTGCCAGCCCAAGCCCTCCTAGCCCTTCAGTGCCCAGCTCAGACGCACCCCCCTCCATTCAGCCTTCCCAGGTTCCCATTCTGGGAAGCATCATGCCCCCCGGGAAGCTTCCACTCCACCGACACCCTCCTTGTTTGGTTTCAAAGCCTAGTGGGTCCTTCCCCTATTTTTTTGTGTAGTGACTCCTCACCACAGCCCTGGAAGGGTCAGTACTATTCACATTTCCTTTTTGCTTGTGAGGGAGCCAAGGCTCAGAGAGGCTGAATAGCTTGTCCAAGGTCACACAGCTTCCAAGTCCAGAGCCAGGATTCCCGTCCTTGTCTTCTGTTGCTAGTTTAATACTCACTTTATATCATCCTACTCCTGACAACCTGTCATTGTGTAATAATTTCACGCTCATTTATTATTCAGATATACTGTTAATGGTGCCCAGGCTTTGCCTAGCTTTGTGCTGGGCCTGGGGGATGCAGAAGTGACCCAGGCTGGATCGATACCCTTGATGTGCCAGATCAGTGGTGGTGGCACTGGGTGGGGCCAGGTTGGTGAGAGAGAGATGTGTCCTGTGCTGGGGGTGCTTGGAGGTGGCCTTGGGGAGCTGCCAGAGGATAGGGTCCCCAAGATGTTGAAAGGATGGGCAGGAGTTTCCCAAGCACAGAGCAGGAGAAGGGACCCGCCAGGCAGAGGGAACGGCAGTCAAAGGCACGGAGGTCTACTTGGGAAAAAAAGCCATCCCATAGGGGGCAGCACCGAGCTTCTGCCAGGAAGCATTGCCGCAGGGTGGGGTGAGGCGGGTAGTGGAGAGCTGCTCAGGCAGGGCACACCTGGAGCCTCATGCTGGGCAGGGACCCCAGGAGCCCTGAGTTTTAGGGAAATTGCCCGGCCCAGGCTCACGGCCTGTGGTCAGGCCAGGGAGAGGCTGCGGACTAGGGAATCTCAAGCCACTGCTGCCGCGCAGGTGCAGTCGCTGGAGCCAACTAAGGCCTCCCCCTGGCCAGGAAAGGCCTGGCTGAACAGGAATTGAATTCCCGACAGGGAAAACAATACCTTATCTGCGGAGCACTTTCGCAGATGTGTCTCACTTTTCTCCCACAACATCCGGGCCAGTTTGCTAGGAAACAGTGCTCCCGTGCTGTGGGGCTGAGGGGACCTCGGAGTGGCCAGGAAGGGCTCTGAAGGGGGCCTGTGCTTATGGCCTGGGCATGCCTGCCACTTACCGTCCACTGATCCTGGACAAGCCTGGTGCCTCAGTTTCCCCTTCTGTAAAATGAGAACGATTGCATGCCTTCCTCATGGGGTTGTTGGAAGGAGTGATTGAAAAGCTTCAAGTAAAGTGCATGGAGCAGTCACTGGCATACAGTAAGTGCTCAGTAAACAGTCATGAGAATGATGTCCACCGAGGTGAATGGTGGGGCGCACGTGAGTGTGTGAGGAGGGCACCTGTATACACGTGAGGGTGTGGCTACCTGTGTATGTGCCAGCACGCGTAGAGCATGGAAAGTGCCCACGGGGACTGACTGTGCGTGTTTATGGGTGTGTTATGGACTGAGGGGTCCAGCCGGGCCAAGGGAGGGCCAGCCTCGGGGCAGCCCCTTCCTCCTCCATCACCTGGAGTTGTCTGCCCCTGTTACTCCACTGACCAAGCCTTCTGTACCCTTGTCTCCTGCAGGGGCCCAGAGAAGTCCAAGCCTCGCTCCAGGGTGGCCCAGCGAGCTGGGGCAGGATGAGACTAAAACTTCTGTTCCCTGTCTGGAGGGCAGGCCTGAGTCTGGCAGAGAACTCGCCCCTTGGAAGCCAGGACTTCCTGTCTCCAGGCCCCACATTCCTTGTGTCCTCCGTCAAAGTGTCTCGGAGAACAATGGGTGGGAGCCTTTGCCATCTGCAGGGCAGGAAGGTGGGTCAGGGGCGGGTCAGTCCTGGCTCTTGATGGGGCAAACAGACAGGGCTCCGGCCCCAGCCCTAGGCATGGCCGTGTGACAGCAGGGCCAGAACCTGGCAAGCCTGGGGCGTCTGCTTCCTGCCTGGGCCGGTCCATCCCTTCTTCAGACCGTCTCCAGACCCCTCAGCACACTCTGTTCCCTGTTCCCCTCCCTGCTCCTATGGCCTGAGTCAGGTCTGCTGGGCATAGTCCAGCTCAGGGAGAGAAGTCTGAGCTGGTCCTGGGGAAGGAAGCTGCCACGGAGAACTCAAAGCCAATTGGATGGGACCAGTCACTCAAGCTGTCAGAGATGTTGGGAATCCTCCACTTCACCTGTCATGCCACTGAGAGCCAGGAGGGAAACGAGAGACTCTGACCAGTCAAAAGAAGTCCTCCCCCGTCCTGTGCTGCAGCTCATGCTCGCAGGAGGTCTCTGAGCCTGTTACCGCTCAGTTTGTGCACAGTTCTAACAAGCCCGGGGACAGGAAAGGGCCAGGGTGGTGCTGGGACACTCCTGAGCTGGACCTGTCTGCAGGGGGAGGGCAGCCAAACCAGTGGAGAGGGAGAACCTGGGGATCTTTGTCTGCGTGGACAGCTCTTCAGAGCCTTGGGCTGCTTTTGCATCTCTGTGGGTCTGGGAACCTGGCAGCCATCTGGGGTTCCTCGGCCTTGGGCTGAGGGACCATCCTGAGAATAGCTCAGGACTTCTGGGCTTGTTTGTGCTTCTGGGAAAGTTTCCTTCCACCTCTGAGTCCTGGCTGGGGCCACTTGCAGGAAACATATGGTGGTCTTTGGCTGGGGGGGAGGGAGGCCTGGGGTCAGGGCAGTGGGGTTTGTGGTGTGGGGGTGGGCAGAGTCTGGAGTCCTGGGGACTAAGAAGACTTGATGGGGGTTGGTTTGCCCCTCCTCCTATCCCATAGGCCAGCCCTGCAGGGCCTTCATAGCCCGGACCCCTACTAGGGCCCTCCCTTACCCTATCTCATCCCCTTCCGCCTCTGCTCCCAGCAGCCTGCTGTTTGGTACCAGAGCCTGCATGACAGCTGCCGTCTTTTTACTCCTTAAAACCAAGTCCAAGCTCCGCAGCCTGGCATTCAACACCCCGATGCCTCCTGCAGCCCCACTCCCCAGCCCTCTGCTCCAACCATAAGGGAGAATTGAGTTCCCTACAGGCACAGTGCTCTGCGGGCCACAGGGCCTTTTCATGGGTCATGTCCACTGCCTGGATTCCACCTCCCCAAGAATCTCTAGCCCCTCCCGCTCTCTGAAATTGAATCAAAAAGTCATTTTGTCCATGACAAACAGTATCAGTAAAGAATATAGATATTTCTATTTTTAAAATAAGAGCTTTATCAAGATATAATTAAATATCATAAAGCTCACTAAAGCATGCAGTTCAATGTTTTTTCCCTTTGTTTTTGTATATTCACAAGGTTGTATTTCAGTCACCACTGTCTAATTCTATAATGTTTGCCTCACTTCAGAAGGAACCCAGTATGCATTAGCAGGGACTGCCTGTTCCCCTTCCCCTCAGCCCTTGGCAGCCACTGCTCTACTTTTCTATCTCTGCGGACTCACCTGTTCTGCACGTTTCTTTTTTTTTTTTTTATTTTTTAATTTTTTTTATTTTAATAAACATATAATGTATTTTTATCCCCAGGGGTACAGGTCTGTGAATCGTCTGGTTTACACATTTCACAGCACTCATCATAGCACATACCCTCCCCAATGTCCATTTCCCCACCACCCTCTCCCATCCCCCTTCCCCCCTGCAACCCTCAGTCTGTTTCTTGAGATTGAGTCTTTTATGGTTTGTCTCCCTCCCAATCCCATCTTTTCATTTTTTCTTTTCCTACCTCCCCCCAAACCCCCCCACCTTGCATCTCCACTTCCTCATATCAAAGAGATCATATGATAGTTATATTTCTCCGATTGACTTATTTCGCTAAGCATGATACCCTCTAGTTCCATCCACGTCGTCGCAAATGGCAAGATTCATGTCTTTTGATGGCTGCATAGTATTCCATTGTGTATATATACCACATCTTCTTTATCCATTCATCTGTTGATGGACATCTAGGCGCTTTCCACAGTTTGGCTATTGTGGACATTGCTGCTATAAACATTCGGGTGCACGTGCCCCTTCGGAGCACCACGTTTGTATCTTTAGGATATATACCCAGGAGTGCAATTGCTGGGTCGTAGGGTAGCTCTATTTTCAGTTTTTTGAGGAACCTCCACACTGTTTTCCAGAGTGGTTGCACCAGCTTGCATTCCCACCAACAGTGTAGGAGGGTTCCCCTCTCTCCGCATCCTCGCCAGCATCTGTCATTTCTTGACTTGTTAATTTTAGCCATTCTGACTGGTGTGAGGTGGTATCTCATTGTGGTTTTGATTTGTATTTCCCTGATGCCGAGTGATGTGGAGCATTTTTTCATGTGTCTGTTGGCCATCTGGATGTCTTCCTTGCAGAAATGTCTGTTCATGTCCTCTGCCCATTTCTTGACTGGATTATTTGTTCTTTGGGTATTGAGTTTGATAAGCTCTTTATAGATTTTGGATACGAGCCCTTTATCTGATATGTCGTTTGCAAATATCTTCTCCCATTCTGTCAGTTGTCTTTTGGTTTTGTTAACTGTTTCCTTTGCTGTGCAAAAGCTTTTGATCTTGATGAAATCCCAATAGTTCATTTTTGCCCTTGCTTCTGTTGCCTTTGGCGATGTTCCTAGGAAGAAGTTGCTGCGGTGGAGGTCAAAGAGGTTGCTGCCTGCATTGTCCTCAAGGATTTTGATAGATTCCTTTCGCACATTGAGGTCCTTCATCCACTTTGAGTCTATTTTCGTGTGTGGTGTAAGGAAATAGTCCAATTTCATTTTTCTGCATGTGGCTGTCCAATTTTCCCAGCACCATTTGTTGAAGAGGCTGTCTTTTTTCCATTGGATATTCTTTCCTGCTTTGTCGAAGATTAGTTGACCATAGAGTTGAGGGTCTATTTCTGGGCTCTCTATTCTGTTCCATTGGTCTATATGTCTGTTTTTGTGCCAGTACCATACTGTCTTGATGATGACAGCTTTGTAATAGAGCTTGAAGTCTGGAATTGTGATACCACCGACTTTGGCTTTCTTTTTCAATATTCCTTTGGCTATTCGAGGTCTTTTCTGGTTCCATATAAATTTTAGGATTATTTGTTCTATTTCTTTAAAAAAATGGATGGGATTTTGATAGGGATTGCATTAAATGTGTAGATTGCTTTAGGTAAAATAGACATTTTCACAATATTTGTTCTTCCAATCCATGAGCATGGAATATTTTTCCATTTCTTTGTGTCTTCCTCAATTTCTTTCATGAGTACTTTATAGTTTTCTGAGTATAGATTCTTTGCCTCTTTGGTTAGATTTATTCCTAGGTATCTTATGGTTTTGGGTACGATTGTAAATGGGACTGACTCCTCAATTTCTCTTTCTTCTGTCTTGTTGTTAGTGTAAAGAAATGCGACTGATTTCTGTGCATTGACTTTATATCCTGACACTTTACTGAATTCCTGTATAAGTTCTAGCAGTTTTGGAGTGGAGCCTTTTGGGTTTTCCACATATAGTATCATATCATCTGCAAAGAGTGATAGTTTGACTTCTTCTTTGCCGATTTGGATGCCTTTAATTTCTTTTTGTTGTCTGATTGCTGAGGCTAGGACTTCTAGTACTATATTGAACAGCAGTGGTGATAACGGACATCCCTGCCGTGTTCCTGACCTTAGCGGAAAAGCTTTCAGTTTTTCTCCATTGAGAATGATATTTGCGGTGGGTTTTTCATAGATGGCTTTGATAATGTTGAGGTATGTGCCTTCTATCCCTACACTTTGAAGAGTTTTAATCAGGAAGGGATGCTGCACTTTGTCAAACGCTTTTTCAGCATCTATTGAGAGTATCATATGGTTCTTACTCTTTCTTTTATTAATGTATTGTATCACATTGATGGATTTGCGGATGTTGAACCAACCTTGCAGCCCTGGAATAAATCCCACTTGGTCGTGGTGAATAATCCTTTTAATGTACTGTTGGATCCTATTGGCCAGTATTTTGGTGAGAATTTTCGCATCTGTGTTCATCAAGGATATTGGTCTGTAATTCTCTTTTTTGGTGGGATCCTTGTCTGGTTTTGGGATCAAGGTGATGCTGGCCTCATAGAATGAGTTTGGAAGTTTTCCTTCCATTTCTATTTTTTGGAACAGTTTCAGGAGAATAGGAATTAATTCTTCTTTAAATGTTTGGTAGAATTCCCCTGGGAAGCCGTCTGGTCCTGGACTTTTGTTTGTTTGGAGATTTTTGATGACTGTTTCAATCTCCTTACTGGTTATGGGTCTGTTCAGGTTATCTATTTCTTCCTGGTTCAGTTGTGGTAGTTTATACATCTCTAGAAATGTATCCATTTCTTCCAGGTTGTCAAATTTGTTGCCATAGAGTTGCTAGTAGTATGTTCTTATAATTGTTTGTATTTCTTTGGTGTTGGTTGTGATCTCTCCTCTTTCATTCATGATTTTATTTATTTGCGTCCTTTCTCTTTTCTTTTTGATAAGTCTGGCCAGGGGCTTATCAATCTTATTAATTCTTTCAAAGAACCAGCTCCTAGTTTTGTTGATTTGTTCTATTGTTTTTTTAGTTTCTATTTCATTGATTTCTGCTCTGATCTTTATGATTTCTCTTCTCCTGCTGGGTTTAGGCTTTCTTTGTTGTTCTCTCTCCAGCTCCTTTAGGTGTAGGGTTAGGTTGTGTATTTGAGACCTTTCTTGTTTCTTGAGAAAGGCTTGCACTGCTATATATTTTCCTCTCAGGACTGCCTTTGTTGTGTCCCACAGATTTTGAACTGTTGTGTTTTCATTATCATTTGTTTCCATGAATTTTTTCAATTCTTCTTTAATTTCCTGGTTGACCCATTCATTTTTTAGAAGGATGCTGTTTAGTCTCCATGTATTTGCGTTCTTTCCAAATTTCCTCTTGTGATTGAGTTCGAGCTTCAGAGCATTGTGGTCTGAAAATATGCAGGGAATGATCTCGATCTTTTGGTACCGATTGAGACCTGATTTATGACCCAGGATGTGGTCTATTCTGGAGAATGTTCCATGTGCACTAGAGAAGAATGTATATTCTGTTGCTTTGGGATGGAATGTTCTGAATATATCTGTGATGTCCATCTGGTCCAGTGTGTCATTTAAGGCCTTTATTTCCTTGTTGATCTTTTGCTTAGATGATCTGTCCATTTCAGTGAGGGGAGTGTTAAAGTCCCCTGCTATTATTGTATTACTGTCGATGTATTTCTTTGATTTTGTTATTAATTGGTTTATATAGTTGGCTGCTCCCATGTTAGGGGCATAGATATTTAAGATTGTTAGATCTTCTTGTTGGACAGACCCTTTGAGTATGATATAGTGTCCTTCCTCATCTCTTATTATAGTCTTTGGCTTAAAATCTAATTGATCTGATATAAGGATTGCCACCCCAGCTTTCTTCTGATGTCCATTAGCATGGTACATTGTTTTCCACCCCCTCACTTTAAATCTGGAGGTGTCTTCGGGTCTAAAATGAGTTTCTTGTAGGCAGCATATGGATGGGTTTTGTTTTTTTATCCATTCTGATACCCTGTGTCTTTTGATTGGGGCATTTAGCCCATTAACATTCAGGGTAACTATTGAGAGATATGAATTTAGTGCCATTGTATTGCCTGTAAGATGATTGTTACTGTATATTGTTTCTGTTTCTTTCTGATCTACTACTTTTAGGGTCTCTCTTTGCTTAGAGGACCCCTTTCAATATTTCCTGTAGAGCTGGTTTGGTGTTTGCAAATTCTTTCAGCTTTTGTTTGTCCTGGAAGCTCTTTATCTCTCCTTCTATTTTCAATGATAGCCTAGCCGGATATAGTATTCTTGGCTGCATGTTTTTCTCGTTTAGTGCTCTGAATATATCATGCCAGTTCTTTCTGGCCTGCCAGGTCTCTGTGGATAGGTCCGCTGCCAATCTAATGTTTTTACCCTTGTATGTTACCGACTTCTTTTCCCGGGCTGCTTTCAGGATTTTCTCTTTGTCGCTAAGACTTGTAAATTTTACTATCAGGTGACGAGGTGTGGACCTATTTTTATTGATTTTGAGGGGCGTTCTTAGCATCTCCTGGATTTTGATGTTTGTTCCCTTTGCCATATTAGGGAAATTCTCTCCAATAATTGTCTCCAATAGACCTTCTGCTCCCCTCTCTCTTTCTTCTTCTTCTGGAATCCCAATTATTCTAATGTTGTGTCGTCTTATGGTGTCACTTATCTCTCGAATCCTCTCCTCGTGTTCCAGTAGTTGTTTGTCTCTCTTTTGCTCAGCTTCTTTATTCTCTGTCATTTGGTCTTCTATGTCACTAATTCTTTCTTCTGCCTCATTTATCCTGGCAGTGAGAGCTTCCATTTTTGATTGCACCTCATGAATAGCTTTTTTGATTTCAACTTGGTTAGATTTTAGTTCTTTTATTTCTCCAGAAAGGGCTTTTATCTCTCCGGAGAGGGTTTCTCTAATATCTTCTATGCCTTTTTCGAGCCCGGCTAGAACCTTGAGAATTGTCATTCTGAACTCTAGATCTGTCATGCTACCTATGTCTGTATTGATTAGGTCTCCAGCCTTCGGTACGGCCTCTTGTTCTTTTTTTTGAGGTGAGTTTTTCCGCCTTGTCATTTTGTCCAGGTAGGATTTGCTTTCTCCTGCTGTGGAATTCCGCTGTTGTTGGTGACTGAAGTTGGTTTTGGATGGTTTCTTGTTGATCTTCTGGGGGAGGGGCCTGTTGTAGTGATTCTCAAGTGTCTTTGCCGCAGGCGGAATTGCACCGCCCTTGCCAGGGGCCGGGCTAAGTAATCCGCTCGGGTTCGCTTTCGGGAGCTTTTGTTCCCTGAGCGCTTTCCGTAGAGTTCCGGAGGTCGGGAATGAAGATGGCGGCCTCCCAATCTCTCGGCCCAGAGGAGCCGAGAGCTTGGGGTTCCGCTCCTCAGTGCGCTCTCAGAGCAAAGCGCCCAACAGCCCCGCCTCCCTGGCTTGCGGTCGCGCCTCGAGGAAAGCAGTCAATTGTTGGAGCTGGAGAAAAGCGCCGGGTCGCTTTTGTCTCCGTGGCCTCCGGCCGAGCTCTGAGCCCACCCAGCCTGCGACCGGCACAAGGTAACCCCGGGCTTAGAGCTCACTCCTCGGCTTTGTCGCTATAGCCGGCTTCCCCGCTCCAATACCTGCGAGCTCTGCGGCACTCAGACACCCCCAGTCCTTCTGTGACCCCGCGGGTCCTGGGGTTATGCTGACCCCGCCTGGGTTTCCCCCCAGTTTAGCCTCTGGAGCGATGTCTCCCAGTGGAGCCGACTTTTAAAAGTCCCGATTTTGTGCTCCGTCGCTCCGCCGCTTGCCGGGTGCCGGCCCCTCCCCCCGGGGTCTATCTTCCCGTCGCTTTGGATTCACTTCTCCGCAGGTCCTACCTTTCAGAAAGTGATCGATTTTCTGTTTCTGGGATTGTTGCTCTTCTTCTCTTCGATTTCCCGTTGGATTTATAGGTGTTCACAATGGTTAGATAAGCTATCTAGCTGATCTCCTGCTACCCGATGTCGTCTCAGCCTGCTACTTCTCCGCCATCTTGACTCCTCCCCTGTTCTGCACGTTTCATACAGATGGGATCGTCCACCATATGACCTTTTGTGGCTGGCTGCTTTCACCCAGCACAGCGTTATGAAGGTTCATCTGTGTTATAATACGTATTAGGACTTCATTTCTTTTTATGGCTGAATATTGTTCTCGTGTATAGATATACCACATGTGTTTATCCATTCAGCAGTTGGTGGACATCTGGGTCATTTCCACTTTTTTAGCTGTTGCGAATGAGACTGCTGTGAACACTTGTGTACAGGTTTTTGTGTGAAGATGTTTTGAATTCTCTTGGAGTATATAGTTCAGAGTAAAATTGCTGGATCATATGGTAACTTGGAATTCAACCTTTGAGGTATTGTTGAATTGTTTCCCCAAGTAGCTGGGCCATTTTACCTTTGCATCAACAATGTAGAGGAGCTCTGATTTCTCCACATCCTCACCAACACCTGTTAATAACTGTCTTTTTGGTGACAGCGGTCCTGGTGGGTGTCAGGTGGTACCTCGGTGTGGTTTTGACTTGCATTTCCCAAAGCCTAATCCTGTTAAGCATCTTTTCATGCTTATTGCTATTTGTGTATCTTCTTTGGGAAAATGTCTGTTCAGATCACTTGCCCATTTTTAATTGGGTTACTTGTCTTTTTGCTGTTGTGTTGGAAGTTTTGTTTATGTGTCCCAGATCCAAGTTCTTCAGCAAACATATGGTTTGTGAATGTTTCCTCCCATTCTCTGGGTTCTCATTGCTTTCTTGATTGTGTCCTTTGAAATGCAAAAGCTTTCAGTTTTAACGACATCCAGTTTATGTCCATTTTTTCTTTTGTCTGTTGGACCTTTGGCATCAAAGCTAAGAAATGATTCCCTCATCCAAGGTCAGGAAGATTAGCTACCACTTCTTGAGATCTACCCTATGTCAGGTCCCGAACATAGATCATCTCACATCACACTCTGGCAAGAAAGTTTTCACTCCCATTTTACAGATGTGAAATTGAGGCTCAGAGTTTAATCCCTGTGTATATAGCGAGTAGACGGCGGCGTGTGTGGCATCAGAGCTGGGCTCAGGAAGGTGCCAGCGTGACCCACATATAGCCTGGAAACCCAGCAGTGGGTTAAGGAAAAGAGTAACGAGTACTCATTGGAGGGCTTCCTCTGGCCAGGGGTAGTGCTCAGAGCTTGGTGTGCGTTAGCTTACTTTCCACCTCCACCACAGTGGCTCTCAGCCCTGACCAGCAGCGTTGGTTCTTGTGCCTCTCCTAGATCTGCTAAATCAGAGAACTACTGCTCTAAAGTGCTCCCCCTCCCCTCATTCCCCAACTGCAGTTACCCAAGGAGCTTTTTTTGGTTTGTTTCCTGTTTTCTAAGTACTACCTGGGGGAGAGGCACACCTAAATGTCATTTAAATGGTCTCAGTAGGGGTTGGACTTCACAGTTTTGAAAAGCTCCCCAGCAGGTCCTGACGTGCACCCAGGGCTTTAATCACTGCCTGGGGAGTAGGTCCCCCCACAAGCTCATTGTATCGGTGCAGAAGCTCTGGGAAGTTTAAGGACATGTCCAAGGTTATATAGTCACGTAGAAGGAGGAGGAGCTGGAATCCAAAGTCCCTGCTTTCCACTTCCCCTCCTTCCTCCCATTCATTCCTTTTTTGCTGCTGCGTTAGAACTTGTGTGCTGGTTCTCAGACCCGCGCTCTTCGGAAAATTTTAACTGATGCGGGATGTCGCCATCTAGTGGCCATTAGTGAGAACTAATGAGCATCTTCAGGATTTCCAATGAATTCATTCTCAGGGGACACATAAGGGACGAGGAAAGGCCACTGTTTACAGTTACTTAAAACAGATGTTTTTGGGAGACTTGGACTCCCAAAATTTGTCCAAAAGGTGTCTTTAGAGAAATGGGGGAGTGTAATGATGGCGGGTCTCGTTGTTGAGAGACCGTTGTTGAGAGTCCCTTTGCAAACTCTGAGAGAGGCTTGGGGTCTTCTCGGTCAGACTTTGGGCAAGTTCCATAACTTTCTCTGAGGCCCATCTGTGCACTTCTTCATAAAATCTAGTTTTAGCAAGAACCCTCCTAAGTCAGCTTAACCTGAGCCCCCCCCCCCCCCCCCCCCCGCTCCCCGGCCCAGCCATTCCCAGGTAATGTCTCATTTCCTGGGCCTGCCTCCAGCAGGAATCCTGGTAGGTCAGTTTAGGTAGAATCCCCCTTACCCCTCACATTTCTCTTAGGCAGTTTCCATCCACTGCCCCCACTCACCTTGCTCCTTGGCTAAGTTCCCTCTTGCCCATGGCATGTTGGGGGTTGAAACTTCTCTCCCGCCTTGAGCTCCAGTGCAGTGGTCCCTGTCACTGTGATCCTGAATAGAGTCTGCCCTACCATCTTTAGCAAGCATCAGAAATGTATCTGTAACCCTGGGAGGGCTGGGTCCCAGGCAGGACCGGAAGGGGAAGCAGAGAGGAATCTGAAGTGGTGGACATTCACTGGGGTAAGAGAGCGGAGCCCTCCCAGCCTTGGGGCTGTCAGACCTCTGTTTGGGCACTGGTTCATTCAATAGATGGCCACCGTGGGTTAGGTCTGAGGGGGGTGCTGGTCTCAGACATCAGGGGGAGAAGCATGGAATATTTGGGGTGCTCCATTTCTTGTGGTGCAAGCAGTTCTGTTCTCGGCCCTGGGAGGGGCTCCGGCAGAGGTGGGTGGGGCAGGGGTGGTGCCCCCAGATGGGGGACCTGAAGTGGCTATGGTGGGGGGCAGCCTCTAGAAGCTGGTGGCCAGGGTCTGAAGAGGATCCCACAGAAATGAGTTAAAATTGATGGCTGCTGCCTGCCTTGCTGGCTCCTGTGGGACCCCAGGAAGTGCCTGAAACCTCTCAGGGGTTGGAGTGGCTGGGCGTTCCACCAGGGGTAGGGGCATTGGGAGAAATAAAGCATCTGGGAAAGGTAGGAGTGAGTGGCTACACAGGGCTCCCATAGGATGGCCACACAACAGAGGACTGGCCATCTGAACCATTTGTAAGTGTGTAGTTCAGTGACACCAAGTACATTCCCTCTGCTGGACAACCATCACCACCTTCCATTTCCAGAACTCTTTCCATCTTGCAAAATGGAAAAGCCATAGCAATTAAACACTAACTTGCCTTTCTCCTTCCCCCCAGCCCCTCGCAACCACCATTCTGCTCTCTCTATGCACCTGGCTACTCTAGGCACTTTCTAGAATGGAATCCTACAGTGTTTGTGTGACCATGACGTCCTCGGGTTTCGTTCATATTGTAGCATGAGTCAGAATTTCCCACCTTTTGAAGTCTGAATAATGCTCCTTTGTATGTATACACCATGATTTGCTTGTCCATCTGTCTGTCCGTGGACATTTGGGTTGCTTCTGCCTTTTGGCTGTTGTGAATCTGTTGCTGTAAACATAGTGGTACACATATCCGCTTGAGTTTCTACTCTCAGTTCTTTCAGGTATATACTTAGAAGTGGAGTTGCTGGGTCACATGGTAATTATATTTTTACTTTTTTAAGGAACCATCATACTATTTTCCATTTTCCATCTCAGCCGACAGAGCACGTGGCTTCTCATTTCTCCCATGTCTTCACCAATATTTGTTATTGTCTGTGTTTTTTTTTTAATTTAAATTTAAAATTTTTAGTAGTGAGGATCCTGCTGAGTGTGAAATGGGATTTTGTTGTGGTTTTGACTTACGTATTTGTAATGATTAGAGATGTTGAATATCTTTTCTTGTAGCTTGAAATTCTTATATAAAATTGAATCTCGGTGGACAGGGACGCCTGGGTGGCTCAGTCAGCTAAGTCTGCCTTCAGTTCTGGTCATGATACCATAGTCCTGGGATCGAGCCCCATCCCTGCTCCATGGGGAGTCTGCTTCTCCCTCTCCCTCTGCCCCTCCTCCCTGCTTGTGCGCAAGCACGTACTCTCTCTCTCTGTCTCTCAAGTAAATAAATAAAATCTTTAAAGAAGAATCTTGGTGGACAAAACAGACCTAAGGGTTCATGCTGCTGTAAGGGAAACCACCTAGCCTGGAAGCTTACCAGTAGATGTTGTGTCTTTGCTTTTCATGCAGGTAGTGTTTTAACATCTGTTGTGTGTCAGCCTCATCTGATCACAGGCTCTCTTATTCCCAAACACATATTTGTATCTCAGGGAAAGTAAAGATTCCGTGGGACACAGTTTCGGAAACACTGACCCAGAGGCAGCTCTTCAGTGGTAAGCCAGAGGGTTCCATCCCAGGCCCATCTAGATCAGCATTTTTCATCAGTGACTTAAAGGAAGACCTTGATTTTCTGCTAATCCACACCATGAGCTGTTTCAGCTCTGGTGGACTGGGGAATGCATTGGGTGACAGGGTCAGGCTGTCTTGACGAGACAGAGAAATGATTCAGAATAACCATATTTAACATTATAAGAATGAACTGAAGGCCTTGCACTGACGCTTACACAAAAAATCAGGAAACGGCGCCCAAAGATAGGGTGACATGTATGAGAGAAGCTGAGGACGCTTGGTCAATGGTTGGGATAATAATAATATTACCAATAGTATTCACTCACATGGAGATAGATGCTATCAGTGCCCATTCAACAGGTGGACAAATTGAGGCTCGTGGGGGTGAAGTAACTTGCCTAGGGGCACATAGCTAGCTAGCTGGCGACAGAGGTTTAATCAGTGACAGGACCTCCCCGGAGGCCTGCTGGCTCCACGCTGGCCAGACCCCGAGGGGAGTGCTGTGTCCGTTCCTTTCACGCCACCATTGGATACATGGGGAACGGTCACAGGGAGGTTTGGCCTAAAGCAGACCAGGGGGGCCTGTTGATAGTCAGCTCTCTGTGCCTGGGATGTGCAAGCAGAGGCCAGAAGACCCTGGTGGGGCCGTTGCGGTGAGGGTCCCGGCATGAGACGGAGACTAGGGTAAATACAATTTATAGTCTCTCCTTCCTCTGCAATTCTGTAATTCTGCCGTGGCAAGTTATTATTTGGTAGCTGAGCGTGTGATATGGGAGAACTTTATTTTTTACGCACCGCGTGTGTTATTTATAGTACTTCGGGGTTTCTCCTGTGACAGACGGGTACTGGTTTTAGAACTTGTGACAAATTTTACATGACCATTTAGGCTTTACATTTCAGCTGATTATTGAGACATTTGTGGTTATTGTACGCTTGTATTTATGATACAGGGTTCGTCGTATTTATGAAGTACGGTGCCCAGTCATTGATCAGAAACCCAAGCTGAATATCTTACATCATTCCTGTGGGGAAACCTGTCCTGCTTTATGACAGTTCATTTTATTATGTGGTTTCAGAAACTCAGAGAATTTATTTGGGGGAAAGTTCTCTCACTCGCCAGGCTCAGAAAAGTCCCGGATCTTTAGACGTAATGCCAGGTGGTGTGGGTGGGTTTCTCAGCATTTCTGTGTCTCAGCTTCCTCATTCAGGGCCGAGGGGGAGGCAGGCCCTTCCCCCTCTCCCGGCCTGCTGAGGTGGCGCCCCTGGCAGTGCCTAACTCAGCGGGGCTCCCCCCCCCACCCCGGGTGTTGATGTTACCGCCTTGGGAGCCACCAGCCTTGAAGGCTTGCCTGGGGGTGCTCCAGCTTTTGGGGTTCTTCCCAGGAATTCTCTTGCCAAGCAGCTTCTTTTCAGCAAATTTAGGATTTTGCTCAGGGCCTCCAAACTAAACTGGTTTCACTTTAAATAAAAGAAATCAATCTTTGCAGCTGAGCTGTTGCTACGACATTGATTTGGCATAAATTTTAAGACAGCTTGGCTAATAAATAAGGGGAAGGCAGTAAACATCAGAGAAAATGATCCGTGAGGGGTTCGGGGCAGGCAGCCAGGGAGGGGGAACATTCCTGCCTCTCTCCCCTGCCTCCCTTCTGCTCCTCGCCCGAGCCCCTTGTTTGGGGGGGGGGTGGGGAGGGCGGCAGCAGCCACAAGACCGGGCTGGGCTGCCTGATGTATGTGGTGGATTGGGAGAAGTGGGGAGGCTGAGGGGCCTTCTTGAGACTCTTGGGTGCTCAGACCAGCCGGGCAGAGCAAGGAGAGCACTGTCTCCCTTGTCCTGTGTGCCCGCCCCCGTAAGGACGAGTCTCAGCCCCTGAGCTGTGAGCATGGGCCAGTGAACTAATCTCTCTGCCTCTTGGTTTTCCACCTGGGGAACTGGGGGTACTTCTGGCAGGCATCGTGTGAGACGCACAGGGGCAGTGCCACCCACACTCAGCGGACCAGTACCGGTCAGCTACGGCGATCGCACTGCGGGGGGTTCAGATGTGCTGTCTGCCAGGTATCCAACGCACAGTAGGTGCTCTGTGAACACGTGTTACTATTCTGGGGTGCACACTAATGAGCCACAAGTCCTGGACCCTTCCTTTTCTTCACCACACTTGTGTCCTGCTTCCAGCCCCACTGCGGCGCCAGGAGGATCCACTGTCCCCTTCTCTGGTGTCCCTTGAATTCATCAATTCCCAGTCTAGAGTGCAGGGTCCTTGACTTTGCTGATCAGCCCATTGCCCACTGCTGGCCTGTTTGGGCTTGCCAGGTCATCGTCCCCAGGTTGCAGGGTCTCCACCCAGTTTGACCGCCTGAGTTGTCTGCCCTGAAGAGGGTGCTCTCACCTGCGTAACTGTGTTTTTCATAGTGTGTTAGCAACTAAATTACTGGCTAACAGGAACCTCGAATAAATAACTCTTACCCACATCTGCTTACTGTTAGGTGATGAGGAAGAAACAAAATGTGTTTTTGAAAAGTAATACATTTCCCCCAACATGATTTCTGTCTCTGGTCATAAATGTCAGAGATAAATGAATCTGTTTTATTAAGAATCCGCACATTGGTACAGGGAGGCATCTGCTGGGCCATGAATCATGGAACCCTGGCACCCCCTGCCCCCCACACTGTCAGTGCCTGCAAGCATCACCTTCCTGCTTGAGTACTGGGAACTTTGAAGAGCTGGGTCAGCCTTCGGTCCCTTCTGAAGCCAGGCCCTTCCAGAAGCTGTTGGTGCAGATGGCTTTTGTGCCCCAGCATGACCTTCCCCCAGATTCTGACCCCAGCTGTGCACCTCATTCTAGAACTCAGAGGCAGGCAAGGCTGAGCTGCCACCCCAGCTCCATGCTGTGTGACTGCTAGGGAATTGCTCGTATTCTCTGAGCCTCCATTTTATCAACTATAAGGTGGGAACACGTGCTCAAGGCTGATTTTCCCATTAGGCTCAGCAGGGACAGTGCCGGGCCTAAGATACTAAAGTAGGGGCTGTGGTAGGCAGAATAATGGCCTTCCAAAGATGCTCATTCTTCATCCCTGGAAACCAAATATGTTATACTATGAGGCAAAGGGAAACTAAGGTTGCAGAGGAATTAGGGTTGCTGGTTAGCTGACCTTGAAGTAGAGAGATTAGTCTGGATTATCCTGGGGGGGGTGTGTCTAGTGTCATCCCACGGGTCCTTAGATGGGCAGGAGAGCAGGTGGGCTTTGAAGGTAGAGGTGGGGCCATAGCAGGGAATGTGGGTGCCTCAGGAGGCTGGGAAAGGCAAGGGACAGTATTCTCCCCTGCAGCTCGCTGGAAAGGATTGCAGCCCTGCCACACCTTGATTTAAGCCCATGGAGACCCATTTCGGACTTCTGACCTCCAGAACCGTAAAATGCTACATTTGTGTTGTTTGAAGCTACTAAATTTATGGTAGCTGGTTATAGCAACAGCAGAAGATGACTACCGGGGCCAAAAAAAATTCTGATTTCTTTTCAAATCAGAAGAAAAGTAAATGTAATCCAGACCGGATTATATTCATCTTTGTACCAATGCAGTTGTAAGATAAAATTTTTAACTGCTTGTTTTCTGGAGAAGGTGCCCACAAAGAAGTACTGAGGGCCCGTGAGAATCAGAAGGCATCTCTGACACTTGTTGCCTCGCAGCCCGCAACAGGCTTAGATCAGGGGGTGTTGGTTGGCAGGACACCTCTTAGAGCCTGCAGCTCCCTCAGGGGGAGTCAGAGCTGGTGGGAGTGGGTTTTCCAGTTAGGGGCTGTTTCCTGTTGTAGCATGCAGGATACCCTTTGGGGGGCTGCACTGTCCTGAAGCTTTGTACCCCACTGCTGGGACCCTTCATCTCCTGTCTGGCACCTCACTGACCTAAGAGGCTTGAGGGGGACCAACCCTGGCATGCTGTACAGCTAACTGGGGGCCCTTTCTCCTGGTCCCTCAGTGCCTAGATCCATTGCTGGGTCTCCAGCAGTTGACCGAGCACCTGCTCTGTGCTTGGCCTTGAGGTTAGGGGTCTGAAAGTTCGCTAGCACACGCCCCAGGATAGTAACATCTTTGAGTCCTTGAAACAACCAGGTAGGAAAGGTACAGTCATCCCAATCCAGTATCCCATCCAGAGCCTGGTGACTCTGTCCTGCCCAGCAGAGTTGCCCTGATGCCTCCAATGTGGGAGTCACTAGGAAACTTGTGAAAACACAGTGCCCCAGCCCCACTGAGCCCCAGTCTCCTGGGAGGGCCTGGGAGGAGGCTGCATGGTTAATAAGGGCCCATGATTCTTTCCTCAGTCCAAGAGACCCTGCCACACCGGTCAGTTTGCAGGGGAAGGGGGCAGACTGAAGGGGACAGCCATGTGGACTTGGGCACATTCTCTGTGCCAGGTGCCAGACTGGGCATGGCCACACTGTGTCCTCACAGCCATTTGTCAAGGGGGTCACGCCCCCATTTTAGAGGTGGGAAACCTGAGAGGCCTCAGGAGGCAACAGCAGAACTGAAGCCGTGGAGGTTGAGGCAGGAGCCGAGAGCCATACTGGAAAGTGGGGCCACACCGCAGGCGGCCTGCCTTGAGGAGGAGGCGGAGGCAGAGAGGCTGGGTTTCTCTTCCTGACCCTGATGCGCTGAAGCTGGGTGTGACGGAGCCCATCCTCTCCCTCCTCAAGACCAGACGCACGCCCTGCAGTTCAGCCCCAGCCAGGCTGTGTGTGCACGTGCAGCGCAAGCAACTGAGGGTCCCCTCTGCGCTGGGGTGGGGTCCCTCTTCCCTTGGAATGGTTCCTACAAGATCCCTTTTGTGAGTTCCACTGGGGCTCAGGGTCGCCCGACCCAGAGGGATGCGGGCGTGACAGGACTAAATTGGTGGGAAGAGCGCCCCCTGCCTGGGTCCGGAGGTGTAACACCAGCCTTCTTGTGCAGGGAGGGCCCCTCACCCCACGGTCCTGGGCTCCGACAGACTCAGCTGCTGGCCGGCATGTTCCCTCTCCCGTCAAACAGTTGTCGGAGTATAACACATATACTGAAGGCCACACAGCTGAAATGCACAGCTCGGTGAGAAAAGAAAGCACTGAGTACTATTCCATCGCATTCCACGTGGAATATGCCAGTCTGTTCTTCGGTGGGTGGGTGGACATTCTGGGTTCTTTCCTGTTTGGGACTCTTATGGGAAGTCAGAACGTTTGTTTGCCCTGGGTATTTTTGCAAATGTTCGTGAGCTTTGGGAACTTCCCGTTTCACACCCAACCTGATCATCTGCCCCTCCTCTTCCCCCTGCAGCACCCGGGGAGGCCTAGAGGGACGCTGGGATCTGCTTTGTGGCCAGGGAGCTGGACAGGCTGTGTGTTTGCTTCCCTGTGTCCCGTCATTGCCGTTCCCCACCCAGACTGGCACCTTTGGGTCCCCTGTTGGCACCTGGGTGCTCCTGCCCCGTCACCGTCCCCGCACCCTGCGTTTCTGACTTGCAGTCCGTCTTTATGGCCCTCTGTGTGCTTCCGAACAGCGTCTGTGGAGGCTTGTGTCTGGAGCTTGGAGATTTATCCAAGGAAAAGCTGGAAGGCCACTGCTTCGGAGAAACAGCTCTGCGTTAAATTGGGGCACACTTTCTCATCTGTGTTTCTGAAATGCTTCAGGTGTGGACCCTGCAATCTATATGAAGAAGCTCTCGCGAGCTTGAGTGTTCTCAGCCGTGTGTGTGTGTGTGTGTGTGTGTGTGTGAACGTGTGCCAGTGTGTATATCTGTATTCGTCAGCATGTATGTGTGACTGTGCAGGTGGGCACCAGCCCGCTTGTGTGCTCCTGTGTGTGAACATGTGTTCACATGGGCTGCCATCAGGGAATGTCTTCCATGCTGTTTTCTCGTCTTAAAAGAATCCCTCCTGCCCCTGCTCTGTCCACTCTGGGCTCTTGGCCAATAAAAGGCAGCAGCTAGGGCAAATCTCCTTCTGTTGGTGGAGAAGAGCCCAGGCCACATCCTGGGTATTCTGCCTTTGACCTGGTCATGGTCATGGGCAGAAGGACATCTCCACTCCTGCCATGTAGAGGCTGTCAGGACAGAAGCCTGAAGGTGGTCAAGCTGGGCTTGGAAGAGCAGGACGAGGGGCTATTCCTTATTGTCGTGGGGGTAATAAGGAACCTGAGAGATGGTGAAGGCTTAGGGGCCGGACACGGGTTTAAGTTGAGGCTTCAGCATTTATTAGCTGTGCTGATTTTGGGAAGATGACTGTACCTCTCTGAGCCTCAGTTTCTCATCTTCCAGATGGGGATAATGAGACCTGCATGAGGAGGCAGAGAGTGGCCCAGGATGAAGCTGGAGAGGAGGGAATCTGTAGGCCCTCGTGGGAGCAGGAGTTCTATCCCAAGTCCAACACTGGGGACTGCTGGAGCAGCACTACCCCCACAGAACTTGCCATGATGATGGAAGCATTCTGTGTCTGAGCTGTGCAATAGAGCACCCCTTCTCTGTGTGTTTTCTGAGCACTTGGAATGTGGTTAGTTTTGTATAATTTTAATTACTTTAAGTTCAGATAGCTTCCTGGGACTTCTGGTTGCTCTATTGGATCCACCACCAGAGGGCAGCACTAGAGGATTTCCGGCAGGGGAATGAGCACAATCTCATTTCTTACAAACTGTAGTACCTGGGCTGCTCTTTTTCCTTGCCCCGCCTCCGCCCCCCCCCCCCCCCCCGCTATTTTTAATTTTCTCTTTTGGCCAATGAATGCCAAGCCTGGGAGCTACTGACCTTCTTCACAAGGACACTAGAGGGCAGCAGTGGGTACAGAATGCCCCGCACTTCCTCAGTGCCCAGTGCATGGTGGCTCCCTGAATCCCCCGACAAAGTCCTGCTTTGGCTAACGGCCTCCCTCGGCAGCAGGGCCAGAAGAACCGGCTCTGCTGAGCCTTGTCTTCTTTGCCTGAGCGGAGGGGAAGCGAGGCACACGGCTGCTCTCCAAGCACATCCAAGTTCAGGATGAAAAGCCTTGTTTGTTGGTCTCTGCAGGAGCTGGGTTCTGGGTTGTCCTGCCTGCTTTGTTCTGGAACCAAGTTCAGCAAGAAACAGAGGGAGAAAGAATAACCTGGAATGCGGAGTCAGGAGACTCAGGTCTGAAGCCCTGCTCAGCTGCCTGCTGTGGTATCTTAGGAGAGTTGCTTGGCAGCTCTGGGCCTCAATTTCTTTGTCTATGACCCACTGACACAGCGGTGATGACAAAATGCTGCCTCTCCCGTTCTGGCAAGGAGCCTTGTCTGAGCAGCCTCATTTCCTTTCAGTTCCCTGATGGGGCCAGGACGACAGTAGCCCAGTTTGCAGCTGAGACGGTGGAGTCCCTGGCCGATGAGGCGAGTCTCCCAGCTCACAGTGCTAATGAGCATTAGAGTCAGGATTCGAACGCAGGTCTAACTCCAAAGTCTGTGTTCTTTCCCCTTAGCATGCCAGCCTGCAGGGGCCCTTTCCCTGGCAGACGGTGGGGATAGAGATGCTGGCATCAGTGAGGAGGAGTGCACAGCCTGAGTCTCCTCCAGCCACAGAGGAGGCTTGCCATTGCTGTCCTGGGTCTTGGTGTCCTCATCTGAAAAGTGGGACTAATGCTATAGTCAGCCTCAAAAGCTTGTTAGGAAGATTGAAACAGGATTTTCAGGGACACCTCAGTGGCTCAGTGGTTAAGTGTCTGACGTGGGCTCGGGTCATGATCTTAGGGTTGTGTCGAGCTGCCTGTCCCGTCCCGGACCTGCCCACACTCAGCATGGAGTCTGTTTGTCCCTTGCCCTCTCTCTCTGTCTCTCCCCCACACGTGCTCTTTCTGTCTCTCTCTCAAATAAATAAAATCTTAAAAAAAAACAACCCCCAAATCCCCAGGATTTTCACTGTGTACTTGTCTTACAAAGTGGGGAATTGGTCAGTGGGGATGTGGCACGGGGGAGAGGGTACTGCAGCCTCTGGAAGGTGCAAAGGCCAAAGGTAGGGGCGGGTAGCAGAGAGGTCAGTGGAGGGGACTCTGGGGCCAGGCAGCAGTCTCAGGAGGACAGCAGAGGACCCTTGTCGTGGAAGCTGGCTAGGGCAGCCCGTGGGAAGTGCTCAGTAAATATTCTGGTTTACGTTCTCTGGGCCTTGTCTCTTACTGTGGAAGGGAGGGCGGGGCCCAGCACACCCAAAATTGCAGAGAATGAACATCATTTTTTTCCATTCCTGTCTCGTGGGGTACCGCCCGCTGATCGCATATGCTGCTGCTGTTGACTTCTCTGATCCCTTCAGCATCTCCCAGACTCTGCGTTCGGCTGTGGGGCGTCTTTCCCCTTCTCCTGAGTGTGGCACCATGTGTCTGGCCTCTCCCGTCCCTTCATCATGTTGTTCTCTCTGTCCCCCCATCTTAAGGTGCCCCTTGTTCCTGACTTGAGCCCCAGGTGGAGTTTCCTGTTGTTGCCCTGCTGGATGGCAGTGGGGTCCTGGACTGTGAACGTGGAGGTGGGGCATGGGGGCAGGGGGAGTTCTCACTGATTGTGTTGTGTGGAAGAGGGGCTGCTCTCCCTTGCCCTTGACTTCTAGGAAAACGTGTTCTGCCTACTGGTAAGGGAGGCTTGCGGGTGCAGGGCAGGTGGGCAGTGCCAGGCTGCGGGAAGGGGAACGGAGACAAACTCCTTCCACAAGCCTCGACTGTCAATGACCTAATGGAGGATGGGGTGGAGACCTTGTCTGTCTGCCCGTGGAAAAAGGGGTCCCTCCAGGCCTCCTAGGAGCCCAGGGCCCTTTCCAGGAGAGGCAGCCAGAGCTCTCCGTGCTCTCCTGGGCTGCAGACATCTGGCACTCACAGAGATCCTCCCATCTGCGTGGCCTAGCCGGGAGCTCAGGGGTATTTGCCTTCACTCCTCCTTTGGGGCACGTGGAGCCCAGTGAGTCAGGGATCTACACAACTGCACACCTGAGCCAGGACACAGCCAGGGCTCTTGTCTGCTGTTCCTGGACCCACTCCCCTGCCCTGCCATCAGTGCATTTGTGGAATCTAGTGACTTCTGCCAGGGCACCTTGAGTCCTGCCCCCTGTGCTGAAGTAACTTCCCTGCGGAGCACGGTGAGTCCAGAGAGGTTGTGCTGACTTGCCCCGCACCACACAGCCTAGAGCATTCTGCTCTGGGCTTGGCGTTGAGATCCAGGGGCAGTGCTCTGCCCCATCCCCTCTCCTAGCTCCAGGTAGCATCTGTTCCCTCCTGGCTGGGGGACCCCCGTCCCTGTGTCTCTGCAGTTTCACGCTCCCTGCTGCTGGAGACTTGGTTGTCCACACTCTACCCTCTCTTCCCTTTGTACACGGAAGAAATGAATTGTTTAGGGGACATGGAGGCTGGGTTTTATGCTTTATATCTCTCTGTCTCTGAATTTGAAGAGGGAACACAGCCACAGAATTTTTTTTTTCTTTTTTCCAAGAAATGATACTTGTCTTTGCTCTCCTCTTTTTCATGTAGGAGTGTGGGAGCTAGGAATGAATTTGTACTCTGAGAAGGTGAGAAAAAGACTCCGCTATCTGCTTGACCTTGAACTAGGGAACAGAATACCAAAGTTATTGAGGGATCATTTGGTTCATTCAAGTATTTATTCAGTGTCACTCATGTACTAGGTGGCATGAGGGATGTAACGGGGAGCAAGGTGCAGTCAGAGCCTCTGACGGGGCATCTTCTGTGTAAAAGCCAGGCTTGTCTTTTCCTTTCTTTCTTTCTTTTTTTTTAAAGATTTTATTTACTTATTTGAGAGAGAGAAAGAAAGAGAGTGAGCACAAGCAGGGAAAGCAGCAGGCAGAGAGAGAAGCAGACTCCTTGTTGAGCAGAGAGCCTGACGAGGAACTCAATCCCAGGACCCCAGGATCATGACCTGAGCTGAAGGCAGGCACCTAACCAACTGAGCCACCCGGGCGCCCCCAGACTTGTCTTTCTCTACCTACTCTTCACCCAGTTGCCAGAGGGCTTGTCCTAGAACACAAATCCAATGGCATCATGTGCTTCAACCCTACAGGGTCTCCCTGTCCACTTAGGTCATTGGAGCCTGTCCCACCCTGTGTGACCCACCCTCTCGTCCCCTCCTCATGCCATCTCCTTACGTACCGCCCCACCCCCCCATCATATCCAGCATGGTCTGCCTCATTCAGCCCGGAGCTGTCCTTGCTGACAGGGTGGTCCCTTCTGTCCAACTGAGGACCATCTGTGCTAGAGAATTCAAGATGTTCTACGCCAGCTCCGTCCAACAGAAATATAGTGTGTGCCACAGACTCAAAATTTTCTAGTAGCCGCATTCAAAAAGGTAAAAAGAAACAGGTGGAATCCATTTTAATAATATTTATTTAACTGAATGGATAAAAAAATATCAACATATAATCAATATAAAATTATCAATGAGATAACCTTACCTTTTTGTGTGTTATGTCTTTGAAATTTGGTGTGTATTTCATATTTATAGCACATCTCAATTCAGGTGTTAATATTTCATCGGGAAGACTTGATTAGTGTTGAGATTTCATAAAATGTAAATTGAATTAAAATAAGGTGAACATTCAGTTCCTCCGTTTCACTAGCCACATAGCAAATGCTCAAATGTATGTGACTAGTGGCTGTCATTTCTATCCAGCACTGCTCATTTTTGCACCCATGATGGTCTGCATGTCTGTCCTCTTTCTCAGTGGTGGCACTACTGACTTCTGGAATGGATCGTTCTCTGTTGGGGCTGGGGGTGGCTGGCTCTTCTGTACAGTGCAGGAAATACAGCAGCATCCCTGGCCTCTCCCCACTGATGCTGGTGTGCCCCTCTCCACCGAGTTGTGACACTAAAAATGTCTCCAGACATTAACAGTGTCCCTCAATGGGTAGAATTACCTCCAGTTGAGAACCACTGGTTGATACCACCCAACCTAGGACTCTCCATGATGTCAAATCCAGGATAGTCTATACTTTCCAACCCAGCACTACCCCTGTTTTCACACTCACTGGTCTATGCAGATTAATCCAGAAGTACAGTTGTTGTCAAATCCAGGACAGCTATCCTGCCTAGCTCACAACTGTCCATATTGGTCACCGCAGTTGGTCTATACTGTTCTATATGGATTCCTCACCCTGCTTAATCTACACCAGAAGTCATGAATTAGTGCCCCAAGAACAGATCTGCAGATTGGTTTTATGTAACTTACAAAATGTTTAAGAACATTTGAATTAATTGCCAGCATTTTAAAAGTCAGATTTCACATAAAAATCTGGCTTTCTTGCTTCTCTAGAAAGCTGGGTCCTCAGTGGAACGCTGTTCCCATTTGGCAACTATCGGTTGGAACGGAGCCCTGATTGTCCCTTATGTGGGGGCTCTTTCCACTTTGTGTTTGTGATGCCTTCCTTCACCTCGTTTCGTATAATAAGGCTGTCTTATTATATGAAGAGGCCTTATTATAAGGCCCCTCTGGGGGCCTTTCGAGTCTGACTCCAGGTGGACCCAGGTCTGTACACTGGTCTCGGAGCGAGGTCTCAAAGAGACCTCTCGTTGGAATCAGCCAAGCAGCTTCCGAGATAGATGGGTTCCTAGGCTCATCCCAGCCTCAGACGTTCAGAAGCAAGAACTGAGTGGGGGTGGAGCATGCATTTTAAAAAGAGTTTTCATTTTAAGAAAGTCTGGTGGTACCCTCATAGACATGTCATCAGTGTCAAAAACTTGGTGACATTTGTCTAGGCGGACTACCCCCTAGATTACCAACACAGAGTCAGCTGTCTGCAATCATCCTAGGTGTCTGGGCTCTGTGGTTGCTCATAGGTTCCCGGGATTAGTGTCCAGCAAGGCAGCCCCAGAACTTGGAGGTCGCTTTGCTGACCCAGAGGTCTGCGGAGGCCATAGCACGTGCATTGAATTGGGCAGAGGGTCCCCTCCTTTGAATGTGGCTTGTTCCTGAATCAGCTCTAAGTACACAGTCTGTTGTTTGGGGGCTCATGGACTAGGAGGCTGACGTGGACCCCCACTGTGGAGGCACGAGTGCTCAGCCCAGTTCCCCACTTCAGGGCTCACCCCCCATCCCTCCGCTGCTGAGCACCTCATTTCATAGGGGTTGCATTCACTGCGAGTCCCCTTGAGTGGTGGCAACTTCCTCGTACAACATTCTGCTCCTCCTTGATAAGCCTGTGGCCACTGACCTCGAGGCCTACCTCCTTGCCTCCGTCTGGGGCCTTTGCAGCCCCAGAGCTCTCGTAGCCTTGGCTGGGGCCTCACTGGCTGCTGCAGTGTGGGTGGGCCTCTCCCTCCGCTCAGCCTGGTCTTCCTCTCATCCTGATGGGGCTGTCTCCCTGAAACACTTCCCAGTAAACCTCCTATATGTGAGTATCCATCTGAGAATCTGTTTCCAGGGAACCCACTCTAAGACACCCATCTCCTTGGCAGTTCTTTGCTAAGACCTGGCATTTTTTCAGTACCAAGAAAATCATCTTAGAACATCTGGGTCTTTTTATGGCTGGAAATTCCATAGCAAAATGGGCTCTCCAGCTGTGGCTCATGGCTGAGTGTCTGCTGTGTGCTGAGCAAGTCCCTGGATCATTTGGATACTGTCGCGGCCACCTCAGATGTTGATATAAAACAAGGAGAGGCAGTGAGAAGTATATTCCATTTAAATAATCAAGCCAAATCCAAATGCTTGTACACCACAGCTGTTTAGAAAGAAACTGCTCCAGCTCCCTGTTTTTTCCCCAACTTTAGGCTTTCTGTCTTTTCCAGACCTGTGGTTGTCTTCTGGCTTTCACTTAGAAGGGCAGCCCCCAGGTTGCTGCCCCTTGCTTGAGCAGTGCAACCTGGAAAGTTGTGCCTTGTGGCCAGGGGAGCCTTTCCTTTCATGCTCCCGTGCTCACCGCGAGAACCTTGTTTCCAAAAACCATGCCTGGCCTGGCCAGTGCCCTGCTCAGAAGCACCTGTGGGTGCCCCACCATATTCAGAATAAAACCCAAGTTCTTCGATCTGGGATTCTGGGCCAGCCACGATCAGGTTCCTCTGTGATTGCTCAGTGTCCACTCCAGCCTGTTCTCAAGCATGCCAAGTTCCAGCCAAAGCAAATCACCTAAACAGCTCTTGAACATTCTCTGCTTGTTTGTATCTCGGTATCAGTGGATATGCTGCATCCTCTACCTAGAACCCCCCCCCCAACTTTATGTGATTGGAGAACTTCTATTTATCTCTCAAAAGCCACTTTGACATCACCTCCACCATGAAGCCTACCTTCACTGTTCCAGACAGAGTTAATCTCTTTCCCCGACTGGTCTTCCGTTGCATGTAAAGCCCTTTCTTAGCATAGCACCAGTTTCATGCCCTTGATATTTGCTTTTGAGGCATGATAGTGGACACTTGTCCAAGTCAACCAGTGGCAGGAGTCTACATGGCTGTCCTTTTATCTCTTGGCTGGGGGTGGGCCCTATATCATAGGGGAGAGATACACTCCTTTCAAAGCTGGGCATTTGTAAGTTTTAAATGAAAAATTCACATTGTCCCAGGCAGCTTTGGCTAATGGCTGTCCTAGGTGTCTGTTCCACTCTGGTCGGAATTCTACCCTTCTGTTTGTCCTAGATGTTCTTGCTCTCAGACAGTGTCAAGCTACAATAGTAGAAAGCGTACAGAGAGCTTATATTAAAATAGAATATGAGAAATTCGGGAAGAAAGTTCCATATCTCCTTCCTTTCTGCTGGTCTCTGGAAGGCAGCATCAGGGCAGGGATGTGTAGAGCAGCCCCGAGTCTTACCTTCCATCTCTCCCTTCCCAGGACGTCCCGTGAGAAACTCCCCTGGCCCAGAGGCACGCAGTCCAATGATGCACCCCTGTCCCTGTCCAAGGTCTTCCCCAAAGCTCGGCCTCTAAGGCAGGTTTGGAACAGATATTTCTTGACTTCTGAGGCATGGAGGACACCTTGTGGTCATTATGTTCTTCTGGCTTTTTATTGGACAGGCACTTAGATCCGGCTTACTGCATGCCAGGAACTTTCTCAGCACTTCACGTATTGTCACATACTGTTTTCGTTGGGGAAGCAGACTCTGAGTCAAAGACGAGAGCTCAGGACGGTGATGGAGGAGGGGAGAGGGTGTTGGGATCAATACCTGGGAAGGGAAGGGACAGAGTAGGATTGGGCAGGGGTCAGGTAGCCCCATGGGGAACTCTGGAGCCGGGATGGTCCTGCGGAGTTGCCTGAGTGGACACACGGACGCAAGGCCTTTACACCCCTGCATTGATCAGTTATTAACGCAGGCCGCCCCTGGAAGGAGGCTTGACCTTGAGCGGTTCTCTGTAGCTGAGGGAGTCCCCCAAGAGGGCTGACAGCTGAGGGCTGTGTCTTCTGGCAGCACGCCCTGCAGCTGGGGAGTGGAGCTTGCATCTCTGAGTGGGGGCATCCCGCAGCATCGGGCCACCCATATATGACCTCACTGAATTCTCACCATGATCTCATGAAATGGGTATTATTCTCATCCTCATTTTACAAATGGAAATCAAGGCTCCGAGAAGTTACCACCTTGCTCAAGGCCATGTGGCTAGTGCACAACGGAGCTGGAAGCCCAGCCCAGGCAGGCCAGCCCCAAAGTCTTCACTCACGAACCAGACTTTGTTTACTTAAGTCACCCCAAGACTGCCCAAAGGCCCTGACTTCTAAAGAAAGGGCCCTGGGAATGCTTCCTGGGAGCTATATAGAATTAAAAATTATAAACTCCAAACACTTTAAAATCAGACTTGATTAAAATTAAGTGGAGGCCAGAGGCTTCAAGCTTCAGTAGCAGGTGTCCTGAGAGGGCAGAGCACTTTCAAGAACACCAAACCCTGGATTAAGTGTTAGTCTTTATTGAGATAGAGAAGTGCAGAAAATATTTACATACCGTTACCATGAGATTCAAGTGAAGTCTGTATTTATCCTGTATCTTTTCATCATGATGTTGATTCTGTCCAAGTGTGCTTCCTAAGGGGACAGAGGGTATTCCTGAAATATTGAAAAGTTTATTTTAATAGCTTCAAGGGCTGTGAACTTCACCATTTGAGACTGAATATTTGTGGTAGGGAACTAAATTTGTTAGAATGTTTATAGAAAACTGTGTTTATTTACTTATTTACTTAAAGTTGTAATCCAGAGCTGTGAGACAACCCACTTCTTTTTCTTCTTCTTCTTCTTTTTTTTTTAGACTTTATTTCATTTGAGAGAGAGCATACGAGCAGTGGGGAGGGACAGAAGGAGAGGGAGAGGCAGACTCCCTCCTGAGCAGGGAGCCCCATGCAGGACTCGAGCTCAGGACCCTGGGATCATGATCTGAGCAGAAGGCAATGCTTAACTGACTGAGCCACCCAGGTGCTCTGAGTCAATCCCCTTCTGTTATTTAAGCCAGCCAGTTTGGGGTGGTTTGGTATCATAGCCCTAGAACGCTAATAATTTATTGGGGCACTGTTTGCTCTCCTTTTAGTGCTCTGAGTTTTGGCAAGCCATGTCATTCTTTTCATCCTACCTGTGCTGCCACAAAGGAACAGAAGTCACTTCTTGATTTGAATTCAAGCTGCCACGCTACGGTCTGGAAAACTGTTCAACATCCCAAGCCCGCCTCCCCCCATCTTATGTTGTTCAGAATCGGCACCACCTGTGTGGCTATGCTCATAGCACATGGCCTTGTGCTTGTTCGTGGGCATTCCTGCCACCCTCTCCCCGCTCTCCCTCTGTTCCCCCTCACCTGCTGGCGTGGCACCTGCCCCGTTCCTGACTCCTGTAGGGCCTTTAACCCTCACACCTGGAGGCCTGGCCTCAGAAGCAGGTCAGTGTGCCCGTTCAGCAGCCTTTGCCCATGTGCTTCTGAAGATGGGCTGTTACAGCATCAGCCTCGTTGTAGGGAAGCCAGCACCTGTCGGGCTCAGATTCATTTCCCTCTCTAGGTTCTTGGTCTTTCTTGGGTGTCATTTCATAAATGGAAATTGGCACCACGTTGAGGATTGAAAATCTGGAAAGTGAGAAAAATTTATTTTCCACTAGAGAGCCAGGGAAATGCTTTAAATATGTGCTGTGGGTGCGATTGTGAAGTCGGTCATGGTGTGAGAGCTCCGTGTGTGTGTGTGTGTGTGTGTGTGTGTAAATCTGTAGATTCGAACCCATAGCTTCCAGCGTATGGTAGTGGGCTGGGCTGGGCAAGCACACAGGCCTGCATCTGTCTCTGGCAGGGGTGTGTGTACCTCCGTGTGGGCCTGTGTGTCTCTGTGTGTGTGCAGATAGGTGGGACTGAGTACATGAGTGTGCGTGCATATGTGGGCATGTGGCCCATGCATGACGCTGGGTCTGAGGCAGGCAAGGGAAGGAGCCAGAGCCGGCCTGGTTGGATGCTGACCCCGGAGGAGAGACGTTGCGGGATGAACCATCAGCATCATCTTCTACATGCTGCCAGGTCCGCGCTCAGAGGCAGAAGTGCCAACTTCCTGTGTCTGTCCTGCTTGCCTGGTCTCAAGCACATTGTCCCCACTGAGAGCTTGGAAGCCCAGGCAGTGTCCCTCTGCCGGGAGCCTAGCTGCAAAGGCCCCCTCCATTCTGCACATTCCATGCTGAGGGGCTGGCCCCACCCCCCCCAGCCCACTCACACCAGTCAGGCCACGCCCACCTATCACGTGAGCCTGTTCTGCATCTGGCCCAAGACCCGCCCTTAGCACTGAGATAATGGTCATTTAATTTAGCAAAGCAGTATTCTGGGCACCCCTAACTCTCCCAGCTCTTCCAGTTTAGAGAGAGAATGCAAGCTCAGAATTATCCTGGCATCTGCGTAGTGGGTCCTCTGTAAGGGTTGTTGGTGCTGGAGGTCAGTGAGCTGACTCTGTTCCTTTCTGACTTTCACATCTTCATTTTGGGCCCATAGCTCTGCTCTTTCCCCTGTTCAGTTTCACCTTTTCAGTAGATGAGCATCTTCAGCCCCTGAGCCCCAAGACCTCTACCAGGGAGGTCAGCCATCCCCTAACCCAGAGCGGGGAGGTTCAGATAGTTTTTAATCAACTTGTGTCATGTGTTGAGTCTTGCCTCACTGAGATGCATCCATCCTCCAGGTGAGGGATCTGGGTATGTCTCCCCTGCTGTCGGCCAGTCCTCAGTCCTCACGGGGACCCACAGGGGAGGTCTCGGAAGGTGGCAGCCTAATGAGTGTGGCTCACAGACCCTGCCCAGCTGGATTCGAGGACCATGTGGGACTGCCTCTGGCTGTGTTTGCCAGGACATGCGGTGCAGTAAGAAAGGCGCAGACTGAGGAACAGGGCTCAGGGGTGCTCTGTCAGGGCAGAGTTGAGGGTCTAAGGGATTAATGACACTGATGCCAGGACGGGAGATGTTCTGTCCAAGCATGTGCTCAGGTCACAGGCCGGTGCAGTGCCAGAAGCACCCTTCTGATTCTGCTTCTGGCCATTTGAGATCCAGGGTGCACCTCCCCACCCCCCATCCCCCCACCTTCCAGCTCCTCCATCATAGTCTGTCCTGAGCGTCCAGCACAGATCTGGGACATGGAGAGGCATGGATATCTCCCTCCCCTTCTACCTCATTCTCATCTTTCTGTCATTTTTAAGTGTTTTTGGACACTAACCTTTTGTTCATAAATAGTTAATTTTTATCCCCATTCCTCCCTCTTTTATAGTAGTTTGCTTTCTAGAGGGCAGAACTAGGACCAGGTTGTGGGACTTGGGGCAAGATCATATGACTTGGGTATAAGGTTGCCAGATTAAATACAGGAGGCTCTGTTACATTTGAATTTCAGATAAATTATAGAACATTTCTAGTTGTTACAATATCCTGTTTATGTCTTCCCCTACCCCCAATTTTTTTTTTAAAGATTTTATTTATTTATTTGACAGACAGAGATCACAAGTAGGCAGAGAGGCAGACAGGGAGAGAAGAGGAAGCAGGCTCCCTGGTGAGCAGGGAGCCTGACTCGGGGCTCGATCCCAGGACCCTGGGATCACGACCCGAGTCGAAGGCAGATGCTTTAACCCACTGAGCCACCTAGGAGCCCCCCTACCCCTAATTTTTATGTTGAAATCTGAACCTCTAAGGTGATAGTATTTGGAGGTGGGTCCTTTGGGAGGTGATTTAAGTTGTGAGGGTGGCTCTCTCATGAATGGAAGTAGTACTCTTATAAAAGGGACCTCAGGAGATGACCTTGCCACTTCTGCCATGTGAGGACACAGCGAGAACCATCTGTGAACCGGGAAGTGGGCTCTCACCAGACCCCAGATCTGCTGGGGCCTTGGCCTTGGATTTCCCAGCTCCCAGAGCTGCAAGAAACAAACATTTGTAGTTTAAGCCCTCCAGTCTATGGTATTTTGTTAGGGCAGCCCAAATGGGCTATGACAGAAGTAAGTCTGTCCCATGCCATACTGGGACAAACCTATTGTTGTAGGTTGGTGTGGGTCTCCCAAAAAGATAGACTCTAGTCCTAACCTCTGATAATTGTGAAGATGACCTTATTTGGAAATAGAATCTTTGCAGAAGTAATGAAGTGAAGAGGAGATCTGCTGGAGTAGAGTGGGTCCTCAGTCCAATATGAGGGATGTCCTTGTAAGAAGAGGTGAAGAGATACAGACGGGGGAGATGGCCACCGGGAGACAGGGTGACACACAATGACAGAGACAGAGATTGGAGTGATGTGTCTATAAGCCAAGGATCGATGGCAACACCAGAAGCTACAAGAAAGGCATAGAAAAGATTCTCCCCTAGAGCCTTCCGAGGGAGCATGTACTTTGCTTTCAGACTCTCAGCCCCCAGAACTGCGAGAGAACAAAGCACCCAATTTGTGCTTTTTGTTACAATAACCTCAGGGAACATATATTTATAAAAATCATTCATTGCTGATCTGAAGTTCAAATGTAATGGGGCATCCTGCATTTTTATTCTGAATCTCACACCCCTACTCAGGTAATGCCACTTTTTCCCTCTGTAAGATTATCAGAGACATGCTGCCCGCCTCCCTTCGGATCGGTGTGGGTGTCCACAGAGGCCCCGGGGGTGTCTGGGGTCTGGCTGTGAGGCAGAACGTTGTCTGTCCTTTTTGGGGAAATCTCGCAGAGTTCTGTAGCCAGCCTACCCCCTCCATTTCTTTCTTTATTAAAGATGAAAGAAAAAGAAGGAAATCTTGCCATTGGCAACAACACGGATGGCCCTTGAGGGCATTTGCTAAGTGAATAAGACAAAGACAAATACTGTCTGACCTCACTTCCATGTGGAATCGAACCATAAACAAAGCCCAAACCCACAGATACAGAAAAGAGGGGCGGGGGCGGGGGGTGGTGGCTGAACCGGGTGAAAGTGGTCCAGAGGTGCAGAACCCCAGTTACAGGGTCAGTCAGTCCTGGGGATGTAGTGCACAGCATTACGTAACTATGGTTAGTAAGACTGTACTGCATGTTTGAAAGTTGCCAAGAGAGTAGATCTTAAAAGTTCTCATCGCAAGAATCATCGCAAGAAAAAATTTGTAACTATTTGTGGAGATAGATGTCAACTTAACTCATGGCAGTGATCATTTTACCATATATACAAAGAGTGAATCATTATGTTGTATGCGTGAAACTAATACAATGTTATATGTCAGTTACCAGTTATATCTCACTTAAAAGAAGATTCAAGTCCTCATCTTAAATCCCGCTCATAGCTAGGTGGCCCAGAGAGGGAGAGCTGGCTGCAGTCTGGCCCATGGGCGGACTGGCGGGATGGGCAGTGTCCTGAGTCAGAGCAGCTCTGTGGGACAGCATGTGATGCCTGTGGGCTGTGCCTCTGCCAGGCCCACTGAGTTATTGTGTGACCTGGGATAGGCCCTCTTCCTCCCTTCCTCTCCTGGTTTCCCACTCTGTCAAAGAGAGCTGGCTTCTCCCAAGGGGTCTCCAACACCCTGCCCCCCAGGCCCCGGACTCACCAGTAATCAGTGCAACCTGGAGGCACACCCTCGCTCATCCCTGCTGGAATGATTCAGGCCTGCTCTGTGCCTGCCCCCCTGGTCCTGCCACAGGGGCCTCCTCTCTCCTTCAGAGCGGATGGAGCCCAGGGACAGTCCACATCTCCTGGCAGACCAAGGGCTGTTGTCCCTGTGTGAGGTCTCAGAATGACCACTTGGTGGCTTTCTGGCAGAAGACATGTCCTCCCAGCCAGGCACTGCCTTTGCTTGTGGGACAGGATCTGGTGGAGGTCTGGGGCTGTGGGTTGACGTTTGAATGAGGGGTGACAAGGTGACGGAGGGGAATCTGAGCAGGTTGGGAATAAAAGCTTGTCCAGGTGGGGCTGGTTTCTGATGGTTAGTTTAGAAAGGGACTGTGCCTCTATATGAAAGGGATGGAAGTGTTCTCTGCTGAAGTCTTAAATACAAAATGCCTAAATGAGCACTGCCTGGGATAAGGCTCGACTCTGGTGGGAAGAGCCCTGAGGTGGGAGAAAGGACAGCTGGCTTCTAGCCCAGGTGTGCTCTTTGCTCCTGGGGTATCTGGGCGTGTCCTGGGGTGCTGCTTGCTCCTGGGGGACCTCAGAGTGTCCTGGGGGTGCCTCATGCCTGTGCTGTGTGGCCTCAGTGAGTCTCGTAGCCCCAGTGATCTCAGCTTTGCGGATAAAGCGGTCATGTGAGGACCTCGTCTCATGGTAGGTGAGGCATCTAGAGCTCAGCAAAGGTACAGCGCTCAGCCTGAAGCCCGCCACGCCGTCAGCGCCTTCTCTGCCTTCCTTCAGCAGAGATTTGGCTGGGCTTAGGTCTGGGGATGCAGTGGTGTGTGTGTGTGGGGGGGGGACATTCCTTCCTGCCTTTCAGACAGTCCTGGTCTAAGCAGCCCCAGGAGGAGACACAGGTCAGGGCTGTGCCGGGAGGAGGCCTGGGGCTGGGGCTGGGGTCCTGAAGGGGATGTCAAGGTCCTTAGGGCAGAGGTAGGGCTGGGATGGGGGTGGCCCCCTGACACCCTCAACCAGGGATGCTCAGCCTGTAGAATGGGGCTAAGCCTTTTGGGTTTGTAAATGGGCATGAAGTGTTCTGATGGTTTCCTTTGAAGCATGGCTTTTCCCTCGAAGCCTTCCTGGGAGGCCTGGAGTGCAAGCATCCTGCCCACCTGGAGTGGGGAGGAGAGGGGCAATTACCTCCCTGCCTTGCGGCTAGAGGCCTGCCTTTTTAAGCCTTGGGTAGGCCTCCTTCCCTCCTGCTGGGCCCCAGAGCCTTCTGCTCTGTCCCCCACAGTAGCCTGCCCCCCTTCCCTGTCTGTGTCCCCCCAGTTCTTCCCTGACAGCTGCCCCCAGCCTTGGCTGAGAGGTGTGGGGCTGGGGCTGAAGGATCTGTGGGCTCAGCAGATGACTGTACCCGGGGAGGGGCCAGTGCTAGCGGGGACAACTGTGCCATCAGGTCAGCGTCCCTTGGCTGTCCCAGGCTCTGGCTGTGGAATGATTGGGCTTGACATGTTCATCTGCTGCCTGTTCGAAGTCCGTTTTCTGCTGGGGAGCAGGCGCCGGCAGGCGGGGCTCAAGCCGCACTGTGGGCCAGCTGCCAGGGCTGCTCAGCATGCGTTGCCCGTAGCGGCTCTCCGAGAAAGAAGCGCAGCAGCAATTGTCTTTGGCCCACGGACGTGCCTGGGCTGTTTGCCCACATTCCTCTCTACCCCGCCTGGCTCTGCAGACCCTTCCAGAACCCTGCGAGGCTGGGTGTTGGCTGACCCCTGTCCAACTTGGGATTCAGTCCCCAGAACCCCTCTGGAGAAAACTTCTGCCCCAGGCAGAAGAGAGAGGAAGAGCATGTGTTTTAGGGGGCATGCCTGATGCTGATGTGCTGGGAAGCCTTGGGGCCCTCATGTATCTTCTGATCAGGGTCCTCCTCGGCGTACCAGGAACTGTGACCCCACCCTGTCTTCATGCTTCTCACCCTGCTTCTTGACGGGCAGCACCACGGATGTCATGCCTGGCTGCCTGCTGTGCCCCCACCCTCCTTGTTCTACCCATGACCTCGCCCTGGGCCGCCATCTCAGGATGCCTCTCATTCCACCTGGGTGTGAACTCTGACCTCTCTGCCTCTATCACTCAGTGCCGGTTGACTGGGTACCAGGCTTAGTGCTGGCTGCTGGGGTTGTAGTCAGAAACAGAATTGTCAGAGTCACTGTGGGCACAAACACACTGCCACACAAAATAATTTCGAACAGTTTCAAGTGCTATGGTCCAATCCTGTGAGAGGGAATGACGGGGGGCTTTGCTGTCCTGGGTGTAGGGGGGTGGCATCATGGCCTCTGGGAGGAAGTGACGCTTTGAGCTGAGAACTGAACTTTTGTGAAGGTCAGTTTCCTAACCTGTAAAATGGTGATGAGCCCCTTCTCCATGTTGCGTGTGTAAATGTAAAGGGCTGGCACTTTGCAGGAGCTTGGCTAGCCCCAGGGCCTCTGGCACATCTCCTCTCAGCATTGGACTGTTCTCACTGGTGACCCCGTGGCCTCTAACCATGTCCTCAGATTAGGGCTTTCCAAATCTCTATGTGGATCAGAATCGTCTGGGGAACTTGTTAAAAATGCAGATTCTTGGGCCCTCCTGAGTGGTTCAGCAGGAACCTCTGGAATCTGCCTGATTCCAGGCACCGTGGGTGACACAGGTGGCTCATGGAAGACACTTTGAGAATCATGCCTTAGGCACCCCCAGGGGAGACCCCAATGTCTGAGGCTCAGCTCTACTAACTGGGGGAGGGACAGCTTTGGGGGATGACTTGCCCCAGCCCAGCACACCGGGAGAAGCTGCTCTGATGCCCAGACCCGGCTGGTCTCAGCTCTGGGCAGGCTTTGCCTGCTGGACCATGTGTAGAGCTGTTTTGAAATAACCAGCTGCTCAGAATCCCAAAGTGTCCTGAATTTATTAACACGCAGAACGTCTTGCGAGAGCTTGATGGAGAATATTAAGTGTCATTGCCGGCCCTGGAATGATGCTCTGGGGGGAGGCGGATGTCGGTCTGCCAGGCTGAGGGGCAGCAGGGCGCGCCTCACCCGCAGGACAGGAAGATTGGCCCCCCAGAGAGGAGGGGCGTGGGATGTCCCAGCTGTGACTTGGCCACTGGGAGGGGCCCAGGGGCTGAGCCAGGGGGCCCTCCACCCCGCCCCTATCTTCCACTGCCTTCCTGGCCTGAAGCCTCAGACAGGCTTCTCATCAGCATGTATCCCACACACTAATGTAATAACAGCCGCTAATTATTACCCCTGCTCCTGCTCTGCTTGCCGGTTGTGGGGACTGAAGCAGGAGGATTTGGGGGCCAGGAGAACCGCCACCTCCCCACCATGGCTCCCACCCCCAAATGTTACTTATTCACGGGGCTGCTTTCTTTTTTTATTAGTGCAAAATTCAGTCCTGTCTGAAATTTGTCCTTACTTCCCGCCTGCCTCAGCCCAGCCTGCACCACCCAGCCAGGTGTGATCTCTTGCTGTGGCCTGGCCCCCAGGGCAGGCAACCCACTTGGTCCTGGTCTGGGGGGACTTCCGGTCATTCCCATGGGGAGGCTGATGCATAAGCATGCAGGGGCACCTGTCTGGCCTGCCTTCTTCGCCACCGGCTGGAGCTCGTTTCCTCTACCCACAGCCACACACCAGTCACTCGCTGTGAATGGTCTGAGGTCACCCCCTGCATCCTCACCCCAGACAGGATCTGCTTAGACCGTGCTGGGGTGGGCGCAGAGCTCCCTGCCGGCCCTGCCCCCATCCCCCCCACCAGGCCAGTTAACCCAGGGTGTTTATCCCCCCCCACCCCCACTCTGCATCCTCTCCTCCACCGCCACCTCTTCCCAAGACCTCAGTTTCTCTGTCCACATCATGGAGACGCCAACAACCCCCATCTCAAAGGGCCCTGGCCAGAATCAAGCCAGTGGTTTTCAATCCTGGTTGTCCATTTGGAATCTCCAGGGGGATTAAAACAAGTACCAACACCAGGGGCCACCCTGGGCCTCCCGAAGACTAGTTTCATCAGAATTTCTAGGGACTGGGGTCTGGACAGCAGCATTTTAAAGAAGCTGCCGGGCTCTTACAGCATGCAACTGAGGACGAGAGCCAGTCTTGTATGGGAAGCTTCTGCAGAGTGAGGCCCGAAGCAGACCTTCAACAAATGAGAGTCCTTCTTTCATTGTTGTGTATTATGTTAAGAGTATTAAATGGCATTGCATTTTAAACTACTTATTTGAAACCAGTGGTTTAAGAAGAGGTTCGTTAATAAAAAAAATCCTTAATAAGAGAAAGAAATAGAAATATGCCCGTATAAATGTTAAGTTGGTAAGGAAAAGTTAGCCAATTTCAGTGTCTCCTTCCTCCACCCCTATGTCTAGGAAAGAGGAGGAGGAGATGGAGGGAAGAATGTTCTGGCAGGTGGAAGTGAAGTAGGCTGATGCAACCCATGAGAGGGGATTTCCCGGACTGGGAAGGGCATCATGTTTTTGGTGCATGCTCATAGGATTTGGGGGAAGAGTTTGTGGGGTTTTGTGGGGCACCTGAGGAAGCACTCCCCTCACCCCCCAACTTACCCATGTTGAACAACAGGCTGTGAACTCAAGGTGATAGGAATGTGCTGAGGACCGGAATGCTCTTGCCAACCAGCCTGCACACAAGGGCACTCCCATCTCCACCCCCCCAGAAATGAAGATGGAATTTTCCATAACTTTGTGGGGCAGGGCTCAGGATCTCATCTCATCCCTAGAGCAGGGCTTTCAGCATAAGGCACAGAGGGCTCTAGTTAGGGACCCCCAGGGACCTTGGCAGTGGGCCTAGGGGACAGAAAAAGCAAACCACTCCTACTGGGCGCAGGGCTAGAGTGTGCTTTCCAAAGCTGTATGGGTGTTTAGGATGGCCTGGGGAGATGGATACTGGGGAGCGTATCTGCTAGGGTGAGGGGTGTGAGTTGTGTAAGACTGATGAATCACAGACCTGTACCTCTGAAGCAAATAATTCATTATATGTTAATATAACAAAAACAGAAACAAAACCCGAAAATACGGATTCTCAGGGCACCTGGGTGGCTCAGCCTGTTAAGTGTCTGACTGTTTTTTTTTTTTTTTTAAGATTTATTTATTTATTTGACAGATCACAAGTAGGCAGAGAGGCAGGCAGAGAGAGAGAGAGGAGGAAGCAGGCTCCCTGCTGAGCAGAAAGCCCGATGCGGGGCTCGTTCCCAGGACCCTGGGATCATGACCTGAACCAAAGGCAGAGGCTTTAACCCACTGAGCCACCCAGGTGCCCCAAGTGTCTGACTCTTGATTTCAGCTCAGGTCATGATCTTGAAGTCATGAGATGAAGCCTTATGTCAGGCTCCACGCTCAGCCAAAGGTCTGAGTCTCTCTCCTTCTCCCTCTGCTCCCCACCCCCCATGCTGCTCACTCGCTCTTTCTCTCTCAAATAAATAAATCTTAAAGATATAGATTCTCAGGGGAGGGCTGGGGACCTGGGAATCTGCATTGTCAACAAGCTGTCCAGGTGATTTCTGAAGGTCACAAAGGTTGAGAGTCGGGGGGAGGAGGCAGGGGCGAGGCCGTCCCCAGGAAACGTGGAGAATCCCAGCCTCCCTCACTCCATCTTCTAACTGCCCCCCCCCAGCCTCTGGCCACGGAACCCGCCTTGGTCCCCTGGAAGCACTTTCCGTGCCCCTTCCTACTGTCTGAGCCTCCAGTGGGCCCTCCTTGGAATCCCCCTCCCAGGGTGCGGCCCTGCACATGGGGGAGTGTGTGTGCGGGTGTGCGGCCTGGAAATGAGCTTTTCTTTTTTGAGTCAGTTTTATTCTTTTGATGCTCAAACGTGATATGCTGCTGTGCTCTTCTGTTTGCAGAGTCTTTTTCTCTGCAAGGAGCCGGGTGTCAGAGACATCACGTAAATGAATGGAGAAGGAAAAAAAAGACAGTTTATAGGAATTAAGAAGGAGGATTTCGAAGCTGGTGTAGGCCACGGGGCTGTGGCTCATGTGGCCCATCCCATTGCCTCAAGGGTGGGGCCACTGCCTGGGCCTAGTCCAGAAGAAGGGGGAGCTCAAGGGTTTTATGGGGTGCAGGCTGAGAAGCACACCAGTCCTCTGCGCCTCTAGCAGCTTCTCTGACCACCAGTCCTGTCCCCATTTACAACATCTGCACAATGCCCGTCACCTTCTCGGTATCTTCATACTCCTTGAGGCCCTGGGGCTGGATCTCCCGTGGCGTGGCGTCCGTTCTCCCTCCACTGGCCCTCGGTTTCCTGTATCAGTTATTTGTGGACCTGGTGAATGAATCATTCCCGTACTCGTCTGGAACAGACCCGTCGTCTTTGTACCTGTGCTCCTGCTCTTTCCTCCGCCCCGAGGGCGTCCTTCCTCAGGGCCACCTGTGCTCAGCGCACCTGCTTCGGCAGGTCCGGCTGAAACGCTCCCTTGGCCGCCACGCCTCCCTCATGGCCATCAGCCTTCTGGGCTAGGAGCGTCCCCTTGTTCTCTCCCGCTCCCACTGCAGTTTATCTTGAATCCTGAGCAGCTTTCCAGTCTGCCCCTCTGTCATGTCTGTCCATTGCCACATTGGTTTTCTCACACCGTTAGCCTCCAGGGGGCTGCCGTGGTGCCTGGCCCCTCACGGGTGACCGGGGCTCAGCTGGTGCTTAATTACTCTCCGCTGCGGAGAGCGCGGTGTAGAAGACACGTCAGTCTGAGACCCTGCATTGCTTCATGGCCGCAGGCAATAAAATCAAAAGTTCTCAGTGATGCTGACCCCCAGGCTCTCTAGGAAGTGGACTCGCGCTGAGTTGCCGCTGAGACTCAGCCGACCACTGAGGCTGAGTGAGAAACACAGGCTGTGTTTCTGGAACTGGGGCTGAGGGACCAGACTCAACCTCATCTACTTGTGGGGAGACTGAGGTCCCCCACCCATGGGGTAAGGGACCCCTCAGGGGGTGTACTGTCCTGTAAGAACAGGGGATTTGGAGCAAGACATCCTTGAATTTCTGTCTTAGGTCTGGGGCTAACCTGCTGTGTGAACTCCGACAAATTCCTTAACCTCTGAGAATCTCAGGTTCTTGTTCTGAAAAACGCTGCTGCTGATACCTTCAGGGTCACTGGGAATATGGGAGATAATACCTTAAAACACGGGGAACCTAATAGTCGCTTGACAAATAGCAGTTACTATGATGATCATTATCGTCATTAGCTGCCTTGATTTGTGATTCTTCCTTTTTGGAGTCATTGTTCCCTCCAGCTGTTGGTGCCTGTGCTGGAGTCGCCCGGGGCCCCGCGCCAGCCTGGAAGAGCTATTTTATAATTAGGTTGGCAGATGCAAGATGCGGCGGACCCCTGCCGGGGACCACAAATTAATTAGTGTCCTTTGTGGAGAGGGGACCCCTCGACAGGCTTGTTGAGGACAAGCCAGGCCCCTAAGCATCTGACCTCAGTATTCGTAGCTGGGCAGAGGGGTGAGCCCCATTAACACCAGCAGGAGGTGAGTGCTCTTAGGGCTTGGAAGGGACCCAGAGTCACCAAGGGTGACTCTTTTTGTTTGGCAGGTGGTGCTGGGATAAGCATAAGCTGAGGGAAGCTGTGGTGAGAAAGCAGCGGTACATGCTGCCTCAGTTTCCCCATACAGCACTCCATCTGCTTTCCAAGTGTATGTATCCCCTCACCTAGTCCCTTCCCAGGGCCGGGCTGCCTGCTCTCCCTGCTGAAAACCCACACAACAAATCACAGGGCAGCACCCATCTCTCCTCTCCTTGTAGCCTCTGGCAGCCTGGAAATCCCGACCCACTCATAACAGCAGCGCCAACCTCCGTTTATGTCTGGGGCCGTGGTGCTCAGAGGGCTGCTGGCACTTTCTCCCTGAAGTTTCTGGCCTCACTTCACCCTGTTGGGGCAACACATGGGCTGGGAGCACACCTGCTGGCTCATTCCTGGTCCTCCTCCCTGCGACTGTCCTCCCCTCACCACCACCCTCGGGGCCGTCCTCCCCTGTACCTGTCTGCTTCACTGCTGGACCTCATGCAAGCCGCTCCACTCACATCCCATGTGTTGCACGCTTTTCCAAGGCCCGGGACGCTGTGGCGAGCTCTTCGCACGCATTCAGTATCTCACTTCAGAGTGGTGATGCGCCTGTGTGAGAGCTGTTATCACCCCCATTCTGCACACAAAGAGCTGGAGTCTCAGAGATTAGCCTGGGCCACAAAGCTGGTGAGGGCTGGAGTTGGGATTTGAACCTAGGTGGTCTGACTACACAATTTTTTTTTTTTTAAATTGAGGGATCCTAACAATACAGCACAGTGCAGACATCTTAGGTGTTCAGCTCAACGGTTGCTGACAAAGGTATGCGTTCACCCATGTAACCAACCCACTGAGCCAGGTGCGGAGCCCTTCCATCACTCCCCATGCCTCTTCTCTGTCAGTCCTTGCCCCCGTGTGGAGGCCTCCGCTGTTCTGGGTGGTAAACTTTGTCTCGCTCCATTCTGTGCGCGGATTTTATAGGAGCAGAATTACAGCGCGTACTCCTCTCTCCTGTCTGTGCTTTCGTGTACTACTTCTTTCTCAGGGCTCAAGGGTTTTGAGACTTGTCCATATGGTTGCACATATCCAAAGGCCACTGTTTTTATTGCCAGGAAGCGTCGCATGGTATAGACGTGCCGCAAGGTGTTTAGCCCTTTCCCTTACGTACGGGCATTTGGGGTCATTTCCAGTTTGGGGCTGCGGCGAACGTTCACGCACGGAGCTTTGTACAGACTCCTGTCTTCACTTCTCTTGAGTAGACACTGGGCCGGAGTTACCGGGGTACAGGGAGGTGTAGACGTACTGTTATCCATGCCTGGCACGCTGTAAAGGGGCCGAGCCATTTCACCTCCGCCCGCAGTGCAGGAGTTCCGGGTGCCCCATGTCCCCGCCAGCACGTGCTCATGTTGGTCTTTTTGTTTTCGCCGCGTTCGTGGACACGCGGTGGCACCTCATTCTGGTTCCAGTTTACATTTCCGTGATGTGTAGTCATCCTTGTTGTTCCTGGGCCTGTTGGCCATCCCTGTGTGTTCTTTTGTGATGTGTCTGTTCCAGTCGTTAGCTCCTTAGATAACCGGCTTCGTTGTCTTTTTATTGTCCATGGGCCGCAGTTCTTTCGTAAATTCTGCGTATGAATATTTCTTTTCCTAGTTGCCGGCCGGACTTTTCGTTTTTGTAAAGGCAGCATTGGTGACCGGAAATTAACCACAGCCCCCTCCCCTCGGATATCCGTGATTCTGGGGAGTGTGAAATAAGAATGCAGAGTGGCAGGTATATAGCAGGTGCTCAGAAGGGGCGTTATTTCCTTTCTGCCCTTTTCCTTCCTGCCATGGTCTCCCTAGAGGATTTGCCTGAGCTAGGACAGGGTTGTTCTCCTCTCCATCCATCGCCCCCACTACTCATCCCCGAAAGCCTAGTTTAACACAGGTCTCTGGCACCACGCTCCTTAGAAAGCCTCAGCCCGTGGAGACAACCCGGAAGCTGGATCAGGTATGGTGTTTGATCTTATGAAGGGCCTTGTGTGTCTCATTGGCTTCTGGGAGGGGTTCAGTGGTTGGCAGTGTGTTGCTGATGAAGACACTGAAGGCTCAGGAAAGGTCAGGTAGCTCACCTGTGGTGACTCGCGGAGGGCATGGGATGAAGGGCCAGGAGCCCACCGGTGGTGGCTGGTGGTGGGTGTTGAGAGGGTGGGTGGGGCAGACTGCTTTAAGGAGGGGCGTATGGGACACTTTTCGACAGTGGGACAGGGGAAGGATGACAAGGGCTGACTCAGGGCAGAGGGCATGGGGTGGAGGGAACATCTCGTCCCTCACTGCGGGAAGCTGCTGGCACATCACTAGCTGTGATGTAAGCAGAACACAATTACAGTCACCGTCATACAACACAGTCACCGTCCACAAAGGGCAGAATGGTAAGTTTAATGGAAGGAAACATCATGCCCTTTTGATGGCGGCAAGTGGGACCCTGGGTGTCTGACTGGGAACAGGTGTGGCTGTTTCTTGGCCCAGAGGCGACTTTGGACAAGCTAATGGTGAGTCTGGGTGCAGAGGTGAAAGGTGTGTGTGTGTGTGTGTGAGAGAGAGAGAGAGAGAGAGAGAACCTGGGGCTGGGGAAGGAGTGGGTGGGACCTATTTGTGTGGTCAAACATGGGTTTGCCTCCCATCTCTGGAGCTCTGCTCTTTGAATAAATCCCTTCCTCTAAGGCACATCACCTTATCTCTGAAATAGGGTTAACAGGGTTTTTAACAGCAGTCTCTGTTGTGGACCTGGGATTAAATTCCAAAAAGCACTTGGACTGTAGTTCCATGTGCTGCATGTTCTCCAGATTCTGGGATGTCTCCGGAAGTCCCACTACCGCTGTTCGGTGCTGCTTGCCCCGCCGGCTCGCAGGGGCCCAGCTGGTGCAAGGCACGGGCGTTGGAGCTGTTTCCTAGGAAGATGCATCCCCAGTGCACGGACACCTCCTCCCTCAGTTCCCAGCAGTAACCTGTAGGGTCTTGGCAAGAGTTATTTGGACCTAGCAGTCTTTTGGCGAACGCCTTCCTATCCCTGTTCTACTTAAATAAACACCCCCTTGCAGGTTTTCCGGGCTGTGCCCACTAGGCACTTAAGGAACTGAAATTCCAGAAGCAGTTTCTCCCCAGGGGGTATTTTATTGGTGATTTGTGCTGCCCCAAAGCCTGCAGCTGTCCTCCCAGCCCCTCTCAGGCTAGGCCTGCTCATGTCACCAGGACCTGGCTCACTGGGCCATCCAGATGGCTTCCTCGGCCAGGGAGGACGGAGCGAGATGATGACAGGTAAGGTCTGTGCCAGCCGCGATTGTACTTCTCTCCCTGCCTGTGGGATGGTGGGAGGCTCAGGCCCATGAATAGCACAAAGGTTGCCCAGAAAAACACTGTTATTACTGAAAACCAGAAAAGTTTCTCCTTTACCTCCAGGGCAAAAGGAGGCAGAAAAGTCTGGTAAGTGCCTTAATAAGTGGCTGCCGTTGGCTCAACAATAGCTACTAAAAACTTTCAATTATTTAGATATGGGAAACCGGGGGGAAAAAAGCTCTTGGAGGCGCTTTGAAAGTCAGCTTTGTGTCACTAGTAGTGTTATTAATATCCTGCTCAAAGACAGTATTTAAAACATGGGTTATGAAAGCCCTTTGGAGGAGGTGAACCTTCACATACATGCAGAAGCTGAGCTGATGAAACTTCTGCGGGCATCCAGGTCACTGTCCATACCCTGCCTCCGGCTCGGCCCCGTGTGAAGTGTCTCAGGCTGGACCTGACCTTCTGCTTCTCTGGCCTCAAGTCTCAGATCCTACCCAGAGCCGCGCCCTCCCCGGCGCCGCTGCTGCACATGGCCACTAGAGGGAGCCAAGGTTCTCTGCGAAAGGCGGCTCTCCCACACCGCGCAGCCCAAGGAGGCGTTCCGCATCAGCGGCTTCTCCATCCGGGATGTCCACAGCCCACAGCGGGGCTGGAATAGAGACAGAGTGGCTGCTGCCCTGCCTGACAGAGGCGGGCAGTATTTGAAGGAGCCCCCGTCTCTAAGCTATGTCTCCGTCCCTCCTCACCAGTCTGCCTGCCTCTTAAATACGAAAAACCCTGTTAGGTTTTTGGGCCATACAGAACCAACTTCAAAATGACCTTTCAAGGAGGCCTTCCAGAGGCACCTGCTTTGTGACGGCTCCGGGTCCCTGGGCGTGGCTGCCTCAGCGAGAACGAAGCCACAGCCCGTGCTCTGTACCTTCCTCTCCTATTCCTCCTCCCGCTCTTAGCACTGCCCACTCCCACCTGACAGAGCTGCTTTGCAGGGAATTAACCGTGGGCTCGGGGCTGTGCGCACTGGAGGGTCGGCCAGGAGACAAAGTACAGGCAATAACTCTTGCATTTGAGGGCTTCCACTCAATCTGGAGATGTAGGAATTGGAGTCATTGAATGTTTTCTGAGCGCCCAGCTGAGAAACAGTGGAGTCGGGGGAAAGAGTTCAGGGTTGTGGCTGAGCTTCCAGCAGGTGGTGTGACATTGTGTTGCTTAAATCTGCTGGGGCTCTATTTCCTCATCTGTGAAATGAGCCGCAGCCACAGCCCTGTTGTGAGAATCACGTACGGTGATGATGTAAGAGAGAGGCTTTCTTAACAGCTAAGCGAGTATCACTTTCTTCGTGAGCCTAATCTCCACCCACCCCCCCCCCCAGCCGAAAGTTAAACAACAATGCCCTTGACCGTCTTCCCGAACCTGGTTAGAGCCACCTGGCAGGCACTGCTCTTATTTTCTGTCACTGACTGGGCAGGGATGGTGGATATGTCTGACCCATCCCCACCCAGCTCACAGCCTGGCACTCTGCAGGGAGCATTTACAGAGGTTGGGGGAATGGAGCAGGTAAAAATTGTACCTCCTTCTCAGTCTGGGCCTCTGGGCTGATGGTGGTATCACCCAGGTGTGTGGGTGGTCAGATCTGTATCGGTGTTCACTGGTTGTGGGCTCAGCCCTCAGGTGCTTCCCGGGAGGAGAATCTGACTGTTGAGTAGTTGGCCACGGGAGTCTGGGCTGCAGACATGTGTTGGGGGCTCTCAGAGCAAGGCTGGGCCCAGAAGCTGTGGGGATGGGTGGGTTCTGGGGCAGGAAGGGGACACAGAGGGATGTCATCGGGGGCCCAGACACAGGTCTACAGTGCTGAGTCACAGGATGAAAAAGGGACCCCTCATGATCTCCATCCATCCTGTCTTGGTGAGGGAGGCAGTTCGGTGCCAGTGAGCGCCCTGGCTTTTTGCTCATCTCCCTTTTGAGCAGGGTGTAAGAGGCCAAGGCAGATGTGTTGAGCAGGACACAGGGTCCAGGGGCAATTCATACTGTTTTCTTTCCTGGCCGCTTTTGATAAGGGATACATACTGTTCTTATACATATCACATTGATAGGCTGTTTTCTTTCAATACATTTATTTAAGTTAAAAATAAAGGGAGTCAGGTTAAAGAAAAAAGTAAACAATAGTGCAGGTGGTATGTGAAGACGGCAAATATCCCAATGGTTGTACAAAAACCACTTAGTGGGGTTGAGAGCATAGGCGGGGAGACCTGGCTCTGACTTTTTCAGGGGTATGACCTTGGACCTCTGAGCCTCAGTTTCCTTATCTGTAAAACAGTCCTAATAATATCTCCTTGGGAGGGTTGCTCTGAGGAGCAAATGAGATGCTGCATGGAAAGTACTCAGCACAGGGCTAGGCACACAGTAGGTGCTCAGTACTTGTGCATACTTCCGCACACTTGGTTCAGCAGAGGTGGGTGGGGACCGTGGAGTCTGAGTCAGAGCCCAGGGAAGCATGCCCCCTGGGGGTAGATGGAGAAGAAAGAGGGATGCCTGAGGCATGGTCAGGGAGGGACCAGGGAACCCCGAGGGCGTGACCCGGGTCTCCCCACTCCCTGGTTCTGAGCAGGAAGCTGGGGCTCTCAGCTATGTTTCTCCTCCTGGCTAGCAAGCCTGCCCACCCCTGCCCTGCCACTCCACTTTCCCTTCTTTCAAGATTTAATTCAGAATTACAAGTGTTCCTAATAAGATCCTGGCCGTGTTAACCTTGGAGGTTCCTAGCCTGGAAGGCCCCATTTTCTGCTCACGTTCAATATTAACACACCAGTGAGAACAGTGTCAGTTCCCTCAGGGAGCCAGGGGGCTCCGGCTGATGAGAATTACAATCTTTCTCCAACTTGCAGGCAAAAGGGGGCTCCTGAAAAATCTTAAGGAGCTTTCCCGTTCCTTCCTTCCACAGGAATTTATTGAGGGCACGCTGAGTGCCAACATTTTAATCTTTGCCAAAACCAGACATGCCTCCTTCCCTGGCAGAGGCCTCATTTCAGTTCTTTAAACACGAGCAAAAGGCAGAAATTCTAGAATCCGTGTCAGCCGGATCAATCAAAGAATTCTTCTCTTGTTCATTTTCTTCCAGTATTTACACAACATTCAGGTCACACGCACACATCTCTTCGAGGTGTCTGCCTTGCGAATTCATCTTGTTGGTCTGTTTGCTTGGTTTTCAGCCTTCAGTCCATAGTGGCAGCTTTCTGCCTTCCCCTGGGCAGCCATGCCTGGGTCTGGCCAGCCGGGTGGGCTCCCTCCCGCCCTCCCGCCCTCCACGCCCACCCTGCCTTCCCTTTTCCCAGCCTTTGTGCTTGCTCTTCCCCTCCCTGGAGGGCTGCTTTCCTCCTCTCTCTTTTCTGAGATACCCCAGGCCCCTCCTGCTCTGGGAAGCCCTTCTGAGACTTTCCCATCCTTTCCCGCTCTGAGACCCTAACCAACCCTCAGTTCAGGCCCTGCCAGGGGCCCAGTGGCCCTGGGTCATCCGAGGTCCCCCGCTGCCTCAGGCTGTGGACAGCTTTACTCCCCAGGGGGAGGCTGACTTCCAGGGGCCAGGCCCTGGTCTGAGAACTGCGATTTGCAGAGCCCTCACCATACATCCAGCTCCAAGCTTTTCAGGTACAAGCGCATGATGTCCTGTGGGGGTAGGTGCTCTGTTGGCCCCCGTTTTAGGAGCAGGAGGTTACGAAGTGAACTGAAGTTCCTAGAGTGGGAAGAAATAGAGCCACAGTTGGGACAGAGGGGCTCCAGGGCCCCACATTCTGAAACACCCCTCCACCGTCCTGCCCCTCCCTCTGCATGGTGCAGGCTTGGGGGAGCTGAGGAAGGAGGCAGGCCCTATACACCCAGGCTGCCCGGATATTGGATTTTGATACCCAGGATGGACTTAACGTGGAAGTGCCAGGTAGGCTTAAGCGAGTGTAGCTGCGTCTAGACCCGAGCTGCTGCCGCCCATCATGGGGCCCGTGTTTCCCTGTGAAGCCCTCCCTGGTTACCCGAGCGCCCACCTCTGGCACCGGAACGCTGTCCCACCTATGCTTTCACTTAAAGCATTTATCTATTTTTGCTTTGCCTTATTCCCCAAAGGATTTGAGGTGACTTATAAGAAAACATTCAATAAAGCCATAATAAAATACGATTAAGAATGACATGCACTGTCCACATCATAACACCATGTTTCTTGGCTCTTTTGGTCCTTGTGTACCAGACTATCCTTGCTTCCCCAGTCTTTTGTTCAGAAAGGCCACGCCTGTCAACCAATTTGAGTAAAAGCACAGCTGTGCTTTGTGACCCTGGGAGTTTAAATGTAAAGATTCAAGGCTTTTCCCAGGTTCCCCCCAGGCATGACTATCGATAGAGTCGCTTCCCAGAGCAGTGACTCTGAAAGACGTGGCTCACCCGTCAGCCTTCTTAACGCTCGTCTCCTAGGATGCCGTGGACATGTCCCTGCCCTCTGGCCATTGCCCAGTGGCTTTCCAGGCAGGATGAGATGCTGCGAAAGGGGCGGTGTCTCAACCCTTGCAGGAATCTGCTTGGGCAAGAGGCTACCCCAGCCTGGCACCAGAGGGCCCTGTCCAGGCACAGCTGTGCGCCCAGCCGCCTGGCCTGCTGCGTCCATGCGGGGGCCCCCCAGGTCACAGAGAACTGTCCACTGTTCCATCTGCTTTCCTTGCCTCGAGGAAACATGGTCACGGGCCAGGTTTGTAAGTGTCAGGCCTTGAGGGATTAGGGGAAGGTTTTTGGAGGATGCCAAGTGTTGCTGGCTGGGAGGCCATCCGGCTCAGGAGCCAGGAGTGACACGTGTGAGCTCCCAGGACACCAAGGAGGTGGCTCAAGGAAGGCTTTTCCTTTCTTGTCTGAACCTGTTGTGTGGAAAGATCTGTAGCCCTGTTGAGGGAGGCCTTGGGACCGGTCCCTGTGAGTACACAGGAGAGGATTCTCAGTCTGTGCCACTGGGGCCACTTGGTGGATACTTGGTGGATACGTGGCCGGCCATTCCATGAGAAGTGGGTTGGACGGTGGTAAAGGAGGGGACTTGCGAAGGGCCACGTGTGACTCCTAGGTCTGGTTTGCTCTTGACCAGCTCTGTGGCTTGGGCTGGTCGCCACCCCCTGAGAATCCAGAGCAGAGCTCATGACACCTGCGGGCAGACGGATTCGCCGCCGATGGGGGAGGGTGTCCCCCAAAGTCCCAGCAGTGGTGGGAGCCCAGCACCGCTGTTCTCTTCCTACGTCTGCGCACTCGAAGAGCGGTCTGGGCGAGATGATCTTTGGTGATTCCTCCTGCTGAAGGGCTCCAAGGACTGGCAGAGCTGGGCCTGGTATGCCTCGGGCCGGGGATGGGGGGTGGGGGGTGGGAGTCGGGCCCTTACACACAGGTGGACATACAGGTAGGCTGGTAGACTCACAGACGTGTAAATAGGTGGCTACGGCAGGGAACCGTAGCTCTGGGGGCCATGCTGGGCCCCGGGCGGCTCTGGGAGGAGGGGTCGGGCCAGCCTGTGGGTGGTGGTGGGCATTAAGGACATGGAGGAGTCAGCCCGGGGGAGCAGGGGGTGGGGGGAAATCTCAGGCCCAGCACCGGCCTGGAGGAGTAGAAGAACACGGTCCTGGGGAGGATCCGGGGACTGCGGTGTGTCCGGAGCACGGCGTGTTGTTAACCAGGTTGCTATGTGAGAGGGGCTGGCTTTGTAGAAAAGGGCAAGATCACGCAGGGCCCCCACCCGCACCCTCCGAGCTCCCGCTGCCCCCACGGGTCCAGCCCTCTCCAGTCGTGGGTCAGAGCTAAGGTTTATGAACCCAGAAGCGTCTTCAATGGCTGGCAGGGTTATCGTGGTCTTCATCCCCAGATGGAATCCTGCTCAGAGCCCTTCCATGGCTCCTCATGCCCTCTGATCCATACTGTCTGCCTGCTCTTCATGGCCCTGTGGGCTCTGTACAGCTCCCCCCTCCCCCTGCCACCTCTCTTCATCCCTCTTTCAAACCTCTCCTCCCTCTTGCTCAGGCTTTTCCTCCTCCAGGAAGCCCTCTCTGACTCCTTTGGAGTCCCATGGCCCCTGTGCTTCCTCATCTCAGCACATTTCACACTCACTTCTTGTCTGCCTCCCCCACCAGGCTGTCAGCAGTTTGGGAGGCAGGGGCAGGTCTCTAGTATTCTCTCTGTACCCCAGGCATTAGCGTAGTGCCTGGCACATAGTAGGTGCTCATTAATCATTTCTGCATGAATGAATGATTGAGTGAATGAATAAAGGCCTTTGCTTCTTTGCTGGCAATGTCCTCCCTTCTTAACCTCACCTGGGGCCCTGCCTGCTTAGATCACCACTTTAGGGATTCTGGAACTAAGACTTTATAGCTTAGAATCCCCATACATTTTTATTCTGGCTTTTCTGTTCCACTGCCTGGTGCACAAAGCACTCTCTCTCTGTGAGCCCACCCACTCCGTTCTGATGCTCGAGACCCTCCGATTCTTCAATAGGAAGAATTTTAATCTTCTTGGACACAGCCATTTCAGAAGTGTGGTTCAAAGCTTCTTGAAAACGAGAGGCTGCGGCTTTGATGTCTCTGTTAGCACCTCTGTGGGGGAGACAGGCTGGCTTGCTGGGGTTGCCCGGGACCGAGGATGGGGGGGCAGTGCCCCTGCGGGATCCTGGGAGGTGTGGAGTGCTGTGGGGCCCGTCTGCTAGGACTAGAGGTGACAAGGAGGCTAGTCAATGTGACAAGGAGGCCTCTGTCACTAGAGGTGACAGCCTTCCATCCAGGCTGCAGCCGCTGCCCGCTGTGGCCAGCGGGCTCTCTCCTCTTGGTGGATGCGGGGGCTTCCGTACAGACCTCCGCATCTTCACGGCCTTCACACCCATTCCCAGATGCTTGGAATATCTTCCAGCTCTATCCTGCCCTGGAAATTGTCCTTGGCCGTGGGAAACTGCCTCACCCCAGGTGCAGCCCATCCCCTTTAACCAGTGTCTGGCTGACGGAGGAGGGGTGCAGTTCAGAGGGCCTGCTCCCCTGGCCTCAACTGTGGACAATTCCAAGGGACCCTCCTGGCTCCCAGGGTCCCCTGGAGTCAGCTGAGGCCTCGGTAGCCAGTGTAACGCACTGCGTTGTGGTCAACATGTCCCTCTGCCCAGCCTACCTTTCTTGCTACTCTCATATGTTTCCTGGGGCCACTTGGCAAGAAAAGTTCTTCACAGACTTTCTCTCCTAGCATCTGTGTCCGGGAAAGTGAGTCTAAGACATCTTCTCATCTGTTAGGTAAGAGGGGCCTCCTGGCTACCAGCAAGGAAGGAGCAGTTAGGAAGGTGTGCATGACAAGACAGCCCAAAAAGGATGTTGCTGCCACGCATGTGCCCAGAGCCCGGTGTCCCTCTCCTTTCCCCAGACTTGGTTCCTACAGGCCCGGCCACAGGCCCAGCCTCACCAGCTTTGCATGTGTCACTGTCCTGGGATTTTGCCTGAGAGAGTATCACGCGCAAGGCTTGTTATGAGCTGGGTGAGCATGCGACGACCTCTAGTCAAAGCTGGGTTAGGACTCAGCTTGGCCATCAGGCCTACAGGAAGTTCTAGATCCCACCAACACATCCAGGACGGCCACACGAACGAGAACGGCCATCCTGACTCTTCCTGTCTGCACACTGCCACAGTCTGAACGTCTGTGTCCTCCCCGAAGTCCTGTGTTGAGCCTGACCCCCACGTGGTGGTACTTGGTCACCTTTGGGAGGTGACGAGGTCGTGAGGGTGGAGCTCATGAATGGGACTGGTGTCCTTACAAAGGAGACCCCACACAGCTCCCTCCCCGCTCCCGCCCCCCCTCCAAGGACACCGAACTGTCTAAGGACCAAGAAGCAGGTCCACCAGGCACCGAGTCTGCCGGAGCCTTGACGTTGGACCTCCCAGGCTTCAGCACCGTGAGAAAGGAAGCAGGTTTTTGGAGCCACTTGACCCCGGGTACTTTGTCGCAGCAGCCCGACCTTCCCGAGACACTCACAGATGTGGGGGGCGCAGGAGAGTTTTCTCGTCACTTGTGTTTGCCACTGCTGCTGTGTACCAAATCATGACAAACACAGTGGCTTAAAATAACCCACATTTACACTCCGGAGGCCAGAAATAGGAAATAGGTCTTGCTGGGCCCACATCACGGTGCTGGCAGGAGCTTTCAGGAGAATCCATTTCCTTGCCTTTTCTGGCTTTTGGAGCCTCCTGCGTCCCTTGGCTGTGGCCTCCCTCTCAGTCTTGAAAGCCGGCAGCAGCCCGCTTGAATCTTGTTCATATCCCTTTGCTCCCCAGCTAACTCTCCTCCTTGCACATCGCAAGCACCCTTATGATTTCTGCGGGTCCCACCTGGCTGGTCCGGGCTCCTTTCTCCATGTCGCCCATCAGCTGATTAACGTCCGAGCCCTCCTGCCATCTTTCTTCCATCTGAGATCCTTGCTGCCCGTTGCCATGTAGCACATCGTGTATTCTCAGGGCCCTTATTCTGCCTCCCATGTCGTCATCCCTGTGCCTGTGGTGATGGGTTACAGCACACCCTTCACCGGCTCAGTGTCACCCTCCCATGTCTCTGCACCATCCTGGCACACCATGTGCACTAAAAACCTTGTCTCAGGTGGGGAATCAAACTCATGCTCAGCAGGCTTCGAGGGTAAAGGCCCGGCACAAAGGGGAAGCGACCCTGGGCTACAAAGACACAGGACTGAGTGCGGTGAGTCGTGATGGGACCTGGCCCCTGTCCGTGCTGCTGGGTGTAAGCAGGTTCCCCCCGTCATGCAGAGGGAAGCACCGAGGTGAAGGCCACGGCCAACCTCCACCCACTCTGCTCCTTCTGCCCCCACGGCTCCCTGCTCCGGCCACATAACAGGGGTCACCGTGCTGAGGAATGACTCATTCTCCTCGCTTAGCAGATTTCAGTTTTAAGTAATTGCTTGAATCAAGGTTCTTTATCGGATCCTTAACACACTTCACATCTGAAGCTGGTTTTGATTTGTCTGCATCACTATGAAAACTGAAGATACGTTTTCCGTTTGCTGGCGATTTTCCTCAACGATGACTTGGTTGCTAATAAATACGGTTTTAGTTATCCCCGATGCTGAGAGCATTCTGGATCTTTCTCTCAGGAGTACTCCTTTTCTAGCTTTAGGGAGGTTTTCATGATCAGAGCCTTTGCTGTGGCCGGGCACTCGCTGGCCAATTGAATGCTTTGTCTGCTGCCACACAGGCCCCTCGTTGTCTCTAGCAGGGGTGCCGGGTCAGGAAACCTCTCTCGGGCTCCATCAGGAGGTCAGGCTCCCTGTCTGGGGCTGCGAGATCCTGGACACGGGCCCCCCAGCACCTCCTTCTGGGAACGCGCTCGCCCGTTGACACTCGGTGAGTGCACGGTGTGGAGCCTTCTGGAGGGCTGGCGCCCGGCCTGCGTCCTTTATGACTAGTCGGCTAGTCAGCCGCTGCGGCTCTCGCTCAGACCCTGCTCTGAGCCCATCAGTCGAGAGGGGATTATTTTTTTCATACCTGCGGGATGTTGGAGCATTTGGAAAAGAACAAGCCCTCCTATTTGCAACAAGCCTCACTGAGGCGGAACAGCTCATTTTATAGATGTCTGCCTCTGAGATATTATTTACCTAGTTAGAAGAGAATCACAGCAAATGCCGGGCATAGCCCTGACCGCGTTCCTTGCAAGTCTCAGAGGCAGCAGCTGAGAAGTGGAGGCCCGGGAATGCCAAGGACACAGACGACCGAGGGACCCACGCGTAGGCACTTGGAAGGGGATGTGGACAGGGCTTTGAGGAGGCTGAGGCGGATGCCCTCGGCTGGAGGGGAGTCTGGACCAACCAGCCGGGTCCTCCCCTTGTCTACAAGCCCTGCGCTGGGAGGGACCGTTCCCATCCTCCAGACGATGGCAGAGGCCACTAAAACACGTGGATTTTTGTTTTCCAAACACACCATGGACTCCTCCTGAAGAAGATTTTTGTTTAACATGAGGCTAGGGAGGTGATTCTTGTTTATTAAAACATACATACGCAATAGCACCTGCTTGACTTTGTATTACCAGCATCCGCCTGAAGGCAGGGGTGAAGTGAAGGAGATTTTATTTTATTTATTAAAGGAAACAGGTTTTCTGCCTGTTTCTTGGCTTCAGGAGCAGATACCCTGAAGAATGACTGAGTCCCAGGAGATGGGCACGTGGTCTCGGCGGGAGGGGGAGGGAACCAGGCCTTACTCCATTCCCGATGATTAGATCACTCCGTTCCCCAAGGGCCGGGCCATGTGTGTGCTGGTCTCCGTGGCTGGCACGTCGCAGGTGCTCAGGAGCTAGTTTGTGAATAGATGAATGAATGATCTCTCTCAGTCCAACAGGCTCTGGTAGGCACAAAAACCCTCCTTGGATAAAAGCTTGACTTTCTCATGCCATCCCAGCCTCCTGGGTGTGTCTGTGCCTGTTTTCAGCCACCCTCTGTTTCTCTGAGGTTTTTACTCCATTTGCTATTGTAGGACCTTCAGTAAACCTCACCTGGGGATTCTCAGTCTCCCAGTAGCTCACGTGAGCCTGTCTCTGCTCTGTCGTGGCATCTTTATTTTCTTCCTGTTCCTGCCCACCTTGTTGGCATCCATGGACCATAGCATCCTGGGGGATCACCCAGGAATATGGGTGACTGTCCTCAGAGCTCTCTCCTGAAGCTCATCAGGCCACCTGTCTTCAAGGTCCCCATACTCTGAGTCCTATGTGTACCCCAGCTGTGCTGCAAAGCACGCAGAAGTCATCTGAATGCCTCTCTTACCCGGGCTTAGAGGGTGTCTCCTGGGGTCTCCCTGTCCTGGGGATTTCATGTGGCGGGCACTCCCGCAGCAGGCATGAAGACAAGCTCCAAGCATGCTGCCAGGTCCGTTCTAAGGCTGGGACCTCCACCCGCCTCCCCAATTTGAGAAATGCTCACTGTGCTAGCTTCCAAGTCTCAAGACTCCAGCAGCCCGTTTGCTGAAGCTGCCACACAGGTTCAGTTGCCATTTTGGAAACATTATATTAGAGAGTTTCTATCATGTTTGCTTCTCCAGCTTCTCTGTGCACAATTTTTCTGTATTTTGGCAGTGAATTTCTCCACGCATTAGGAGAAAATTTCCAATTAAAGCAAAAAAAAAAAAAAAACCATACAGGAGATAAATTAAATCTCACTGATATCTGCCATCGGGACAATGCCCCGGGTTCTTCATTTAGCCTGAAAAGCCGTGGCATCTTGATTACCATGGAAGTGGGTCAGTTCATTGTCAGTGTGAGAGCAGGCTCTGTCCCCACCAGTCGATGGTGGGGTAACTCACACAGCCCGCACGGCTGCAGCGGCCCCATCTTCCTCAGAGGTCATGGGGGCGGTTGTCACAGCTGCTTAAGTCCTCACCACAAGGGCGGTGTTGTTGCCTCTCTACAGATGAGGAAACAGGGCAGGGCGCTGAAGCACCTGGCCTGAGTGAACTTGAGTTTGAGCTGAGGCTGATGGTTCTAATAGTGAGGGGTTTCTTCAGCCTCGCACGTCCCTGCCCCCGACCTGTTAGCTTTGCTGCGTAACAAACTACAGCAGCGCAGAGCAGTGGGAACACGATGCTGTCTGTGCTCAGAGATTCTGTGGGTTGGAGTTCAGAGAGCGTAGCGGGGATTGCTTGTCACCTAGGAACACTCTGGAGCAGCGTGTGACTTGATTGCAGGGTCTGGAGTCACATGGAGTCTCGCTCATTCACTCATTCATTTGTTAGTTCTCTGGGCCCGGGGTTGTCAACGGGTCCACCTATGTGTGGCCTCTCCACGTAGCTTGGCTTCCTCCCAGCCCGGCAGCCTCAGCGAAGCTAAACTCCTTACCTGGCAGCTCAGAGCTCCAAGGTGGGTGTTTCAGAGAAGGAGGTGAAAGCCTCATGGCCTTGAGTGACTCAGCCCTGGGAGTCCCACGGTATCCCTTCTGTGTATTCTACTGTCGCGTGCCAGCTTACATCCAGGAGAGGTGAAGAAGACCCCACCTCCCAGTGCAGAGGGAGTGTCGAGGCCACAGTGCGGAAGGGGATTTGTTTTTTTTTTTTTTTTTTTAAAGATTTTATTTATTTATTTATTTGACAGAGAGAGGGACAGAGAACACAAGCAGGCAGAGAGGCAGGCAGAGAGAGAGGAGGAAGCAGGCTCCCCGCTGAGCAAGGAGCCCGATGCGGGGCTCGATCCCAGGACCCTGAGATCATGACCTGAGCCGAAGGCAGCGGCTTAACCCACTGAGCCACCCAGGTGCCCCCGGAAGGGGATTTGGGAGGGGAATATTGGTGTGGTTGTGGGGAAACAGGCTGCCTCTTTACCAAGCCCAGTGAGAATGAGCCAACTCACGGTCTGTCGGCAGAAATATAATCAGCCCTCGGAATGGAGCCTTACCAGGGGCAAGAAGGGCGGGCCGCTTTGTTATCCGTCGTCTTTCCTGCAAGCCGTGCAGTGTACACAGCCCAGAAGAATACAGAATTGTTCTGTCCTTCACGTTCAACCTCTTCGAGTGGGGGTCTTCTGATCTCGGCTCTTGGGGCCACCTCTGCATGTGACCACGGCTCTGGGAGCCCCTTGGAAATGGACACCTTTTCCTTTGGATTTTTTCCCTCATTTGCCATGGTTCCTTGGCCCTCTGACCCCGGTGTTGCTCCCCTCGGGAGCCCAGTCTCTGCTGTGGGCCGGAAGCTTGCAGCTCCCTCTGGTCCTTCTGTGCGGGGCTGTGCACAGCAAGCCGGGGCAGGGGCTCGGGTCAGTTGGCTCTTGGCCCTGGCCAACACTGGCCTTCCCTTTTATCTCCCTGTGGTGCTGCTGAAGCCTGTGGGCTCCCTTTGGTGCCTTCATCAAATGCTTCCTTCCCATACTGCGGCCTTGGGGAGGGGCCCCATCCCCAGAAGGGGATGGCTGTGGGGGAGGGGAGAAGAAAATCCCATCTCATAAGGCAAGGGTCTTTTTTATGCTTTTAAGGTTTATTAATATAATTTTTTAATAACTATTGCCAATGTTGATTCCTGCACAGAAGAGGCAGGAAGGGATTTCCCTTATGAGATCGATAAAGAGGGGGAGAAATGGATCAGTTTGCTTGCTTTGGCACTTGTTGGTGCCAGATATCTGCTGGAAAACTCACTCCTTCCACACTCAGCCAAAAAACTAGCCTTTTTTGTCTGCAGCATGAGTGGCCCGACGAGGATGTGTGTCATCCGACGGCCACTTCTGTGTGCATGGGGAGCTTCCTCCCCACCCTCACTTCCCTTGGCTTTCATGGTACTGCCGGGCACTTCATTGGTTTCGATGGAGTCCGTCTCCGGAAGGTTATGGGGTGGCAGGGGTGGGCTGAGGACCAGGACCTGCCCAGCCCTCAGCTGGTGCCAGGAGATGACAGCCGCAGGCCATCTGAGGACAGGGTGACGAGAGCCGGGATGGAGGGGCTGGGGGTGCGGAGGAGTGACACTTCCCTGCCCTTGGGAGGCTCAGAGGAGGGCGCCCTGAGCTGGAAGCAGCAACAGTGAGGGCCTGTGGGCTGGTGAAGGGGGTCAAATAGGACAGAATGGATTTGTGTGAGCCCGCCCCGTCCCGCTAGAGAGAGACCTCGTCTTGCCCCTGTGGTGTGTGCTCTAAGGAGAGTGGGGCCTTTCCAGGGGGTTCTCAGCTGTTATTATAAAAACATAACAGAAAGAACTGTGGAGGGAGGCCTTACAAGACCCAGCATGGCCAGGAGTCTCAGGGTGTTGGGGAGAGTTGAGGGTCAGGGCCACAAGTCCTAAGCAGCTGCCAGGTCAGAGAGAAGGCGGAGAGCAGACAGCGAAGCTGAGGGAGGGTCAGGAGGGCCAGTTATGACTTGGAACCTCTTATGGGTCTTTGAGAGGGGCAGGTGAGGATTTACATTACTTTTAAACCCATTTTGCTTGTAGGACCGTGGCTTTCTGGATGCGGCACAGCCCGGGGCCAGGCTGGTTTGGCAGCCACACTTGGGGGTGGTGCAGGGGTAGAGGCAGGCGGAGCAAGTTGGGGAGCTGCTGGAGGCTCAGCATGGCGGCAGTAGAGGGTGAGCCGAGCTGTGTAGCACAGGAGAAACCAAGGCTGGACGGCAGTGAAGAGCCACCGGAAGGTGGAGGGGGACAGCGACGTGGTCAAAGCCCCCTCTGACTGCGGCATGGGTGCTGGGTTAGAGGGGGTGGGACCCGTGGGACCGGGGACAGGGCACCTGGGGAAGGCAGAGGGAGGGAGAGATGGCAGAGAGGAGGGGGAGCCAAACCACAGCACAGCGGGTGCTGAGAGGAGGGGCTGACAGAGAGGAAGGAGCTGAGGGCACCGTCCTGGTCTGCATGGCTTACTGACAAGGTCCAGCAGGATGGTGACTCACCTGGCACAGTTCTGGACTCAGAGCAGCTGCCCAGTGGCAGGTGGCAGCTGCCATTAGAACAATAACAATGACGTTTTCTTTCTTTTTAAAAAAGATTTTATTTATTTATTTGACAGAGGGAGAGAGATCACAAGTAGGCAGAGGCAGGCAGAGAGGGGGAAGCAGCTTCTCAAGCGGGGCTCGATCCCAGGACCCTGAAGATCATGACCTGAGCTGAAGGCAGAGGCTTAACCCACTGAGCCACCCAGGCACCCTGACAATGACATTTTCATATGTGTGATAATTGTGAAATTCTGTCCCCATCGTGAGGCATGCACCCCCTGAGGGCAGGAGTAGTCTCTGCTTGGTTCACTGCACTGTGCTTGACATGGGGCAGGAGCTCAGGAAGCATTTCTTTCTTTCTTCTTCTTCTTCTTCTTTTTTTTTTTTTTTTAAAGATTTTATTTATTTATTTGACAGAGAAAGACACAGCGGGAGAGAGAACACAGCAGAGGGAGCGGGAGAGGGAGAAGCAGGCTCCCCGTGAGGCAGGGAGCCCGATGGGGGACTCAATCCCAGGACCCCGGGACCATGACCTGAGCCGAAGGCAGATGCCCAACGACTAAGCCATCCAGGCACCCCCCAGGAAGTATTTCTTGAATGAAGGAAGGAACTGGGTGAATGAGTGACTGTGGCCAGTCATTCCCCTTCCGGTCCTCAGCCTGCTGTGGCCACAAGATGGAGCTCTGTCCGGAAAGAACCTGGGGTCTTGGGGAGATGGAGTTGGTCCAAGAAGCTTGGCTCCATGGTCCGTCTTCCTGCTAGACACATTTTACAGCTTAGAATGTTGCAGGAGTGTAATTCCTTTGAGGCTCAGCTCCATTAATAAAAATAGTGCAAGGGAGCAGGGGCCTGCCCCTGGAGACTGTGTGTGTCTGCTTGTGCCCTGTGTGTGTGTGTGCATGTGTGCCTGTGTATGTGTGTGTATAGCTCTCCTCAGTTTAACCAGGTTAAAGATCACATGAGTGTGAATATTTTGGCTCCCTAGAGCTTCACATTTTGAGGTCCTATGGGGAGATGGATCCTGGATGGTGGCTTTTTTAGGGTCTTTTGGACAGTCTCCTAAGAGCCTGTCCTTAGAGCTGGCTTCACCTGGTGCAGGGTCATTCCCCTCATTTCTGAGGTAAAAGTGAGGGGAATAAGAGGTAGGAACCTCTACTTATAAAATCAGTCACAAGGATGGAAAGTACGGCGTAAGGAGTATAGGCAGTAATGTTGTAAGAACATTATATGGTGACAGATGGTGACTACACTTACACGATGAGCCCTGTGTAACGTACAGAAGTGTCAAGTCCCCGTGTTGCACACGAAACCAGGATAACATTGTATGTCAGCTGTGCTTCAATAATAATTTTTTAAAGAGTCTTGTATGGGGGCTCTGCAGGGGTGCATCCCCACGGAAGCTTCCCTCCACCCCAGGTGAGCAGCTGAGCCTCAAGGCAGCTTTGGTGGTTTTTGGACAGGCCTTGGGACATCTTATCCTGCCTTGCCCGCAGTCTCATTTCCATCCCTGTCCACAGACTTTATTTATAAACAGGGTTAGTGAGGGTTTCGGGATCTTGGCACACTTTAGACCAGATAAGTCTCTGTCTCGGGGGCTGTCCCGTGCTTTGTAGGATGCTTGGCAGCCTCCCTCTACCTGCTGGATGCGCAGAGAACCTTCCCTCCCCCCACACTGTGGTAGAAATATCTCCAGGGGCACCTGGGTGGCTCAGTCGGTTAAGTGTTGGACTCTTGGTTTTGGCTCAGTTGTGATCTCGGGGTCGTGGGGTCAAGCTCCTCGTCAGGTTCTATACTCAGTGGGGGGTCTGCTTGAGATTCTCCCTCTTTCTCTGCTCCTCCCCCACTTTCTGTCTAAGATAAATGAATCTTTAAAAAAATGTCTCCAGATATTGCTAAATGACCTCTGGGGAACAAAGCTGTTTCCAGCTGAGAAACACTGGGTTCGAGGAGTGAAAAACCTTGGAGGTGTGGTCTCTGGTCCCCCATGCCATGTCCCGTCTGGTGTCAGCCTTCCAGATAGTGGGCTGTGGACTGTATTTCTGTATAATTACGGAATGCGAAACAGGACAGGTCAGGAACTCACCTCCATTTTTCTTGTCAGGAGGGCTCCTGGCCCCTCATCTCTCTTCTTATTCCTCCTGCCAACCCCCCAAACACTGGGCAGATTCCCCCAACAAGACACATGCCCAGAGGCAGAGAATGGGCCTGGGGAAGACCCACGCTGTGGACCCCTGAGCCACAACCTTCCTGGACAGGCAGGCCCGGGAGGGGCCTCTTTCCCTGCTCTGCCCCTGCCGCGGAGGTAGCTGTCTCCATCCTGGCATCCATGTCCTGTGGCGTCTTTTCCACATTGAGTCGGGGCTGGTCTGTGTGACCAGGAGGGTATGGTACAGGTGACGACCTGTGACCCCTGATGTTCAGCTCACATGGGTGCTGCGGCACCTGCCTTGTTGTCTTGGGTGGCTTGTATGGGGCTGGGACTCTGCTGTGGCCGTTGCTCGCCTAGGGTGAAGCCAGGGCACGGGGCCCCTTGAGAAGCGCCACAGAGAGGCCCACAAGGCGAGGACCCGAGACCTCCCACCAGCCGCTGGCGCCAGCTTACCGGGTGTACGCATGGATTCCCCTGCCCCAGGGGAGGGGGGGCCCTGTGAAATCCTGACTGCAACTTCATGAGAGCCCGCACACCAGAACTCCCAGCGATGTTGCTCCCGAATTCCTGACCCACAGACCGTGAGGGAGAATAAATATTGATTGTTGTTTTAAGTCACTGAGGTGGGGGGTAATTTGTTATGCAGCAGTGGATAACAAATACACCTGCCACCATCACAACATCTGAAGGGGCCCTCTGAGCTTGGGTTCTGACCAAGACGACAGGAAGATTAATGAGTTGATCCCCGGACCCACCTGAACGACTGGGGACAGAGTATGGGAGCGAGTCTCCACAGCCCTGAGTTTTCCTCCTTGTCCTCCTTGCTTTTGGTTCCTCCTGCCATTTGCCTCCCCCTCATCCCCTGGATGAATGGAGCCTGGAAATGGAGCCTGGAAATGGAGCCTGTGGGCCGGTGCCTCTGGAGCCAGGTCTGGGCCACGGCCGCCGCAGCTGGGGTAACGGAGAAGAAATGCTCTGGTGACAGAAACTTGGAGTTATTCAAAATCAGTGGACAGGAAAGGTCAGGAGTGAAGGGCTGTAATGGAAACGAGAGGGGGTTTGGCAGCAGGTCCCAGGAGCAGAGCTGAGGCATGAAGGGAGGGATGCTGGGAGTACAGATGAGCTGGAGTCTTTGAAGGAGTTGGGCTGCTTGGCCACCATCCATTTCCCACATTCTGGTGCATTGCAGTGCTAACTCCGCAAATTAGAGCCTTTTCTATCAACTACAAGGGATTCTCAGTCTCTTCATCTGCAATTTCTTGATGGAAAATCCCTTAAGTACAGAACACAGGCCTGGCTATTGCTGTTCCTAATTGGTTACTGCAGTAATCTGTGCACACATTCCAAATAGCCTATTGCCTGATTAGTCAGGGGGATGGCTTCAACTCCCCTCCCACTTCTCTCTCTCTGGGAGCTATAGCCTCTAGAATTGAGTGGTACCTGAAAAAGCCATTTCTGCTATGTAGGAGTCCTGGACTCCATGATTATTCTCATATTATGTCCCCTTTTCCTGCAGCATCTCATGTCTGACAGTGTAAACTTTTGTGCCCATCACACACAATGAGGTGAGTGATATAGCAAAGTTGGTGGTGGGGGGACAGGGTTAGAGGGAGAGGCCCAGACACCAAGCCGAGTTTGGCTGATTTTCCCACCCTCTGCTTACCACACTGGGCAAGGCTGGAGTGACTAGCCCAGCTAGTGAGTGAGAAGCCGAAAGTGGAGCTCGCATGCCGTCTTCGATTTCTCTTTGCTCACTGAACGAAAGAACAGGGGTGATGCTCACCAAACCATACATTTCTCTGTTTCACCTCCCGGTTTCCGAACCTGCTGTGGCTCCCTTCAGCCACCCCTTAGCCTGGTGCTCATACCCGTCTCCAGCTGACCCTCACCATCCTTTCCAGCAGCGTCTCCCTTCGTGCCCTTGAAGTTCTGCCGTGAGGGCAGACTGCCTCGTGTTGAACATATGTGCTTCGCCACCGTGGCACCGGCTCCGCACCTGTCAGCTCCTCAGGCTGAACCACCCCCCCCTCGCACGGTCCCCCTGTCCACCCACACCCCACCCTGCCGCGCACGCCCTCCGCACGCCCATCTCATGCCCCCGCTGGCCTCGGGGCCTCAGCCCGGCACCCTCTGCCAGGGTAGCCGTGTTAGTTCTTGGTCCCTTCCCCATTTATCCATTGGTTACTGAACTTTCTGAGAATTTCCTTAAAAAAAAGGAAACAAACAAGAAGAATATTTTAAATGTTTGTAAAATGTGGGGCTCTTTGAAGCATGAGCCCAGGCAGGAGCTGCTCTCACCTGTGTCTAAGGATACTTTAAGGATCTCTTTTTAAATTGTGGTAAAAAACACAGAACAGAAAGTTTACCTTCTTAAGTGTTTTCAAAAAAGTATACAGTTCCATAGTGTCACCTACATTCGCACTGGTGTGCAACAGACCTCCAGAACTTCTTCAGCTTGCAAGACTGACACTCTGTGCTCATTAAGCAGTACTTCCCACCTTCCCCTCCCCCCAGCTCCTGGCAACCGTTCTTCTACTTTCTGTCTCTATGAATTTGAAAATTTTAGATACTTCACATAAGTAGAATTGTATAGCCTGTGTCCTTCCGTGCCTGGCTTATCTCGCTGAGCACCATGTCCAAAGGTTCCCCCACACTGTGGCCTGTGACAGGGTTTCATGCCCTTTTAAGATTGAACATTCCTGTGTGTGTGTGTGTGTGTGTGTGTGTGTGTGTGTGTGAGAGAGAGAGAGAGAGACCCTTTGTTTAACCATTCGTCAGTGGGTTGCTTACCTGGGCTGTGGTGAATGGTGCTGCTCTGAACATGGGATGCAAATATCTCTTTAAGAGCTTGCTTTTAATTCTTTTGAATATTTACCCTGAAATGGGATTTATTTTATTTTATTTTATTTTGGAACTGTCATACTGTTTTCCATAGTGGTTGCACCGTTTTACTCTCCTGCAGCGTACAAGGGTTCCAATTTCTCAACATCCTTGCCAACGCTTGACATTTTGTGTTTTTTGTTTTGTTTTGCTTTTTCTGAGAGTAGCCATCCTCCATGGTGTAAGGTGATATCTCAGTGTGGCTTTATTTGCATTTCTGGGATGATTAATAATGTTGAGCATCTTTTCATATGCTTGTTCGTGATTTGTAGATCATCTTCAGAGAAATCTCTATTCAAGTTCTTTGACTGCTTGTCAATCAGGTTTTTTGATTTTTTGTTGTGGGACTGTAGGGGTTCTTTGTATATTCTGGATAACACTTCCAAAACAGATACATGATCGGCAAAGATTTTCTCTCATTGTGTTGGCTGCCTTTTGCTCTGTTGATCATATCCTCTGATGCAGTGATGGGGACCCTTGGGATGTCTTATAGTGGACTGCTAGTCACTTTTGGGCGACAGTCTTTTCTTTCTTTCTTTCTTTTTTTTTTTTTTTAAAGATTTTACTTATTTATTTGACAGAGTGAGAAAGATCACAGGTAGGCAGAGAGGCAGGCAGAGAGAGAGGGGGAAGCAGGCTTCTGGCTGACCAGAGAGCCTGATGCAGGGCTCGATCCCAGGACCCTGAGATCATGACCCGAGCTGAAAGCAGAGGCTCAACCCACTGAGCCACCCAGGCGCCCCGGGAGGCAGTCTTACAGTGTTCATTCAGTCACTTAGTCTGTTAATTCCGAAGGTAACCCGTAAGTCCACACACGCTGCCAGCACTATGCTAGGTGCTGGGGCTCAGTGGTGAGGGAAGCCAGCAGTTAAGCACAGGCATGGCACCTGCTCCTCACATTCCTTGGCCAGCTCTGAGTTCAGCCCCAGTGACGGTGGCTGGTGGCCCATTGCCGGACAGCTCAGACCCACCTTGCTCTTACAGCATCCACCCCATGTGTGCACCAGATGATGAATGCTCCTGTCCTTTAGGGGCTCAGCTCTGGGGTCTTCTTACTGCTTCTCAGGAGGTCCCAGCAGAGCCCCTGCTGATCTTTTTCTTCTTCTCTGGTTACCTGTCACCCTCCCTCTCTCCTGCTCCCTAGAGACCTCTCCCAGATTAAGTTACCTGCATCTCAGTCCTTGTCTTAGGCTGTGCCTTCTGGGAACCCCACATAAGCCAACTAACTTCTGCTGCCCAGCGGCTTTACCCTAGACTTAGGGGAGACAGGTATCAGGAAAGCTTCCTCAAGAAAGTGACATTTTTCCTGCAGCTGAAGGGAGACTCCTCATTTCATGGATGAAGAGGGTGGGGGTTAGCGGTCTGGGCAGAGAAGGCGACATGAGCAGAGGTCATGCGGCTGGTGGGAGGGGTATGGCCTGTTCTAAGAAGATATCAGAGGGGCTTCTCGGGCCTCTATTCCTGTAGGTTCCACCTTCTTCCTGTTCCTGGATCCGCAGAACCAAGATCCCAGCATGCCTTGTACCAAGATTCAGCTGTTTATAACAAAGGGGAGAGTATATAGAGTGTGACACATTCCTGTTTCAATTGTGGGGTATTCTGGGGGAATTGGTGAGTTCCCATAAGGGAGAAGGGCAGAAAAACTCAGGTGATTTGCTTTAATAAGCAGTCCGGTTTGGCCTCTTTCTCCAGGCAGTGTTAATCATAGGGAAGAGCCAGACAGATGATGGTGAAAGTGGTACCCTAGCCCCCCAGCTTGTGTTCCTCCCTCCCAAGACTTCCCATTTCTTGCTCCCGCAGCTCTGGGGCCCAGCTGGCACCATGGAGCCCTTGTCTGGTTTCCAGCTCACCCAAGAAGGGGAAACTGGGTCCTGGGTCAGTTTTTCAACCTCAGAGATGGTTCTGGTTAAGCCAGTGCGCCCAGTCTTGTAGTGGCCTTTTCTGTCCCCGAGGGCCTGTCCATTCCATTGGGCTCAGCTCTGCGGCCCACTGACAACAGGCCATGGGGAGAGGCATGTGCAGACCTGGGTGGGCTTACAACAGCTGGATTGGAAAACTGAGATTCCAGATCCCAGCCAGGGAGGAAGCCACTGTGGAAGGTTACAGACCTCAGCCCTCTGGACTTGGGGCCAGACAGAGTAATCAGGGGGCTAGTGAACATTCTGTACCTGCGTCTCAGGCAGGGGCTGGGGAGGGGGGGGGAGGGCTGAATGTGAAGGCTGGGCCAGCCCTTGTGCCACAGGCATTTGAAGGAGCGCAGAGAAATCCTTTTTGACAGGCAAAAGCTCCATGCCCACTTCCTCCCCATAGCCTCTTTCCTTCTCCATCCTCAGGGACTGTCCCTGGCCAGTGGAGATGGACAGAGAGACCTGGGGGTAGGTGAGGCAGAACTCCCCTCCCTCCCCATCCAAAACTTGGTCTGGGCAGTGCACTGTGGGTGAGCCCACCCTGGGGCATCCCTCATGCCGGCTCTGCAATGGAGCCCGAGAACTTTCAACAAGGCTCCCTAGACTCTCACACAAATTGGAGGCCCCCAACACTCCAGCACTGCTCTGTCTTAGAAGTGACTTTTCTTTTTCTTTTCCTCCCCATACCTAAAACCCCCCTTTTGGAACCAAGACTGCAGGAGTTAAAATCCTATCTGTCCCTCTATCTGCGTGACTTTGGGCAAGTTCCTTAACCTCTCAGCTGCCTTATCTGTGTGGGGATAATAAAAGGCTGATGTGAAAAATCACACCTGGAAAGTGCTCACAACAGCCCCGGCACTGAGGAAGTGAGCTGTTTGCTGCGAGGATGGGGCAGGGAGGGAGGTGGGTTCTGTGCTCTTAGGACCCTAAACTCAGTGCTGAAAAAGGGAGCTTCCAGACGTGAACCCCTGCCTGAGTTTAAACTAAGGTCGGTGAAGCCAGGGGCCACACCGGAATTCAAGGTTCCATATTTAGGTGCCACTGTTGGGGAGAGGAGGTAAAATTTCACAAAGAAAAGCCTCCATCCTTTTCAGGGAGGGGTGGGTTTGTTAGTAGTGGCAGCTGCTGTTCCTTAAAAAAACATGTATAAATACATACATGTTTTTATATAAATAATAAATATACATGTATATGTATATACACGCACACATACATATATATATGGGGAGAGGAGGAAAGGACTATTTGTCTGGGGCCTGACGCCAGAAGGCAGCCACTTCAGTGCACAAGGGGCGGGGTGGGGTGTCTGACCCCACAAGCCTTGAGGGATACCTTCTCTCGCTCTGCAGGGGCCAAGACGTGGCCGCTGCACGCTGTGATCCTCACGGCCACCAGGGGGCGCTGTGGCCACGCGGCTGCCCACCAGCCTCCCCGCCGCGCCGCCGCCGTGCCCGTGGGCACCGTAAGCCCAACGGAGCGCAGCCTCCTCCGCTTGGCGCGGGCCACCCACCGCAGCCCCCATGCCCACTCGGCTGTCAACACGGGGAGCCGCCGGTCCTTGCCCCAAGGTGGGGCCCGCCGGAGGTCTCCCGCTCTTCCGGCAGCCTCAGTCCGCTCGTCTGCGAGACGATGCCTCCTGCTCCCCTGGCGGCTTCTCCTGCACTCCAGGCCTTCTGGTGTCTGTTTTGTGTTCTTAGGGTCACTGGGCCCTGGAAACTGGATGTACCTACCATCTGCTGGTCCCTTCACCGGCCCCGGCAGAGTGAGCTGCTTCTCCTTCCTCCCTGAAGGCAGCCTCCCTCTCTTCTGTTCTTTCTTGCTGTGAAGAATAGAGATTTGATTTGGGGTTTCTGCCCCTTAGAGGAGATGCTCCTCGGTGCACTGGAGCATCGGTGCCGCTGGCCTCAGACCCTCTCCCGGGACACCCCCACAGGCACCTTTGGTTTGATGCATCCAGAGCTGAACTTGGCACTCTTTCCCAGAAGTCTGCCCTCCTGCGGTGACCGTTTCAGCCCCCCTGCCCTAAGCAGGGACAGAACCTTGGTGGTTCTGGGAGACGACCGGATGGCACTGCCCTGAAGCCCACTTACGGCTTGCTTGAGAATCAAGAGCATTCCTCAGTGTGTACATGGGGGCCCCGGTCTCGACCTCTGAAGCGGACTGTCCCAGGTGGACCCTGAATGTGCATTTTGAACAAGTGCCGCCATGACTCTGAACTCTGAGAGCCACTGCTTGAATGTCTGTCTGGTCACTCAGAATAGGAGCCTCTGAAACAGGTGTGACAATGTCCCTTCGAGGGGTTAGGCTAAAACACGTCCTGGGCTATTTGTAACTAGGTCTAAATGGGAACCCATCAGGCATGCATCTATGTGGACCTGGTAGGTGCTTGCGGGGGGCCTGGGGCTGGCAGGGGACGCTGGAGTCCTTGGGCCTTGATGTCTTGACAGCTGAGAGGGAACTCTCATCCCAGGCAGCCGGTGCTCTGTTGGCGGGGAGGCTGGCCCAGAGAAGAAAACCGTCCTGTGAAGGTCAACAGTGAGCAAGGGCAGGCGGCCTGGGCAGAGGTCTTCCCACTGCCCGCCTGCATGGGAGAGGCAATAGTGAGCCATAGAAAGTTCTGGAGCACTCTCCAGGATGAGAAAGGCATTTCTCCAACGGGATGGTAGCACATTGCTTTGGTCTGTAGGCCTTTCTTTGTCATCTGAGTCCTGGGCCCAGAGCAGAGGTAACAGGGAAGAACCCTGGAGCTGTGGTCAGTCTTCTCTGGAGGCTGTGGACGTGAATGTGAACATGCCGCTCCTTTATGGTTCATCTTTGGGGGGGCCGCCTCCAGCTGGGCATGATCTCCATCCCTGCCTGAGCCTCCTTCCCATGCTAACACCAGGTACATGCTAATACCATGTTTCCATTAAGCTGACAAAGCAATAAAAAGACTTTCTTTCTGAACAGGGGGCCAACACAGTCATACTTTTAAAGGCATCTAGAGGGTTCAGAAGTACAAATCTCCCCTGTCCCTGACCCCAGCCTCCCAGTTCCTCTTCCTGGAGCAACAGTTACAGCCAGTTCCTGCAAGACTTCCCGGATACTCTGTGCAGATGACCGTGTCTGCCTCCTCTTTCCCTTTAAACACAAAGCACGCTACACAGGCTGTTTTGCATCTTGCTTTTAACTTAAAATATATTTAAAAAAATGTCTTAGAGACTGTTCCATATCACTAGGTGAGGCTGATCTGTGTCCAGCTGAGTGGTTAAGAGCGCATGTCTGGGTGAGTGGTTAAGAGCGCGTGTCTGGGGACCCTGCTTATACTTGAGTTGGGGTCCTTCACTTACTACTAGCTGGTGACCCTGGGCAAATTATTTAAGCATGCTGGGCTCCAGTTTTCTCATTAAAAAGAAGAAAATAAGCGTAATAGTACTTATGTCCTGAGGTCGTCCTGAGGATTCAAGAACAGAAACATTGCTCTTAGGCTTTGGTATGCAGTAAATACTCAATAAATGTTAGGTATGGACTCATTCCCTCATTTACTTTCAGTTTTTAACAGTTTAATATTTTAAACAGAATAAATTCTGAGTTTAACAATTTAAACTCAGAATGCCCCGCCTCGTGGCGATGTTGCGGGAGAGACGCAGGGTCCAGGGGCCCCTCTTACATCCCGGCTTTGTTGCCCACCAGCTAGCTGTGTGCCCTTGAACAAATGATTCTTCCCAACGTTTTTGGGCCTCTGCCTAATCCATCTGCAAAATAGGGATGATGACGTAAAGCCTTGCAAGGTTGTTGAAGGGTCGGGTGAGATCTTGGCTACTAAGGCACCTGGAACAGCGCCTGGCATGTGATAAAGATGGCGATGATACCGAAATGACAGCAGCTTATATTCTCTGAGCAGCGACCACATGCCTGGCGTGGGATGTGTGTGGCCTCCCGTGCACTTCTACGAACCCTGTCTGTCTGGTCTTTCTTCCAACTTCATCGGGTACCTTCCACATGCCCGGCGCTGTTCTGTGTCTGTGCTTCTCTCTGACATAGCTATTGTATTATCCCCATTTTTATAGAAAAAGAAGATGGCGCTCAGAGATGTTAAGTACGTTGTGTAAGATCACACAGCTAATAAAAATGCGATTTATTTTATGTCTGATTCCAGACCTGGAGGTTCATGAGCTACTCCCTATGTACTCACTGGGGCTCCAAAGGGGCCCTGGTCCAGCACTCTCTCCCCTCTCCCTACCTCATTCCTCTTTCCATCCCTTCCCCCTCCTTCCTTCTCTTGTTTCTTTTCTCCTTCCCTCTTTGTTCTCTTCTGAGTCTCTTTCCTATGCCCCACTTCCCTTGATCTAGACTCTGTACTCAGACTGATATCTGGTGCCTTCTGGGGGGCATGGGCTGACCCTCCCCTGAGCCTACAGGAGACCAGCCCTGCAGGGGAGTGTGTGTGTGTGTGTGTGTGTGTGCATGCATCTGTGGGTCAGCTGATGTAGGAACTGTACATGTGTGATTGTGTACATCCTGCATCTATGTACCCATATACGTGCTGCCTGGAGATACGCATATGGGTTCATAGTCATCATTTATATGCTATCCACTTCCAGAAAGACTGCGAGTCCTTTAAAGAATCAGATAGGAAGTTTCAAAAGCATCCACGGAGGGCTTTGAAGGACAGGAAGCAGAAGAGGGTGGTAGGGTGTTTGTGCACGTGTGTGGTTGTCTGTGTATATGTGTAGTTGTCTGTGTGTGTGGGGGGGTGGCGGGTAGGTCCCCAAGTCCTGGCCTCCCTCAGCCAGGGCCCCACCTGTGCGCATGGGAAGGGCCTCCAGCACCCGAGCTCCCTCTCTGCCCACCCCAGCCCCCAACATCTGCCCACAGGACTTAGGCCGTGGAGCCAGAGGAAGCTGGGCTTAGAGTCCCAGGACTTAGCTGTGGGATCACACAGACGTGGGTTTCCCCCGGCTGTGTTGCTTTCTAGCCCCTTCATGTGTCTGAGTTCCTTGGGCTTATCTGGAAGTGGGCTAAAAACCTCTGAACAGGACGCTTGCGGGGTTCCACGGAGAAAAGGCTCCTAAGTGACTCTCTGCCTGACTGCCTTGCGGAGATCAGGAAGACTCAGCGGCCTCCGTCTGGACAGACCCACAGTCCTCAGCTGGCCAGGACACGGATCAACACATGACGCGAAGGCGCATGCTTCCACGCAGGGCAGGGTCAGCTGGGTGAGTCCCCGCGCCCCCTCAGCCATGGGGGCCCGATCCGGCAAGCCTGCCTGAGGGGGCGTGGGATGGGCTGTGGGCTCTGCAGAGGCTCACCGCAGCCCGGGCTGAATACCCTGATCTTTCTGGATGGTTCCTGACATGGTTTGAAAGGAATGTCTCCGGGAGGCAGGCTCTCCAGCCCGCACGGGGCAGTTCCTGGCCTGCACACTTCATCTGTGTCCAGCTGCCGGGCAGGGCTCGGGCTGTGATTGGGGCTGGACGCCCTCCCTCTGGACATCTCCCAAGGGCCCTCAGACCCCCCCCCCCCCAGCAGGGAAGGAAGGCCAAGAGAGAGAGAGAAGAATGGAATATGAGCGGAAGGAGGGGGAACAAGGACTGTCTTTTTGTTCTGAAGAACCTTTTGGCTTTTTCCAACAAATCAGAAAATCCGGGGGGGGGGGTGGGTTGGGGTGGGGGGACTGTTTTTACTCCAGTCACGCCCTCGTCTAAATCAGGCGAAACCGACACACATATGTTTTTGGTTCTAAACTAATCAGAGGACTTCAGGCCTGTACAGGGGCCTAAAAATACATATTGAAAACAGCTCGTGTTCCACCCTCTCCCAGAAATATTTGTTTCCATGACTTAAAAATTCTAGCGCTAGACATCTCTTGCAGGGACCTCAACGAGTAAAGGGCCCCGTTCAGGAGTGCCAGAGTGGCGGGCCGGGAGGTGTGGGCCGGGAAGGGACAGGGGTCTGGGGTGGAAGGGGCTTGTTCTCTGGTCACAGAGCGTGGCAGAGCCATGTAGTTCTACCCCCTCATCTCAGGCCCGGAGAAACCAGCCCGGAGAGCTGCGGTCACACGGCCGGGCTTCTCCCTGCAGTGCCCCAGTGCGGGAGGGCTGTGGGCTCAGCTGTGTCCAGTCAGCCGTTTACTGCTCTCCCAGAATGACTGGAAATGCATCTTACTTGTGATTGAGCTGCGTCTGCACCATGTGGAGGCACCGGTTGGGGCGGGCGGGGGGCCGGGCCTGGCTCTGCACCAGGCTGGGGACTCCCACTCACCATCCTGCTATATGTTGTTGGGTAGCACGCGCCTGGACCCTCAGCTCCCCATTTCAAAGTCATAAAAGGGTAGTAAGGATATTACCCTTTGCCATTTAGTGAGCACTTACTATGTGTGCTTCCTGGGGTTCTTCCTGCTTGACCCCCAACTCTTTCAGGTGAGTCCTATTAGCTGCTCTTTTCTGCAGATAAGGAAACTGAGGCTCAGGTTAGGTGACCTGCAGTCAGGAGTGGGGTCCAGGCAGCCAGGGGTGGCTACCCTCTTGCTGGCAGCTCTTTCCTGGCTCCCTAAGCCTGAGGGGAAGGTTCACAGGGACCTTGGACAGGCTACCTGTAAAGGCCCACACTTGCCATTAGAGCAAGGATTCTGTGGTGGGGGGGCCAGAATGGACTGGGGCAGAAGCCCCCCAGCTTTGTGGTCCTTCTAGCAAGGCTCCCTTCTCTCCTGGAGTCCTGCAGCCTCCACAGAAGGGCCTGGCCCCTCTTGGTTCAGCGGGTGGCTTGGAGCACTTTGCTGTAGAACGGGGGCTTTAGTGTCGGCTCTGGCGGCGGCCTTTTCTGGAGTCCACCCTGGGCGGCTGGCTCTGGGCTTGCATCCCCCACGATGGCCTGGCATGTTGGCTGGTCCTGTCTCTGCCAAGGCAAAATCAGACTGTGCAGCTCCCGCAGAGAGGGTGGATTTAACCAAGCTTCCTGCTGGTTGGCCTGCCTGGGCCCTTCCATGCGGCTGACAGGAGGTCGGGGAGGGAGAATGCAGGGCTTGTGCCCACGACATTCTGCGTGACAAGGACATCTTCTCTGGGCTTGCAGCTCAGACACCGTCTTCCCCTATCCTGGGAGCTTCTGGGCGCCAGCAGGCCGGGCGCTCGTGTCTCCTCGGCCTGGCTCAGAGGGGCTCTTCATTAGTTGCCGGCGGCTTCCAGACCGCTCTCCCCCGGACAGGGTTGGGGGGGGTGGGGGAGCAGGCTGGGGGCCATGAGGACGCCTCTGAGTCTACTAATGGGTACTGCTTCCTGCCGGTGACAGCTGGCACTCTTCTGGTTTATTATACTCAGCTTTTAAAAATATTTGCCTTCCCCGGGGCTGGACATTTATCTATTATAGATAAGATAAGGGAGATCAAGTTGGAGAAGGTTATGTGACAGTAATTGGAGGGCTGCTCGGGCCCACCGCAGAGTCTCTGTGTGATTTCCACAGTGCATTTCGTTCGTGGCACTTGATGCAGCAGCGGCTGGGGTGGTTTGCAGGGCCACTCCTCTTGCAGCAGAGCAGGGCACAGCTGCCTGGGGGCTAGGAGTCTGTGCCTTGGGCTGGGGAGAGAAGGTGGCCCTTCTGGGCAGAGTCTTACCTGCCGGGTCCCAGGCCGTGGGCTTCACCTTTGGCAGCCCCTCCCTGCCCTGGCTCCTGAGTGCGGGCAGAGGTGGGTGCGGCCTGTGGCATGGGCCGTGGCTGGGGCAGCGCTCCTCTGGCTCCGGCTCCTTGCTCTGTCTCTTCCGCAGAGGGCACCGCCCAGTCCACCCCAGCTCAGCCTTAGGACCACAGACTCTGCTCACCTACCCCTCCACGTTACTCATCTGGTCTCTTCCAGTCTGGACTGACGGGGATGTGTGTGGGGCGTCCGCCCTCGTCCCGAGAGGTGCCGAATCTGGGGACATCGTGGGCTTAGGACAGGCATAGGAAGAGGTTCAGGAGTTTGGGACAAGAGGGGAAAGTCTGGAGCAACTTGAAGGAAATGCAGGTTTAACAGATACTCAGCTTTTGTTCCTCATGTAATGAGATGCTCGTTCAGGAGACTGTTTGCGCCAGAGGACTTTGAAGCAAGAAATGGGTGTGCGGGATATTCATGTCTGCCCTTCTAGAGAATTCTTCACCCTGCTGTGTGTTTGCTATGGCTACATCACCTGGGCTCCCCCTCCCTCTGCCTTCAGGTTCATTTTAGCCAGTGGCGGGAGTGGGGGGTGGGGGTGCAGCATAGGGGGCCAGGGACAGAAGGGAGAATCCGATGTTCCTCCCCTATTCCCTTCCTGCTGAGCTGGGGCTTAGGGGCAGCTGAGCCAGGCAGGCAGCTCACCATGCTTCTGCAGTCCAGTCCCTCCTCTCCCCTCATCCCCTGAGGCTTAGGGGTGCTAATGAGTCTACCCTCCCTTGTTGGTCTGCCTTAAGCCTGCCTGCATCTCTGTAAATTGTCCTGTAGTGGACTGACTCTAGTGGCCCCCAAAAGATATGTCTGTGTCCTAAGCTCTGGAACCTAAGAATGTGAGCTTATTTGGAAGAAGGGTCTTTGTAGATGTAATTAAGGTAAAGATTTCAGGGTAAGATCATCCTGGCTGATCCAGGTGAGCCCCAAGTTCAGTGACAAGAATCCTTATGAGAAACAGAAGAGGAGGAGATACAGACACAAGGAGAGCAGAGGGGGCCGCAGAGGCTGCGGAACACCGGCTGCCGCCAGGGGCCGCAGGGGCACAGAGCTTCAACTCTGGAGCCTTCAGAGGGATCATGGCCCTGCCCACACCTCCATTTCAGACTTGCGGCCTCTCGCCTGAGCTGGGAGCTGTCCCACTTAGTAGATGAGAAAAACCAAGCTTCTGGCAGCTTAGGAAACTTGTTGGAAGGTGTTTCAACTAGTAGGTAGGTGGCAGAGCAGGGCTCAGAGCTCAGATCCACCTACTTGCACCCCCAGCTCCTTCCAGAAGCCAAGGCCATCTCCCTGGTGCTCTAGGGGCTGCTCGTTCGTTGGACATTGATTTTAAGCTTCATCACGTTACTATGTCTCATGAGGGCGCAGAGCTGCAAAATTTCACCTCGTTGGCAGATAGATCTTGCATGGTTTAACTTAAAAATACTAGTTTCTGGGGGCACGTGGGTGGCTCAGTGGGTTAAGCCTCTGCCTTCGGCTCAGGTCATGATCTCAGGGTCCTGGGATCGAGCCCTGCATAACGCTCTCTGCTCAGCAGGGAGCCTGCTTCCCCCTCCCCCTCTGCCTGCTTCTGCTTACTTGTGATCTCTGTCTGTCCAATAAATAAATAAAATCTTTAAAAAATGATTTCACTCTATAAAAAAAATACTAGTTTCCGTGTATGTGCAGAATTCATATTGGTGGGTCCTAGAAACAGGAACCACCAAGAGGTGACAGTGAGCCCCAGAGTGGCTGAAACCAGGGCCCTGAAAAGGGGCTTTTACATGTCTTCAGAACTGCCCAGGAAGTGCTCAGCTCTAGAAAAGCTGACCAGATGCAGAACTAAATTCAGCCATCACGTGTTTCCCTGTCTTGCTTCTGCCTCCACACCTTTTCTGGAACCTTCTCCACTTGCTTTTTGGCATTTTCTAGCCTGCTCTCTGGACTCCAGTGGATCTCCGCGTCATCCTTCCTCTCTGTCCCTAGGGGCAGGCGTCTTTATCCCCATGTCACAGAAGGGGAACCAAGGGCCCTGGGGTCATGCTTGCAGCTGGAAAGCGGTGGAGCCCTTCCTGGCCTTGGTGCATGCAGCCCTTCCATTCCTTGTCCTGCTAATGGAGGAGAGAAGCTGCTGCACTAGAGAATGGCTCGGAGAGAGGGTGTCAGGCTCAGGAGAGCCCCATTTGGGGTGAACGGGGCACGTGTAAGGCCAGATGAGTAATCCTGTAATTTCTTTAAGATCAGAAACCCGTCTGGCAGAATAGACAGCTTGATGGCAGCATCAGAGAGGAATCAATGGGTGGGGAGGCTGGATTAGATATGTTAAGCAGAGGATTTTATTAGTCTGTCTTTCTGCCAGGGGAGTCTGCACCGGGCCACGGCTGTTTCATCTTCCTGAATAAACAAGCAGGTGAGTAGCAGGAATGGCAGCCATGGCCCAGCTGCGAGTGTGTTTGTGTGCTTGTGTTGGGGAACATGTGCGTGCGTGTGTGAGTCCATATGCACTGGTGTGTGTCTGTGTGTCTATGAGGGTGAGAATGTGTGCATACGTCTCAGCGTTGATGCATATGTGTCTTGTGTGTGCATGTACACACGTGTGCATGTGGTCAGTGTCTTTGAGGGTAGGCATGTGTGTTTACATGCGTGTATGTGTACATGTATGTATGTGTGTGCATGCAGAAATCTTGGTGCATGTGTGTATGAATGTATCTGTGTAAGTGGGTGTGTGTCTCTGAATTTCAGTATGTATGTGTTAGGGTGTATGTAGGTGTGTGCATTTGTGTGCAGATATTTGTGTGTGTGTGAGAGAGAGAGAGAGAGGAAAGGGAGGTGTATGAAGCTGGGATTCAGTTTCTTTTCATGACCACCTTGGAAAACCTGCCAGGGGCCATTAGAGACATGTGGGGAGGCAGTGATGGAATGGCCGTGACTGCAGCTGGGCGGCCGAGTGGCCCAGCTTGAAAACGCTCTGGAGGCTCGCTTCTGTCTGCACAGTCTTGGATGTGGGACTTCTGGGGCCAGGAAGGGACAGTCTTTGAATTACTCAGGTTCCGGAGGCAAAGCCCAGTTCTTCCTCCTCCCTGTGGGACTCTGGGCAAGTTTAGCAGCCTCCTCCAGCTCTGTCTCCTGGTCTGTAAAATGGGGTGAGAAGAACTCCCACAGGTTTTTGTGAGACCCAGGGTTGCCGTGGGCAGGAGAGCATGTGAGCTCTGGGGGCTTCCTGTCCGTCCCCCTCTGTTCTAGCCCCTCCTGGGCTCTGGGGCTCCTCATGGAGCTTGGATCTGTGAAATGTCCCTTCTGAAGATGCTGGGCACGTCCCACCAGCTGCTCTCCTTGCTCTCCGAACAATCAGGCTACATTCTGGATGGCACCATGACCAGATGTGTCCACAAATACCAATCAAAATGTATTTCTGCCAGGACGAGCCATTTAGACACAGAAGCTGTGTGGACTGCAAGGTGGCTGTTGGGAGTGGGGGCAAAGCTGGGAGCATCTCCCAGCCATGCCAAGCTGCACAGCAGTGCACACTTTCCATACTAGTCCTGGGACAAAGTCAAGGACTTCAGAGGCAGAGAAATCGGGTTCAGATCCTGGATTAGCCTCTCCCCAACTGTATGACCTGGGGCGAGTTCCTTGACTTTTCTGGCCTCAGTTCCTCCCCTGCAAATCCTTGCTGCCTAGCTGTCCTGCAGCTCAGGAGGGGCTGCTCCGGGGGGTTCCAACATGGTGCCCCTGTTACTTTCCTCTCTCTGCTGTAGCACATCACCGCACCGTGAGTGGTTTCAAACAACAGAGAATTACTATTTTATTGCAGGTCTGAGGTCAGACGTCTGACATGGCTCTCACTGGGCAAACACTGACTTGCTGGCAGAGCTGCATTCCTTCTGGAGGCTCCAGGGGAGAAGGTCTTCCCTTGGTTCTCCCAGCTTCTAGAGGAGTCTGCATTCCTTGGCTTACGTGCCCTTCCTCCATCTTCAAAACATAGGACTCCAGCCTCTGTTTCCCCTGTCACGTCTTCTCTGTCTCTGGCCCTCCCACCTCCCCTTTATATGGACTCTTGTGAACACATTGGACCCACCTGATAATCCAGGACAATCTCCCAAGAGCCCTTAATTTCATCACATCTGCAAAGTCCTTTTTCCATGTGAGGTTTGCAGGTTCTAAGGATTAGGATATGGGCCTTTTTGGGGGGCATTCACCTAAAATGAAGACTCTTTGGCCACAGCGTGGGTGTTGCCCTGTGCCCCAACAGAGCGACTAGACTAGACAACTGTCACTCACTGTCTCAGTCATTGCATCAACATTACTGAGTGCCAACTGTATGCCAGACCAGTCCCTACCTCAGGGAATTTATGTTGCAGTGGGAGAGAGAACAACGAACAATAAAATACATACCAGAGCAGGACAGGACGAGCTCTGTGGGGAAAGAGTAAAGAAAGGTAGGGTGTGGGGTGGGGAGGGCTCTCTCAGGTGCGGTGGGTCCACAAGCCCGTCCAGGAAGGTGATGTTTGAGCAGAGCCTCGAATGAAGCAAAAGAGTGAGTGGATCGTGCAGATACCACAGGAAAGCCTGTTCCTGGTCGTTGGGGGTTGAATTGTGTCCCTCACAAAGAGAGGTTCACATCCTAACCCTCGGCCCCTGTGAGTATGACCTTCCTGGAGGTGGGGTCTTTGCAGATGAAAGTAAGATGAAAGACAACGGAATGGGCTCCAAGTGCAATCGCCAGCAAAGCCCGCCCTTGGTTTTCCTTCCCATGTTCCCTGGGGCTGGTGCACTGATTAGAGCAGGAGCCTCTTCTCTCCTTCTTGATAAAAATAAAATAACAGCAGCTGCCACTTATTGTTTGTTCCCTGCCTGGCATGTTGCAAGTGTCATCTCTTTGATCTCATACGGCCCTGTAAGGTGGTGGTTGTTAGTGCCCCATTTCACAGATGGGAAGACTAAGGCTTCAAGACTCTCCATTCAACACACCCTCAGCTATTGAACTGGGGAGCTGAGACTCAAACCCGAGAGCATGTGGTTACCCGCACGCAGCGCTGCCCTGGGAGCAGTTTGAAGGCAGGGCCCATTCGTTCTTTTCTCTGTTGTCTCTGTGTGTCTGAGTGCCTTGCACATAACATCCAGTGAAAACATAATGATTTTTGCATCCATTAATGATCTCTTAAGTCTTGACAAGAGAGTTCAGTTCAATCAGAAGTTTTGACAAATCCCAAACCAATTTTCCCTACTCTGTTGATTTATTTATTCTGTAAACATTTGTCAAGAGTCCCTGTTACCTAGGACATGCTGCATGGTTATTGTCTCAGACCTAGCAGGAATAGTCTCTTAATTATATCCACAGTTTTGAAAAGGTAGTTTTTTCCATTGGTGTTTGGGTGAAATACTGAGTAGCCACCCAGGTGGCCTCAAGGGAGGCCAACGGCCCCAGCTGGCAACCTTCCCTCTTCCCCGGGAGTCGCTCCTGCAGATTCCTGTTCTCCAGTGGCTGGTGAGCGCTCATCGGGCTTCCTGTCCACCCATATCTTCCCAGTGATGTGTGCCCTTCCCCTGGGTGAAACACATACCTCATGGCTACTGGTCCTGGGTTATCTTGAGCTCTGGTCCTAGGAGATATTCTTCCAGATGCTGTAGAGACCGGTTGTTCATCTTCCTTCTGATTTCTGCTTCTTCTATTGACAAGTTCCGAGAGCAGTCAGGATGGCATGCTTCAGGCGTGTTTGGTGATCTTGGTCCCCTGGGAGCCGCTGTTCTTCAACTTCTCAACCAATGGCTGGGGGACCAATGTTTTATCTGTGCTGGATATGTGGGAGGAGAAGACATGGGTGGTGGTGGGGGGCTGAGAAATGGGGCAGAAGGTCTTCACCGAGGTAGCCAAAGTGAAAACATCAACTACGATGACCAGATACCATTTCTTGTCCATCTGCTTGGCACTGATTCAAAACTAACAACAATGAAACAACCGTTTGATAATTCCCCAGGCTGCAGGGTTCCCCCGCACCCCACCCCATGGAATAAGAATAGCACAGTGTCTCTGAAGAGTGATTCGGCATCACACTTTGAGATTTAAGCAAGCTCCTACCCTTTGATTGAGCAATTATGCTTCTAGGATGGAAGTCACCGAAATCAAGACACAAAAAGATTTATGTGCGAGTTTATCATTGGGCCAGATAGCAAAACTTTGGAAAGACCCTCAGTATCCCACAGTAGAGAAGCAGTGAAGTAACTTACATTACCCATCCGCATGCATCCGTTTAATGGAATGGTACGCACCCATTCAAATGGTGCTCACGTGCATTTTTGCTGCCGCGGAAAGGTAATAATCATGAAAATAACACTTACACTGGGCCTGGTACTTCTCCAAGGCTTTGCAGGGATTGATGCACTTAATCCTTCCGGCAACTTTGGGTTTGATATCAGAATAATGACCGTGGTACGGATGGAGATGCGGCAGCCCTGGAAGATGGGGAGCCAAAACTTACTGGCCCTCATACCCTGAGGGTTTTTGAACCCCAACTGCTTCTAACCATCTCCCAGTCTGTTCACAGGGGAAGATGTCTATAGAAGGGAAGATTGTGTATAGAAAAAAAAGACTAGAAAGGAAAAGATATGTAACCCTAGTCCTCTCTGTGTGGTGGGACTAGAGGTCATTTTGTTTTGGATTTTTCTGAATTCTTTATAGCAATTGCTGTGTTACTTTATAATAAATGAGAGAAAATGAGAAGGAGACGGTATAGGGAAGGGTCTGGCTGGGTCCCCAGGGTCCTGACTGCCCTTCTCCTGGGTTGGGAGATGGGTGGGGGATCCATGGGGTGACCTAGTAGAGGTTCTGGCTGTTCGTCACCTCCTGAGAAGGAGCGAGGCAGGTTCGGCAGCTCTGATGAAAGAAACAAAGACTCCTCTGTCCTCTGACCCCGACGTATAGGAGTCCTTCTTGGAGACCAGCTTGGGACATTCCTCCCTCTCGGACTTCTTAGAACCACATTATAAGGATTGGAAAGAGGTCCGAGGGTTGTCTGGGGCATCGGTTTTTCCATCATTTTTAATGGCAGAACACTTCAGATGGGTCTTGTTCATAAAGAAGAGCAAATAAATGATTTTGACACCGAGGACCGAAGTTTCTTTTAGAGAAGAGATTCTTTTGCATAGGAAAATCCCTTGAGGGTCCCCTTTGGGTGAAGGTGAGTCCCATGGATATGGTTTGAAGGAGATAGTGAAGCAAATAGTATGTTTTTGTATAAGAAATGAACAAGATTTTTGGCACAGGGGAGGGGAGAGGAGAGAGGACTTGGGTACTAAGGGAGCTGGAAAAGTACTTGGAAGAAGAGAAGAGATGTCTGATAGTCCATTTTAAGGTCTTTGTGTTGCTGTAATGTTGAACCTTGCTGTCTAATAGCTGTGGGACCTTAGGAGAGTGACTTCACCTCTCTGAACTATAGTTACTCTGCGATTATGAATGAGCCGTTTCTAGTTGCCGTGAGGATAAGAAACTCTATTGGGCATGTGTTGGTCCTGGCCTGTTTGTAGTCATCAGGCCCTTTCTCAACCTTCCCCAGTGCACTCCGTAAGTCAGAGGGGTGAGTAACCAATGGGAGCACTCTTAGGAGATTGGCAGGTGGGAGGAAGGGAGAAGCAAGAGTCTCTTTCCTCCTTCCTATGTCTCTGAGGGGTTCTCAGGCAATGGCTGTGTCTCCTCTGTGGTCCCAGCTCCTGCCATGGCTGTCCACTCAGGTTCCAGCTTGCACGGGGTCACCCCAGCCTCCAGGGACACCACCTCTTCTCTCCTTCCCTCCAGCCTAGGGAGCAGTTTCCAGCACTTTTGTAACCTCTGGATGACATCACTGTCTCCTGGTGGCTTACCAACCGTTCTACCTACCACTTGTATTAGTCTGGGCTCTCCAGAGAAATAGAACCAATAGGATAATTTTTTTATTTGATGCAATTTATATATACACATGTATATATATACACTGTACATACATGTATGGGTGTGTACATATATACATATACTAAACATATATATGTGTGTGTGTATATATATGTGTATATGTGTGTATATATATGTTTTAGTATCATAAATAAAATAAAATAAAAAATATGTGAAATAAAGAAATGGCTCATGTGATGTTGGAGGCTGAGAAGTCCCAAGACCTGCAGTTGACCCGCTGGAGACCCAGGAGAGCCGGCGGGGTAGCTGCGTCCTGGGTCTGAGCCCAAAGGCAGGGGCAAGAGAAAGAATTCTCCCTTCCTTCACCTTTTTGTTTTATTCAGGTCTTCAAGGGATTCGATTAGAGTGCTTTGCTTTACTCAGTTTGACTGATTCAGATGTTAATCTTACCCAGAAGTGCCCTCACAGACAAACCAGGATAATGCTGGGGCCTGTGGCCCCAGTCCGGTTGACATATAGAATCAGCTCTGCACCATACGTAGGACTACTGCTCTGGGTTAATTCCATTCAAGTGATTTCTATTTCCCTGGTTGGATCCTGACCGATACAGGGATGAACGTTTGGCTTTGCCCTTGGTGTTCAGCTTTGGATGGCTGCACATCCAGACGCCTAGTTCAGTGTCACTTTTGGAAGCTGAAATTGTGAGTCATCGTTGATCGATGCCTAGGTTATCATTATATCTAGTTTATGTAGCAATTAAGTAGTAATAGGATGATATATATCTTTGGTATTTATTGTTAATATCTAAATATTCACTTTCAGATATAGGTAAGCCCTCTTGAAGTATTACAGGGTCACGTCTTTTGTTTCTATTTTTAAATTTTATCAATTGTTTGAAGTATAAGTGATCACAAGAGTAAAGCGCTGCAATAATTTTGGTGATGAAAGTGAATTTTATTTACTAAATCATCTTAACATATTTCCAGTTGACAAATGGGGAGATAGAGTAACAGTTAATACAAATACTGGCAGTCTTAGCTAGGTAACTTTCGGAAGAATATTATTTCCTTTCTGAGCCACCTAATGTTTATGAAATTTAAATAATAATACAGAACAGAAGAATAGAAATTAGATTATATCACAATTGCAATATTTGTAGAGTTGTTAGTGCACCTGCATTTATAACATTACACAGAATAAACTTTAATAACTACATGTAATTGTTAGTTGTTTAATTTTACTTAGGGATTCTATATAGGTCACAAGAGTTTCCAGAAAATATTTGGGAATATTTGTCACCTTTGCTACCTCCAAATAGGAGGAAAGCCTCCAAAATTGTGTCCAACACTCATGATGAATCTAATTCATGTGAAATAAAAACTATAGAGTGTGAAGAAAAAGCAGAAGATGAGGCAGCCCCCCAAATCTGGCTTCTCCCCGTGACCTTGGCGGAGAAGGAGCATTTAATACCACAGATGCGAGCTAAGAAGTCATGGGGCCACCTGACCTCTGACGGTCCTGAGGAATTTTTGTTCCTCCCCATAGACATTTGAATATTCAAAACATGACAATTAAAACATAAATGTGAAAAGTGTAAAATAATGAATTTTTAAAATAAGATGCCAGAATTGGGGGTGCCTGGGTGGCTCAGTGGGTTAAGTCTCTGCCTTCGGCCCAGGTCATGATCTCAGGGTCTTGGGATCGAGCCCCATATTGGGCTCTCTGCTCAGCGGGGATCCTGCTTCCTCCTCTCTCTCTGCCTGCCTCTCTGCCTACTTGTGATCTCTGTCTGCCAAATAAATAAATAAAAATCTTAAAAAAAAAAAAAAAGATGCCGGAATTGTTCTTTATTCCAGAAGTGAGTTCCATGATGGTGTTGTTTGGCTTCAGCAGGGTCTAGGTGCTAATTTTGACTTTCCACCATTTGGCCATAGTGCCTGTGCCTTGCACCCTGTGTGCAACTGGCAATTGCTGGTTGGCTCATTTGTAGCCCCGCTAGACCCTGATGTGCACAAGATAGGGACTTAGATGCCACCTTACCGCTGCATTCCAGAAATGCACTTCCTGGCCTGTAATAAGCCCTCAGTCAGTTCTTGCTGAATGAACAAAGTAGAGCATGAGGCATTATTATTCGTGTTGGGCTTCATGAGGCAGCTGGGAGGAAGCTTTGGGTCCAGTCAGACCCTGCACAGATGATGCTCACACCCTCTTGTACCAGGGAGAAGGTTTTTTTGTTGCAGGGTTTGAGGAGAAAAATCAATGTAAAATGGCTGAAGCAATACAGGGAATAGAGGGGGTTTATTGGTTCGCGTGTCTGGAGAGTCCAAAGTTGGATGGGCCTAACATGCAGTGTGCGCCCCAAGCCTGGGAGGTTATGGGGTCACCCTCTCCACGTGTCTGCTTCTAGGCCAGCCTTCTTCCTTGTGGGCTGTAGCTGTTCATTCCCTCCCACCTTGTACCACTCAGAGGAGAGAGATTCCCTTTCTCCAACCACCTAACGAATGTCCTGGGCTGCACTTTGACTGGGCCAGTTGGGTCCCATGTCCAGGATGGGATTCAGCAGATTGGTTTAGGCAAACAGGGTTGGACAAACAGGTTCTCTGTGACCCAAGGGGGGCGGGTGGAATGGAGCCCAGCATGGGCTGGCAGGCTGTGTTAGTCTTCTCTCTCTTTGTAACAAAGCACTACAAATTTAGTGGTTTAAAACAACATGCATTTACTATCTCACACTTTCTGTGGGGCAGGAGTCGGGGTTTGGGTTAGCAGGGTTTTCTGCTCAGGGCCTCACAGGGCTGAAGTCAAGGTGTCAGTTGGGGCTCTATTCTTATCTAAGCCTTGTGGACCTCTTGCAAGTGTACTGGTGGTTGGCAGAATTCATTTCCTTGGGCCAAAGGACTCAGGTCCCTGTTAACTTGTTGGCTGTGGCAAGAGACTGTTCTCATCTCCGACAGACCGCCCTCAGGTCCTTGCCTAACATAACAAGCATAGCTGTGTGGTGCTTCCAGGCCAGTAGGATACAATCTTCTGACTTCTTCCATGTCTGACCTCTGTGTGCTTGTAAAAGCACTCACCTGATTATGCCAGGCCCACCCTTCCTTATGATTAACTCAGAGGTAACATATTGGGAACCTTATTTATATGTGCAGCATCTTTTCACCTTTGCCATATAATGTAACCCAATCAGGGGAGTGATGCCCCGTCATATTCATGGGTTCTGCCCTTACTGAAGAGGAGGGGGTATCCATGGTAGGGGGAAGTCACAGGGCCATCTTGGATTCTGCCCACCACAGTGGATGAGCGTCAGGGTCCCCTATTGATCCTGTTTCAGATCCTATCCAGATTTCCTGATCTCCAGTGTCAATTATGCTCACTGGGACAGTAGTTTCCAAAGAGAGTCCCTTTTATCCCTTCTTCCCTTGCCTCTAGTGGGCGCAGACCCACTGTCCTGGAAGAAGCATCAGAATCCCTCCAGGTGAGTTAGCAGCTGGAAGAGCTGTCAAACTCCCGTGCTGACCAAGGCCTCCTGAGGCCTGGACTAACGTTTCCACAGCAAACCCTGAAGTCTGTTTGGTAGATGGCTTTATTTGGTACTTACTAGATGCCAATTATTGTACTGTGTATCTCCCTCCCATCATCTAATTTAGTCATCCCAACATCCCACGAGATTGCTATGACACCCATTCCTGTTTTATAAAAAAGAAAACAGAGGCTCAGACTGGCTACGCGGTACGGCCGGCAGGTGGCAGGGCCAGCGCTTGAACGGAGACGCACTGAAAGCAAAGCACACGTACTTAAATGCCCCCCCCTCCCTGAATGTTCTAGAACATGCAACCCAGCTTCCAGATTCTGCTGAGGGAGAAAAGTGGAGCCATAGGTTCAAGGTCCCCACCCAGAAGGTCAGTGGCATTATTGTTTTAATTTTAAGTCTGAGCCTGGAGCTTGTAGACCAAGGCTGAATACAGCGGAGCAATATCCACTTTGTCCATTCTCTGTCCCTGGGAGCACCATTCACGGGATCTGTTGGGATAAATCTTGCAAGCTTTGGAGAACTCTCTGCAAGAAAATTTCTGCAGAAAAACAATCCATTTGGTACCAGTTGGAGAGGAAAATACTGGTTGCTTTTTAATTTACCTGTGAAATGGCTGCTGCTGGGCGTAAGCTATGGCCACCAGATCATGGGGCTGAGAGCCAGGCACTTTGGCGCTTGATCCCTACTCTGGATAACGTGGGAGGTTCGAGAACACCGCCCGGATGTTCCCTGCTGAAATAGCTTTGCAAAACTCTGAGCTCTGTCAAGCACACTCAAGGGCTGGGCTTTTTGCTTCAAGGCATTTTAATTACTCCATGAACTGGCAGCAGGAGAGGCAGGGCCAGGCTGAGAGGACATGAGCACTTTGGCTGGAATGAAATGGCCCAGATGTTGCTGCGTGCAGCTGCTTTTCGCTCTGATGCGTCCGGCAAACACTCCCGGGCAATACTGTCCAACAGAAACATGATAGGAGTCACGTATGTGGCTTTGAATGTTCTAGTAGCCACAAAGGAAGTTGGTAAACTCTATTTTAATAACATAGTTTATTTAACCTAGTATATTCAAAATGCTATCATTTTAACATGTGATCAGTGTGAAAAATATTAATGAGTACTTTTATATTCTTTTTATTGTATCTAGTGGAAATCCAATGTGTACTTCATGTGTACGGCACAGCTCAGTCGAGACTAGCCACATTTCAAGTGCTCAGCTGCCACTGACTGTATTTGGTTCTCTGCCTAGTACAGCTCTTAGACTGCCCTCCTCTGCTCAAAGAACTTCAGTGGCTCCCCATAGCCCAGCCTGTTGGAGCCTGCCATATATTACAGTGATTTCTGTTTCTGCCTCACTCTCCAGCACTGGGTTTTTATGGAGTCTGACAGGGGACTTCTTACGTACCCACTGTGTCCTGGTGTGAAGTTCCCTAAGCTACCATAATTGTATTTTCCATCGGCCCGCAACAGTCTTCCTGGGACCCATGAATACATCAGACATTGTGTAAAATGCTTTATGTAATTTTCTGACTTAATTCTCAATACAGACCGTGAGGTTGGTATTTAATCTCCACTTATGGATGGAAAATGGGAACTCAGTGCCCTGAGCCCAGGTCTGTCGCATTCCAAATCGCTCCTTCAGCCAGCCATTTTGTGTGTGTGTGGCCCCTTAGCTGGACATGTTCTCGGTTCTCTGAGAACATGGATTAACTGTGTTGAATTGAGACCACACTTCCTTGGCTCTTTCTTGGAATAGCGGCGTGTGGCAGGGGTGGGAGGTACCAGATGGCTACAGAATCGCGTGTCCTTGGTCTTCGGGGTGTAGGGGCCGATGCTGACAGCGGCCCCTTTAGGAGCTGGGTGGAGCAGAACCGGGGCTCTCAGCAGCCCTGTGGCAAATTGGCAGGCCTCCCCCCACCCCCCCATGCATGATAATCACTACGCTGTCCTCCCCTCACTGCTGCAGGCTGATAACAGGGACTCTGTATCTGGGGTTCCCCGAGCCACTGCTATTTGTGTGATGCGTGATTCCCACTTGTTCATTGCCAGAGAGGATGACGCTTTTGCTTGGTACCTTGTTGAGAGCACAATAAAAACAAAAATGAGCTACTAATAAAATGTCAAAAGAAAATGTCAATTAGGATTACTAAAAAAAAAAGAAAAAAGAAAAGGACAATGTTATTGTACATCCTCTCTGTGAATTCCCTCTAATTAGTCAAATAAATATGTTGTCCTCCCACTTGGGTGTTTGTTTGCTTTGAAACATTGTAATTACATCCCCCGCTTTGGAAACTTCTGGAAACCGGAACCTCCACACATGGGTTTTGGCTAAGAGTGAGCCAGTGCTTTGGCTGGCACGGGACTAGTGGCCGGTGCAAGTTCCTGGGGTAAGCCTTCAGAAGCAGGCTGCATCTTGCCCTGTGACTCTCAAACACCATCAGTGGCTCCCTGAGGCTTGCTGGCATCAGCACCAAGTCCACTGCATACAGTGGAGGGGGGACTGGGCAGGGAGCCCGGAGAGGTGAGCTCTGCGTGACCTTGAGCCAGCCTGCAGTAAGTCTCCACAGCTCTCCGTCTTTGATGTAGCCCCGAGACAGGACTGGCTATCCCTAGCCCCGAGGCAGTGCCGATTTCCACGACCTCACACTGGCTGTCCCCTTCCCTCCAGCTTAGGCACATCTCCCTCTTGTTGCTGAAAGCCGCCTCCCTGCTTCTGAGCCACACTATAACACCAAAGACAGAGTCGGGGATAAAGAGGAGCAATAGCTTGATCGCTTTCTGGGCACACGAGGCAGCAGTGGGCTGTGGTCTTCAGATATCTGAGCTTTGGGGGGAAGGGGCTGGGGGAGGTGTTTAATAGGGAAATACAGGATCTTGTCGGTTTTGACAGGAACTGTGTGTATGCTACGAGCATCCTTCATCCTGTCCTTAGGGTGGTCCCAGGCTCCTGATAGAGAAGGCTAAGAAGAAAGGAGAAGGGGAAGTTTGCAGAAGAGAGCAAAAAGGATACTTTAAAATCGGGCTTCGCTAAAGTGTTGGTGCAGCCATTTTGATCTTGGATCAACGTTATGCTTTTATGCGGTTTCCCTCTTCCTGCCAGAAAACATGAGAACTTCAGCTTATGCTTTGTTTGTATCTGTTTCTTCTATTTTTGTGTGTGACTACATATGTGTGTGTTACAATTTTAATAGAGTAGAACAGAGTATAATAGAATAGTGCCTAGTATTAATAGAGTAGAACTTGTATACAGCTAATAAATAAATGCTGGTTGGTGACATATCCTGAAGAAACTATTTTTTTTTAAAGTTTTATTTATTTATTAGAGGGAGCATGAGCAGGAGAGGCAGAGGGCGAAGGAGGGGGAGACTCTCAAGCAGGCTCCATGCTGAGTGCAGAACTAGTTGCAGGGCTTGATCTCAGGATTCTGAGATCATGACACCAAGAGTTGGCCCCTTACCCCACTGCACGCGCCACCCAGGTACCCCTCAAAAAACGTTTTACTAGGAAATCTGCATGATTAAAACAAAGTGGAGATGAGCAGTTGGAAGGAGAACCACATAGATGAGATAATTTGGGATCGGATCTGCCTTAGGATCCCGATCCTCTCTCTTGCTAAACGGATCACCTCAGGTGATCATTTGACCTTCCTTGTCCTGAAATGAGGCGGACTGCGTGTCTGGGTGGCGGATGTGCAGGGAGGTTTTTCTGAAGCTGAATGAAAGAATGCATAGGGAATGGGTCTGTGAACTGTATTCTCTACCTAACGGCAAGCGCTGTGTAGCGGTTCACAAGGGCGCCTACCTTGTACCGGGCCCTGAGCTAGGCTTTCCATGCTGTCACTCAGGAATGATCGCGAGGCTCCTGAAGGTGGGGATTATTATCCCCATGAACAGCTCAAGGGAGAAGCACAGCTAGTGGGGCTTAGTGTCCAGTGCTGAGTCGAAAACTCTTCCTCTCACTGCTGTCTCACATTTCTCACCATCGGCTCTGCAGAGCTCACGTCTTACTCTGTAAGTCAACTTGACAATTTTCTCTGTATCTTGTTGCCAGCCTAGGATAGATTTGCTCATTTAAAATGCCACTGACCTTATCTAATAAAAGGAATCAGAACCCAAGGAGTCTGTTTAATTCATTATTAAAGATCATTTCCTGTTATTATCTTCCCTGTAGCAAAATTAGCTGTTAACTCTCCTGTTAGCATAGCCCAGCCAGTATTACTAGGAAATTAAGAAAAAAATCAGTTCAGTGATATGTGAGCTGAGCTCAGGGAATTCCCCATCTTTGGCGCATATTAACATTATGCCTTAGAAGTTAAGGAAATGTTCTGTTAAGTGGAAAAAGAGTTGAAAAAATTTTACTTTCAAAAGTCAAGGAAAAAGTTACTTTTTTTTTTTTCCCAAGTCAAATTAATTTTTGTCTCAGGGCAAGAAAAAGTAAATTAAAAATCACACGCTGCCGCCTCCTCCCAGACCCAGCCCCTCCTGGGTTTCTGTCCCTCTTGGCTGGAGTTCCAGGTTTCTCTCGCCCAGTTTGGGTCTCAGTGGATGTGTAGCTGCAAGGGTTTCTGCTCCTGGAGCCCTGGACTACGACAGTGTGGTGCAGCTTGCCCTTAACCTTGTCTTCCTGCCCTTCCAGGCCCTTCCTTTTCTCCTGGGCGGTTTTTGGGTGTGATGAGGGGAGCAAGAACTGAGTTCCTGATGACACAGGGAGGGCCTGGAGTTCCTGTTGTGGGGTAACACTGATAACTGGACATGGGGTTGTTGGGTCTCCCACCGTCCTTCACTCCAGTGGGTAAGGAGGTACCCATGGAGTTGTGAGGGGGCACAGAGGAAGTGGGGGTGGTCCGGAGGAGGAAAGAAGCAGGCAGTGAGCAGGTGCTTCTAGGTAGGGAGAAGCCCAGATACATTGGAGGCATGGGCTTATACTGGGGTGTGTTTGTGGGACGCACAGCAGCCTGGTTTGGCCAAGGAGCCACTGGACTTAAATAGAGGACATAGGATGGAGTCTGGGCTCACTTAGTTAATATCCTTGTGGCCTCAGCTAATCATGCACCTGCTTGGGGTATCTGTTTCTTCACTTGAAACAGAGAAATTCGACAACCTTTGGGGTTGGAGTGAGAGTTGCAGGTGGTAGCATTCTGGAGACTTACCAGCACAGGACTCCAAAGTTTCAGATCAGCCAGAGGCAACAGTGCTTGGCCAGGAACATGGGAAGGGGCCGGGAATTTCAGAGTCCTTACTGTGTTCTGGAAGCTCTACTGGCTCATGACACATTTGTCATGGGCTCAAGGGTTCTTTCAGTTAAGAAATTCTTTTTTTTTTTTTTTTAGGATTTATTTATTTATGAGAAATGGTGGGAAGGGGCAGAAGGAGAGAGAGACTCTCCAGCAGTCTTCCTGCTGAACAAGGAGCCCAATGTGGGGCTTGATCCCACGACCCTGAGATCATGACCTGAGCCGAAACCAAGAGTTGAATGTTTAACTGGCTAAGCCACCCAGGCACCCTCAGTTCAGTAATTCTTAAGAATATTAGAGTTAGTCAAAATAATCCCAGGATGTTGACATAGTCAGGGATTGTGGAAAGCCCAAAAGCTGGCCCACTTGTCCCATTTTGTCCAGAAGTTTCCAGATTTTAGCAATGAAGTCCTATGCCCTGGGAACCAAGCTTCCCTATCCCCCAAGTGCTAGGCAAATTGGGACATTGGTCTCCTTACAAACTTAACGTGTTTTAAAGATGAGAGATAGGGTCAGAGTCAAAGATCACCAGCACCAGAGCTGTTTTCAATGGGTACCCGTGATTTGGGGCAAAGAGAGAATCTGGCCTGAGCAAGACCCGCATCCCACATGTGAGCTTCCAAAGAGACAGAGCTGCCTTGGGCTCATTTCACCTGTTGGTGTGTGACTTACAGTTGTTCTTTGTTAACTCCATTACCTTTAATTTGCACGAATGCAGCCCACAGGAAACCTCTGGATACTTTCTTTAATGAAACACAATTTGATTACAAGTCATCAGAGTCCCCGGGCAGACAGGCTTTTCTGGAGGGTGACAGCCTGCTGCAGCATGAACTCTGCCCTGAGCCCCCAACCAGGGGAAGGGATCCCCAACCCCCAGCCAGCCCATGTGCTTATGCCTGCTGTTAAAAACACCTTCTGTCATGGAGCTGTGGATGAAGGTCTTCTCCGTGGCTCTCTGGACCCAGCATGCCAGAAGTACCTTGTAGGTTCACCATAAAGATTTCAATCCATGTATAAAATTTATTTTTTTGGTCACAATTGCCGGTAGACATTATCATGGTCAATGTCCAGCAGACCAGATATAGGGCTGGGGTGATTCAGTTGGTTGAAGGTAGAAGGTGAGAGCCTCGGAACCAGCTCACAAGAACACATATGTTTACAGGCCACTGGGGAGCTTCGGCTTAGGAAAGCATAGGTGGCTCGGGCAGCAACTGCCCGCCTCCAAACAGCCTTGCAGGGAAGGGGGAAAACCAGTGGGCAGCGTCCCCAGTGTCCCTGCTTCAATGGATACAGCGAGACGCAGGTACACACTACGTGGGACTTGATGCCCATCACTTAGTGGGCATCATTTGGAGTCTTGCAACCAACCAAAATTTTATCGCTTAATACCATGCCTGCTGCAAAACCAGAAAGTAGAGAACGACAGTCCCCAAATCCTTCTTTTGTTTCTGCTCACTTATGCTTGACGGATCCTACACTCACCCCTAGCTTCAGACGTTTCCTGACGCAGGCATCTCCCGCACTCCCCATAGCCAGAAGGAAACCACAGCATCAGAGCACGCTGGAAGTGGCAGCTGTCTGCAAAACAGGGTCACCGAGTCACACCTAGGGATCCTTAGACCCAATATGCGTGATACTAGCTTCCTGTTCTTGAGTGAGTCTCTTAATCTTTCTAGAACTGGGAAATGGGATTAATAACTACCTAGGTGGGTCATGGTGATGAATGAATGGGGTGACACACAGGAGAGGATGAGAAATTTGTCAATCCCAAGTCTGCACAGTGGGACTGGAGTAAAGTATGGGTCTGCCCTTTGCCAGCTGGCCTGGTCTTGGTGAAACTTTTTGGCTTCTCTGAGTCTCGGTTTCTTTCACTGTGGCATGGCGGTCCGAGGAGCACCGACTGCATAGTGTCATAATAAGGATGGAAAGACGTGCAAGTGCAAGCTTTGAGAATAGTGCCTGGTACACAGTAAGCTCAAGTCCGGCATGGATGGTAAGCCTTTGAGTGGACAGCATGGTGGCCAGTACTCGCTCTTACTATACTGCCCATCTTGTGGCCCAAGTGGTAAACTCCCAGGTGTTCAGGGGCAGAAACAGAGACCAGGAGAGAGAGAGAGAGAGAGTGGCCCAGGGTTTTGCTTGCAGTGAAAGACAAGGACAGGCCTATATGTAGGCTCTGGTTTGTTCTTTCTTTTTCTTTCTTTCTTTCTTTATAAATATTTTATTTATTTTACAAGTAGGCAGAGAGAGAGAGAGAGAGAGAGAGAGGAGGAAGCAGGCTCCTTGTTGAGCAGAGAGCCGGACGCGGGACTCGATCCCAGGACCCCGAGATCGTGACCTGAGCCGAAGACAGAGGCTTTAACCTGCCGAGCCACCCAGGCGCCCCCAGACTTTTTATTTATTAAAGAGTGAGCATGATGGGGGGAAGGGCAGAGAGAAAGAGAGAAGCAGACTCCTTGCTAAGTGTGGAACCTGACGTGGGGCTTCAACCCAGGACCCTGAGATCATGACCTGAGCCAAAGTCAGGTGCCTACCTGACTGAGCCACCCAGACGCCCCATGGTTCTTTCTGATTGAGGGGTCAGTCTGGGCTCAGGAGGAGGGTCTTATCTGTACAAGGAGATGGTTGAAACTTCCTCTGCTCCTTCTGGTCACCAACAAGAACAAGCTGACTGAGGCTCACATGTTCTAGTCTCCGTTATATCACAAACTAGCTGTGTGATCTTGGACAAATCGCTCTCTTCTCTGGTCTACTCAGTGTCTCCATTTGTAATATTGGAGAATTGGGTTGAATTACTCCTAGGATCTCTCCTTCTCCCTTCATTCCATGATTTTCTAGGTACCATCTCTGTATTTCTTATTCATAAACAATCTTATTCCACATCTCATCTTAGCCTTCAGCTAGAGTGCACACTCCTAAAGGCCAAGCATCCTCCTGGGAGGGGTCTGGTAGGTCCCTCACACGTGCGGAATCAGGGTCTAGGGTTGTGTGAAATAATGGAAAATAGACATCTTGGTCTCCACCTTGGTTCCTGGCTCCTCAAAGCTTATAATTTCCTAAGTAATAAGAGCACTGGGAACATCTTTTCATTTAACATTTTGTCTTTGCCCCTGATTCCTGACATAGAGCTCCTAAATCCTTTGGAATTTCCTACATAATAGGAATATCTTCTATTCTAATGATACAACTCTTGGTGGGCTCTTGGATCGCTTCAGGATGAGGACTGGTTGCCAGAAAGACCAAGCACAATTAGAAACTTAGAACTTTCAGCTTCACCTCCCATCCTCTGGGGAGGGGTGAGGGGCTGGAGTTTGAGTTAATGACTGATCATGTGGATGTGATGAAGCCGCCATAAAAGTCTCCAAAGGAAGGGGTTCAGAGAGCTTCCAGGTTGGTGAACACACCCATGTGTTGGGAGGATGGTGCACCCCAAGTCCATGAAGGTGGGGCCCTGGGCTCAGGCTCCGTTGCTCAGGATACCTTCACTGACTGTTATCTTTTCCTCTGGATGTTCATCTGTGTCCTTTATCATGTCCTTTATGATGAACTGGTAAACATAAGTGTTTCTCTGAGCCCCGTGAGCTGTTCTGATAAATTATGAAACCCAAGGAGTGGGGGGTTTACAGGAACCCTGATTTATAACCAGTTGGTCGTAAGTCTAGGAGACAGCTTGGGGCTTGCAATTGGCCTCTGAGGTGGGGTCAGTCTGTGGGACCTGATGCTGTCTCTGGGGAGACACGCAGGACACGTGAATTCCAGGACACGTAGCTGGGGTCGGAGAATCGCTTGATGTGTGGCAAAGCCCCACATCTGGTGTCAGAAGTGTTATGAGCATGGTAAGAGCAAGAGACTAGTAGAGGACAAACATGAGAATGTTATTTCCACTCAGGTTGCAGAGCAGTAAAACCAAGATGTGGGGGGTGGGGGGACATGGTTCCACCCCATCCTTCAGCTTCTTGGAGGAGAAAATATTATTGGAATATTGGAAATATATTGGAATATTATTGGAAACACCCCAGTGCTACACAAAAGTACATGGAAATAGCGAAATTGTACTTGCATATGGGAGTGCAAAGATAAGAACATTTCCATCAAACAGATGATAGAAACAAGAACACTCACACTTTGCCATTACTCAGCTTCAGATAATGGCTCCACCTTGGCGTCCCTCACTGTCAGGAGCCAGGCTGGGCTTCCCTCCTTCTGCACAGAAGCAAATGCTGTTTGCACCCGGGGGTTCCCCTGGAAATTCATGGCATTCCTACTGTCCCTTGTTGGTTCTGCGTGTCTGGCCATAGCTGTCTGTGGTCTCTTTCCTGCACTTGCTCGAAAACAATGTCAAAGCAAACCTTTATCTGATTGGGAATCCTTGTGGGGCTCCCCATGGTTCTGAGTCTCTCCCTCTGCCCTTCTGTCCCTTATCCTACTATGCCTCCTCTCACTGGACTCAGATTGCTTGGAGGAGGGATCACTTTCTAAATGATCACAGGGATCACTTAGAAAGCAGTGATGCTGAATATCGTGGGCAGTGGTACTTGTCTTCCCCTCCCTCCTGCTGAATATTTAAGAGATGTTGAAATTCTAGGGAAAAGCAGGAAGGGGATCTTTGAAAAAAAGGTGTTTCTGGATGGGGGACAATCAGAAGAATTGAATTCAATTCTGTCTGTAGCTTGCTGGGGGCCATAGGTGAGTCACTACACACCCGGGACTCAGTTTCCTGTGTGAAAAACAAAGGCATTGAGATAGAACATCATAAAGGCCATTCAAGTCTAAAAGGAGAGGAGGCATGACCAGCTCATAAGACCGCCCCCCCCCCCCCACCGTCAGGTCCTGTTCCAGGCACTTCCTATTAATTCTCAATACAACTTTTTGACGAAAGTGCAATTAGCCTCATTTTACAAAGGGGGCAACCAAGGTTTCAGGGGGTGGTTCCCTGCCCAGTGAACAAAGGTATAAACCCATAGACCAAATGCGGATTTTTCTAACTCTAGAGCCCATTTTTCTAAATCCAGAGACTTTTCTAACTACCCTCTCAAATTATGAGGACACTTCGGTGTTATGCTTGGGAAAGCTTTCTTTCTTTTCCTTCCTCCATTTGTACAGCGTGTTCCATGTCATGGAGAACTTTTCTTGCACAAAATTTCCAAAGGACAAGGGATGCATTATGTCTTCAGTTTTTGGCAACTTCACACAATAACCTTAACAGCATCCTGGCTTCTGTCTCCCAGGGACCGCATTTCAAGTGTGCGTGGTCGTGGAGTGCCTGTGGTTTAAAATTTTAATGGAGGACCCTTACCCTGATCTATCTTTTTCAGTGATTGCCCTGTGCCTGGCTTCCTGGCGGTCACCTGCTCTGCACCCCCTGCCTCCCTCACTCCTGCTCTTCTCTTCTTGTGGCTGAGGGGCACTATCCCTCCTCCACCCTTGCCTCAAGCCCCATTCTCCCAGCAGAGCTAACAGCCTCCACTGGGGCTTTTGAGCTCACTGGCAATTTGGATGTCAGAAGCTGGAAAATCAAGCTTAATATTTGATGACATTACAAAGTCAACCTGTTCTTTTTTCATCCTAGATAGAATTAAAAAGCAGAGTTCTCACCAGGAGAGTCCCCCAAGGAAGTGGACGACAGTTGGTCTGGGAGTCACAGCGGGTTGGTCGGGGCAGCACTGGGCTGGGAATCAGCAAGCTCAGGCTCTCATTTTGGCTTGGAAGCCAACTAGCTTTTGACCTTGGGCAAGGCTTACCGTCTCTGAGGCTTTAACTTTCTCCTGCACTAATAATGGATCACTCAGGCTTGGAGTACTCTGGTTGAGGAATTTTGCGATCCTAAACAACAAGATTGATTTGTGCGGATGTTTCTGTACCCAATGCAAACTTGAGAGATGGCTAGGGTTTTTTTTTTTTTTTTTTTTTTGTTTTGTTTTGTTTTGTTTTTTTTTTAAAGATTTTTATTATTTATTCACTTGATAGACAGAGATCATGAGTAGGCAGAGAGGAAGGCAGAGAGAGAGAGGAGGAAGCAGGCTCCCCGCAGAGCAGAGAGCCCGATGTGGGGCTCGATCCCAGGACCCCGAGATCACGACCTGAGCTGAAGGCAGAGGCTTAACCCACTGAGCCACCCAGGTGCCCCTGTTTTTTTTTTTTTTTTTTGAGGGGAGAGTTCAGAAGAGCAAGGAGTTGCCCTGGAGACAAAGAAATACGTTTTCATTATAAGGCATTCTGAAGTTTTAAATCCCAGAAGCCACAGAAGGAAATATTAATACCTTCACTTACATTAAAATGGACTTAGCTAAATGGATTATAAACGAAATAAAAACGTAGACATCAAACTGTGAAATTGTTTGCATACTGTATTGCAGAGAAAGGGCTGGTTTCTCTCATATAAAGAGATTCTACAAATCAATAAGCATGGACTGAGCCCAACTAAAATATGGGCAAGGATATAAATAGAGTCCATGGAGAAGGAAGTAAAATTGCTTCTTAGGTGTATGAAAAATTGCTTAGTTTCCCTAATAAGAGATGGAAATTAAAATTACATGGCGGTAATTCTCGTTTTCAGATTGGCAAAGACCAGAAAGCATGAAAATCCTAGGACAGTGAGGGTGTGTGTGTGTGTGTGTGTGTGTGTGTGTGTGTGTGTTTTAAAGCTTTTATGGGGGATAAATTTGGTGATATATTCCCCACTCATGAGTCAAAATTGCAAATGTTGTGTCCACAAATGACAAAGGTTTCCCATATACCCTGAAGTTTCCCAAATAGTATTTCATGAATACATTCTCCCAGTACACTCTCAGAGAGTTGTTCAAGGCTACGGTTTGAAGAACCCTGAGAAGTGGAAAGTGTCACGTCGCTAGGGTGTACCTGTCCAGGTCTCGCTGCGGTGATGTTTGCTGGCCCTCTCTAGGAAGAGCAAATCCCTCGAGCTCCCTGTGAGGTTCTGCTTTCGGAGACGTGTTTTAGTCAGAAGCCTAAATGCCGGAGCTGTAAAAAACGATTCCAAACGCAAGGGAGCGGGCGGAGGACAGACTCTGCTCTCTGTGGCGGGGACAAGGAGAGGCCAGCCCTTCTCTTCCCAAGAACCTCCCTGGTGTACAACCAGGGGCCGGAGACTTACCTGGCAGCCTTAATTAGGACGGATGCAGTTTGGGACACAATCTGTTCCGGAAACCCTGAGCGGGACACGTTTGTACCCTGGGCTCTGGGGCTGCTCTTGCCAGTAGCCTGACTTCTCGTGTCTCCATGGAATTCCCTGGCAGAACCTCTCCAGGATGTGTGGAAAAATCTGTCTCTCCAGGCCTCCTTCTCTGCTTCAAGGTGAAACAGGTGACCTCCCTCACTGCCTCTCTGAGAGCCGGACGAGCACTCGTGATCTGCTCACCGTGAGCTGGTACCCAACAGGAATGGCCACGGAGCTTCCTGTCTTTCCAGAAGCAGGCAGCCAAGTAAATGCAAACAGGCAAACGAACAGCGGGTGAGGCTGGGGCACACGGGGGCTCCGCTGGACCGGCTGCATGCTTCCTCCTCTGTTGCCCCGATCCCCCGTGGGCTGGGCAGCTGAGGGCTCCTTGGGGTTCCCCTGTCAACTGCTGTCAGGTCAGTTACAGCTTTGTGTATCAGGAAGGGTCATGCTTCCCACCTGGGACACTGGCTTTCCGTCTTAACAGCACATTAAAATCACTGGGTTTGAAAAGCTTAAAAAAATCATCAGCGTCTGGATCTCACCCCCACAGATTGTGATTTCATCTTGTTTGCAAAGCTCCCCAGGTGATTCTCACGTGTAGCCAAGGTTGAGAAGCACGCGTGTGCGATGGCCTTCTGCATCAGGATACTTGTAAGAGCAAGTGAGGGCCCTCCTAACCGAACCGTTATTTTACATAAACTGGGAGCGTCCTCGGCAGCTTGGGAAGCGTGGTCACCTTGCTTTCACCTTGAAAGACCCTTGAGAGTTGTGTTTGAAGAGTGTGTGACGATACTTGGTTTTTGTTTTTCTCTCCTGCGTGGATTCAAGCATTAGCACTTCTACAGCACCGCATAGGATTATAGGAGAGGGCCAGGGATCTGATTTTGAATTCTTTTACGTTTCCAACAGTCCCACTTTTCTCCTTTCCTGCATCCCTCCTCTCCCTTCTGCAAGAGGAGGGGGTCACATGCTCCAGGAACTCCTATCCTTCCGCACCCCTCTCCACCTTCTCTAGGACGCAGCTCTCCCTCTTGTGGTATCCTGGGCAATGGTGGGCAGAGAGGTCTGGGCCGGACGCAGCAAAGTTTTCTGAGCCTCAGTTTCCTCATCTATAAAATGAGTGGACGAGCAGCCTCGAATGTTGTGATGGGATCTCGTGAGGCCCTTTTTAACACACCCTGCTGGGGGGACCACCGGGGAGCAGAAGGCAGATTGCAGACCCCTCCTGCCACATGGAAAAGGTAGGCTTCTTCCATGGGCCATGGTTTTCCCTGCTAATCACATGTCCTTAATGGGTGACAATCTCTTAATCCTCTTAGACATGACAGATGGTAATTCCTGCATTGTTTAGGAAAAACGGATGACTGTTTCACACTGACATGACAGTGTGAATAAATGGAATATTTTGTAAATATTGGAATAAATGAAGTCCATTATAAATATTAATTTTTTTTTAATATAAGCTTGTTTCTTGAGTAATGAAATAAGAAGCTGTGAGCATGCCTGCCTTTTCTATAGATGGTAAGACTGAGGTGTCAAGTGATCTAGATTCTCAGGGTAGGCGACTCTGCAAGGAAGGGAGGAGCACAGTGTTATGGATAACCTTGGGGTCGGTGCTTCCACTGACTTTATTTCAGTACAACCTTTCAAGAACTCAGGGAGGAATTGTTCCATCTGTGTATTGGTTGGGGAAATTGAGACTCAGAGAGATTGTGTAATTTGCCCAAGACCATACAGCAAAGTGATCAGCTGGGCTGATGCTGATTCGGCGGGCCTCCTGAATGCAGGTCCAGAGCCCCGTGGCAGTGGCCGTGCCTATAATGTGAGTATAATATCCGACCCTCTGGAAGTTTTGGAAAACGGCTAGGTTTTTTGGGCATATCTTTTTATATCCCACCCTCTGGAACGGATGGGCAGAGGACAGATTTGGAGCATCGCAGGTCCACAGCAGGCAGTATTCGTGGTTCCACTGCAACTCAGGGAAGACAGCATGGAGGAGGTGATTTTTGAATCTGTGTTTGGAGCAAGGCTGAGGTGAATGAGAGGAGAAGGAGCAACAGCATGGAAGCAGAGAAAGACCTGCGTGTTTGAGAAAGGCCAGGCAGGTGGTGCAGGGCAGCGGCGAGGCTGGTGTGGGCAGCTCCGGGCCAACCTCTGCTTCTAGGACTGCGCGTGCGCTGAGCGGTGCGATGAGCGCAGCCAGCATACCCCATCTCCTGCCTCCTGCCGCACTTAGCACTCAGTATGCAAAGCTGGAGTGAGGTCCCTCAGCCTCGTCTCTTCAAATTAGGCTGAAAGGTGTAACAACTTCATTACTGTGTTTTGCCAGGCTCCCTCCTGCTGGATCACCCGGGGAGGGGGCTCTCATCCACCGCCATCACCCCTCCCGCCGCCGCGTGCGTCTTGGGTGCGCCCTTGCCTTTCAACCGTGACTCCGCCTCCTCTCAGGCTTCCGGAGACCTTTGCTGTTTTCTAATCTTTTCTCATAAAAAGTTTGCACTCGTTAAAAAGGCCATGTGTGGAAATATAGTCTCTATTTCTCTAGAAAAATAGGCCATATTTAAATTGTTATGCTGTTGTTGCAAGCTGAGTTTTATTAGCATTTCACCTGTGGTTTGGTGACAGACACAAGCTGGCTTGAAAACCACTGAAAAGGAATTCTTTGTTGATTAATTTGTTTTTCTTTCTCATGGTTCTGACACTTAGGAGAAATTTAAATTGTATTTTACCACTTTGTGCAAAACCAGTCTCAGTATCAGAGAGCTGTGTGGGCAGAATTTGGATGTTTTTTATGATGCAGCGGCGGAAGTCAAATTTGAAATGCACAGAATCGAACACACCTGGAGTCAGAAAGACGTCACTGATTAAGAGGTCTAATGCTTTAGCTGATGGCTGCTGGAAATCTGGATATATGGTAGACGAACTTCTGCTTGGATACCCCCAGTGACAGGAAACTCACCGTCTTCACATTAGCCCTGAGTTATTGTTAGTGGGCATTTGTAATGGTGTCACAGGGGAAGTATCACAGCCTCTGGGGGGTTCTGTTTGGGATCCAGGGTTAGGATGGCACAGCCTTGAGCTGCGGCACCCAGGAACTGTTGATAGTACTGAGAGAACACAGATTCAGGTGCAGGGACATGTGGGCTGCCCCAGAATGCCTGAGAGTGACTGGAAGGTTCCCTGGAGTCTGCCCTAAGCAATAGATCTAGGGGCCCAGGAACAAGAAACAAAGGCCTCAGCTTAGGGTTTGTCACAGAGCAGTGTGGTTCGTGCAGACCCGCTCAGCTTGGAAGCTGACTCCTCTGCTGTCCTGGTGAAGGTCATTACCAGTCCTCAGAAGGGAAAACCTGGGGCTCAGAAATCACTGAGTGCCCTGTACCATCCGTTCAACAAATATTTGGCTGTAAGTTTGGGAGAGTAAATTACAGCGGAGAGTTCTTACTGAATGTGGCCTCGGTCATGCTCATCAGAACTTTTTGCCATCATCGTAAAGTCAGCAGGGAGAGCTGTCCTTACAAGGTACTACAAATGCATTTCTGGACCAAGGGGACTAGGAATTTGGTTGGGGTCCTGGGTCTTGGGTCCTGAGCAAGCCACAAGAGATAAAGAACCGTTTGCTCATCAGGGTGTCCAGAGCCACCTGCCATGCCTATGAAGCAGACAGGTATTCCAAAGGTCTTGGTCTGGGACCTGCCTCTGTGGTTTAACAGGCTCCCCAGGAGATGCGTGTTTGAGAATGAGTCTCGCAGCGTGCTAACAAGGCAAAGTCGGCTGCCGTGTGCCACACGTCACAGGCGCCGCGAAAGATGAAAGATGTGTCACCAATGTGACACGTGTGCAGGGAGGCATGGGAGCTGTGCGGGCTCGCAGGATTACTACATCCTGAAAATTGGTTGTGTTGCACACCCCTGCCCTCTGTCTCATCTCTGGTCTACTGAGGGCTGTAGTGTCTGCGAACCCTTTCCAAAGGGCTTGACATGCCACTCGGAGAGCCAGCAAACACGTCCCTCCTCCCCACTTGGGCCTGCTCTGTGTTTACAGAGAGCTTCTGCTTTGCCCACTGTGCCTTAGGAACCAGTGCTGGTCCTCAGCTGAGAAGAACCTTCCTTCCTTGTACTAACAAGCCTTCGGCCATTTTCTCTGTAGAACAGTCTTTTCCCCCGCTATGGGTCTGACGCTTTTGAGCGCCGCTGTGCCAGACGCAGCTGTCAGGCAGGACCTTGATTAGCCAGACACATGTCCCACTTCCCGGGAGTCTGGGGATGGTGGGAGCTAAGCAGCCTCTGAAGGTGCTACCTGTGAGATGAGCCTCTCTCACTGAAACTTGGCACGTCTTGCCGAGAGCAGTGGCGAAGCCCCCAGCCGAGGTGGGGGTAGGTACTGACGTGCCGGGTCATGCCTTCTGTGGCAACAGGGTTGGGGGGTAATGTCACAGGGAATCCTGCTTCAGCCCTGCCCCCTGGCATCCTTCCAAATTGCTTTTCCTCTTGGTTCCCTGGGAACTTGAGGTTGACTTTCCTAGTGAACTCTTAAGACATTCTGCCTGTCCCTCCCAACTTGCACTGTGACTTTGGATTTAGTCCGGTGTTATGGACAGAAGGTTTATGTCCTCCGTAAGATTTGTATGTTGAAATCCTAACCCCACTGAGATGGTGTTGAGATGAGGCCTTTCAGAGGTGATCAGGTCATCAGGGTGGTACTCTCGTGAATGTGATTAGTGCCCTTACAAATAAGACTCCCCAGAGAGTTCCCTTGTTCCTTCTGCCATGTGGGGACACAGAGAGAGGATGGCACAGTAGGAACTAGGGAAGTTCTAGTCACTCACCAGACACTGAACCTGCCAGTGCCCTGCCTTTGGATGTCCCAGCCTCCCGAACAGTGAGACATAGATTTCCTTTGTTATAAGCCACCCAGTCTAGCATATTCTGTTATGGTTGCCCAAATGGACTAAGACCTCTGGACCTGAGCAAGTGGCTTCACTCCCCTGATCCTCAGTACCCACAATCAGCAAGGCGAGGTGGGCCCGCCACACAGAGCGTTTGTGAGTGAAGGCTGGTGGGGCCAGGCCTGCGTTCCCATCTGTGTGAACTGACCCTTTCTGCTGCGTCATCCTGTCTCATATTAAACTGATGAGTTTCCTTCCCAGCTTTTGGTCTTTGGCAGTATCCTCCATATGAGTCCCAGAGAGGTCCCTGCACACTTGTGGCCTCTTTCCTGGGATCCTGTAGCTTGGGGTCTAAAAGGACATTTTCATTGTGAAGATGTAGCTCTTTCCAGGAAATACAATTAAAACCAACTGGGTAATAATACAACAATGACTGGACCCTTCAAAGACATTTGGGGAACTGACTTGGTGTTTTAACCAATATTCTTTTTTTTTTTTTTTTTGGTAATGAGCCCAACATGCTGGTTAGATTGAAATGCTATTTTCTGATGCTGCATAAATGCAGCCTATATGCAATTGAGCCCAAATAAAATTACCGTTTACATTTTCATCAAATAGAGAACAAGCTGATGAGGACAGTTGAAATGCAATTTATGATTATGTAAATTAAGCTAGCTTCAGGACACTAATATGTAGATAAACAAGACTTTCATTGTTGTGAATCAAGATGCCATTAACCTTGAAAATTATATACAGTTGTCACAGATACTCCTTTTAAAAAAAGGACGATCTCCAGCTTTGTGGTTCCTCTATTATTATTATTATTTTTTTACTATTGTCCTAATTTTATTTATCTTTTCTGCTTTATTGAGATATAACTGACATGTAACATTGCATAAGTTTGAGGTGGGGAATGTGATGATTTGCTACACACATATATTGCAAAATGATTACCAGGGTTAGTTAATACCTCCATCAACTCATGAAATTATCATTTCTTTTTTGTGGTGAGAACATTTCAGATCTACTCTCTCGGTAACTTTCAAGCATATAATACAATATTTTAACTCTAATCACCATGTTGTGCGTTAGATTCCCAGACCTTATTCATCTTAGAGCTGAAAGTCTGTGCCCTTTTACTACCCTCTCTCCATTTCCCCTCTTCTCCAGCACCTGGCAACTGCCTTTCTTCTCTGTTTCTATGTGTTTTGTGGTTTTGGATTTCACACATAAGTGGTATCATGCAGTATTTGTCTTTGTCTGACTTACTTCACCGGCATAATGCCCTCGAGGTCCCTCTGTGTTGTTGCAAATGGCAGTATTTCCTTCTTTCTCATGGCTGCATAATATTTCAGTGTACGTATGTGCATGCGTGTGTGTGTCCATTCATCTGTAGGTGGACACTTAGGCTGTCTCCATTCCTTGGCTATTGTGACTAATGCTGCACTGAACATGGCAGTGCACATATCTCTTTGAGATCCTGATTTCATTTCCTTTGGATAAATACCCAGGAGTTGAACCGCTGGATCATGGGGTAATTCTATTTTTAATTTTTTGAGGAGCCTCCATACTGTTTTCCACAGTGGCTGCACCAATTTACATTCCCACCAGCAGTGCACAAGTGTTCTCTTTTCTCCACATCCTCGCCAGCACTTCTTGTCTCTTGTCTCACGTTTGCTTACGTTATTTGATGATGGGCATCCTAAGGTGAGAAACCTTCCTGAGAGGACGGGAGCCACAGTACCCTGGGATTTAGCTAGCAGACCTCTGCCAGGAGGAAAGGGCAGAACAGTTGGTCTTAAATTACTCTGCTCAAGATACACATTTTTGGGAAGGTGAGTCTGATTGGACTCTTTTGGGTCAGGGGTTCACCTCCTGCCTGGGGAAGGGGTTCACAGGCCTGTGGTCCCACCAGCACCACACACAAGGCTGCCCAGGCACAAGTAGCAGCTGCCCCATACCTTCTTACCCATTATTGAGTGTCCATGTTAAGTGGCAGAGCCAGGAACTGGAATCCAGAGCTTCTGGCCAACCCTCTAGGTTCTTCCATCCACACTCAGTGGCTACTCCAGAAGGAAGTACACAGGGCAGGAGATCAGGTGACCAAAGTTGGAGCAGAGCAGGGGCTGAAACTCAGGATCTCTGCAGAGCCGGTGGCCAGAACAAAGGAGCTGCCTGAGGATGTACAGAGTCCTGGCTGTTCCTTGGTCTGCTGACTTTGGATGGGTTTGGATGACCTCTGACCCAGCGTGGATGGGGCCTTGTGCTGGGCAGAGGGTGGGGTGGAGGGCCTAGCCTCAAGGGGCCTCCACTGCACCAGTTGGCCTGGTGTTGCTCTATGTTGGCTACCCCTTTGAAGTCACCTGGGGGGCTTCTCAGACTCCTTCATCCCTGGATCCCACCCAGGAGAATCAGGGTATCTGGTGGAGGTGGATATTTAAAAGCTCCCAGTGATGCCCATGTACAGTCAGGGCTGGGAATCTGTTTCTGGGCTGCAGTAGGGCAACAGTAAATGTTGGCCAAGAATCTCAGGTTGCTCATGATTTCCTTTCTGGAGAGGAGAAGAAAGGAGGAGGGTGGGGAAAGTGTGGAGTGTGGAGACGCAATGCTCACCCTCCTAGTGCTTTGGGTAAGGGGTCAGCATGTCCATTAGATCCCTGGGAGGAATGTATGTTGAGGTGTGATGTATTATCAGGATTGGCTGCCTGATTTGGGGGGCCCAGTGCAAAATGAAAATGGGGAAAACCCCTGTAAAAATTAAGAATTGCAAAATGATGACAGCATAGTGTTAAACCCAGAGTGCAGGGCCTTGTGTCACCAGACAGGTCAGCCCCTCACACATGAGCTGGACTTGCCAGTTGCTTTGGACTTTCACAGGCCCCCTGGACTTAGGAGGGACAGAGGGCCACATCCAGATAGGGCTGAGACTGGAGAAGCAACCTCATGGTCAGCTTTCTCCTGGGTGGAAGAAAGGGTGATGCCAGGGTCATGCTCAGGGGGCATAACATCAGTGTCTGCTGGGGGTGGGGGAGGCAGGTAGCTGGCTGTTTCAGACCATGTCCAAGAGGTCAGTGCTGTGGAAAAAAACTCTGACCGGCATGAGGGTGTGGAGAACAGGATCCAGCCCAGAGTGGGCAGGGGGTGGTGAGGAGTAAGCCAGGCAGGCCTTACTTAGGTCCTGAATCAGTAGATGGAGCCTATTAGGCTTCCATATCTGGGGGAATGTGGTGTGAAAGATGGGGAGATTGAAGTAGGAATGAGGCGAGAGGCCTGAGTGTGGTTGAGAGGGACAAGCAGCCGGTGACTTGGCCCCTGGCCTGAGGCCGGAGCAGCGCCACCTGCTGGAAGAAGCTGAAGGATGCCTGTGTTCCAAACCCCTGAGACTCCACTTGGATGGAGTGTGGGGTGAGCGCTGGGTGACATCAATAAAGGTTGTTAGGGAGGGTGATAGGACCCCAAACCAAATGCACGACCCCCAAATGGAGATCCACTCAACCTCACCTGCCAAGCCCAGTCACCCGCCTTTCTCTCACAGGGATGAAGCCAGATCAATCATGTACTCAGTAGGGCTCTCTGTCTGACCCCAGGGGTGCAGGTGGCCTGAAAGGAGGGAGGGAGGGCTGCAAAGGGAAACAAAGGGCAGGGAACCGATGTGAAGTGAAGTCTTCAGAGTCAGTGATGTCTTTCGTGATCACACCATGGCTGGTGTTGACAGTGCCCCACCTTATCCCCTCTGGTCCGTTTCTGTGGCCTTGTCCCTCTGCCTCCACTTCCCACAGCCAGCCCCTGCATCTCTGTCCTCAGAGGGCTGCCCTGGGACTGCTGGGGCATGAGCTGGAGCTGGGGCTGCTGCTGGAGGTTTACACCACGCCCCCTCCCTCCCCCAGCCTCAGGGCAGCCCTTAATTAAGGGCTGCTCTTCCCTGATGGGGCATCTCTGAGTCTTGTCCTCTACCAATGCTTTTCACATTCCCTGGGGGATCTTGTTAAAATGTAGATTCTGATTTTGCAGGTCTGGAGTGGACCTCAAAATTCTGCAATTCTAACAAATTCCAGCTGTGGTTGTTGCTGGTCCATGGGCCGCACTTCAAGTAGCAAAGGCCTTGCTGTGACATCCTTGCTCTGTCTTTCTTTCTGATTCCCCTTTCCCTCTGTCTTGCTTCTTCCTGAGGACGTTTCCTACAAAAACCACTGATCCATTTCCTGGTCTGCTTTTGCCGAACCACATCTAAGACATTCACAGATCCTGGGAGGTGGGTAATCCCATCCCCAGTTTGCTGAGGAGGAAGCTGAAGCTCAGAGAGGGAGAGTAACTGGCCCAAGGTCACACAGTCAGTGAGTGGCAGAGAGGGGCCTCCATGCAGATCTGCCGGTCACCCCAAGCCCAGCTCCCCTCATCACATCATTGGTCAGGCGGTCCTCCACCCGAGCTCAGTCTCCTTGGCTGTGCCCAGCAACTCCTTCATTGTGTTCTTTCCTTCCTAGCTAACCTTCAAGTCTGGGAACCAATTGGGTCAGCTATAGACCACCCCACCTACCCCTTCTCCATCAAAGTCTCTAGACCTAGAACCCTTGGTTCATGCAGCACAATGCACCAGGATCTAATTGCAGTGCCAGCCCCAGGATTCCAGTCGTCCACCGGGCACATCTAAGCACCTCTCAGGGCCCTGTTTCCCTTTGATTTTGGTCATAAGACAGTGAAGCAATGGGTTCTCTGGAAGCCATTAAATAAGGCAGAATGTCAGAATCATTCAGAAGCTCTTCTATCCTTTTATCCACATGGAGATAGTGCAGAGGTCGTGCATCGTGCCCAAAAAATGCTGGTGTTCCCAAAGAGCTCCCGCGGCCCTGCCCCCAACGGCTGGACCCGACGCATGGCTGGCGACATCTGTCACCCCCGAAACAGCTCTTTTCTGCCCCTGATGTGGTCCCTCAGTGGATGAAATGGCACAGACCTGCTTCTAGTTGTAAATGCCACCCCCCTTGCCTTCACAGCTGTTGCTGCCTCAAAGATATTTAAAAAAAAAAGGGGGGGAACAAATGTTTAGTTTTGGTTTGGTGCAAACACCCGTTTCCTAAAAGCTACGTTTAACTTTATAGTCTGAAAGGCAGAACATTTGTGGGGAGTTTGGCGGCCCCTCCCAGTTGAACTTCGGGCACCAGATTTTATCAAGCTGATTTCTCAGGGAGGGGTCCTTCTGCAGGGTGGGGAGTGTTTGAGGGTCAACTTAATTGTTCAGACCAACAGAACATTTATTTTGCCAGAAATAACAGGGAGGACGGTGACGGCTCCAGTGAAAGAGGACAGGGAGCCAGCTTGGGGAGGGGGGGCCGCTGTCACTGCAGCCTGCGTGGCTCACCTTTCTTTGTACAAAGAGCCACGGAAGTGTGGCTTGGTCCCCCTTCTTTCTCTGAGGGGCAGCTCTCGGTCATCTCTTTTCATGTGAGGAGCAGGAGCTCCGAGAGGCTTTCATTCTAATTTCGGGTCCACCCCTGAGGGCCAAGTGACCTCTCGTCCCCAAGTACCTGTTTCCTTGCCTACAGGGGCTCACATGATACAGGAGAACATGTGCAAGAATCCCTTTGGATAGAAGAGTTGGGCCTGGATAATTGTATGTTACTCTTGCAATCAGTGTGTGACTATCAGTGTCTAGTTTCCAGGTCAAGGTGGCCTCAGGGAGGAGGTGGATGGCAGAGCAAGGTCAGGTGGGGAGTCAGAGCTCCCGGGGGCCGGGGTGGGGGGTGGCGTTCTCTCTGGGAAGCACATCAGTTCATCACAGGCATCTACTGCTTCACCACAGCTGGATTCTTGGTATGTATTTTCTTGGAGGTGTCAAACTGGTTTGGATCACATGGCAGTTTGGGCTGTTGACTCCCTCCCCAGATCCAATCCACAGCATGTTAGCAGAAGAAGGTGGAGGTTATTGGGTCTTGGAACTGCTCTCAGTCACTGCCGTAAATCCTGTGAGGCCCATTACTAAGTAGAAGGTGGCTGGGTCCCAGCATGGGATGATGCGGCAGCTTGGACCGAGGACAGGAGGCAGAAGCAGGAGTGGGTTCTTTCCCCATCACTCCCAGTGACCCCTCTGGTGGTTTTGTGTTTCCCATCCCTATAACGTAATGCTCTGCTGGACCTCAGGTCCGGATTCCGGAGGGCACAGTAAGGGCTCTCCTAAAGTGAGAGATTTGGCCTCGTCGTACTGGACTTATATTGGCGCACCAGCTGCCTGACAAAGGTCTTGCAGTTCTGGCCGGGGAATGAGTGGTTACTGCAGGGGGTGGGCTTGTTGCTGCAACATGGGGGCAGGAAAGAGAGTATCTGGAATTCAGGAGACACACGGGGGCATCTTTTGGTGTCTGCAAACCTAGAGATAACCACGGACAAGCGGTAACAGGCATGGTGGGGCATGGCTTTAACAAGAGAAATATTGTCTCACGGTTCTGGAGACAAGAGGAAGGTATCTGCAGGTTGGCTTGCTTTTAAGGGCTTAGAAGGGCCACCAAGAGGCGACCGTCTTTCCTCTGGGTCTTCCCCTGTCTTTCTTCTGTATCTGCCTGCCAGGGTGTTCACATCATCAGCTCTGAATCCCGTGAGGCTGACTTTGGCATTCCTATTCTAACACACAAGGAAATGAAGGCTAACCATCTGCTCAGGGATCCCTGCTTCCCCCATGAAAGAGTGGAGCCAGGACTGACTCACGATTGGGGGCAATGCCAGTGCCCAAAGGACAGGCTGCTGAATGTGCCAGGATGAGCCTCGGACTAGGAGTCAGGAGCCCTGGGTGCAAGTTTCAGACACAGCAAGTAACTGGACAGGTTACTTCTCCTCTCTGGGTCTCCATTTCCATATCTGTGAAGTGTACAGAATGGGTTGGGACATCCCTGGAAGGTCCTCAGACTCTCAGAATCGAGGCTGACAATCCATCAGTGACTCTCCTCGGTCTCCTACTCTTTCCCTTGCACGATACGACCGGGTCTCATGTGTGATTTCTAGACGAGGCCTTGGTGGGGGGGCTATTCTGGAGGGTTTACCTCTCACTTGGTCTCTTCCTGAGGTTGACTGATTGTCAGATGTTTAAGGGTTAGATGGATTATCTCCCTGCGCTAAGACAGAAAACATAATTCTCTAAATGTCATTTGACTCTCTAGGAAGAGCAAATTTCTTGCCTTCTCTGAAATGTCATGGAGGGAAATCATTGGAATTCATTGATGAAACTGTAATCTTTCCCCATGTATTTTCCACGGATGCCATATAACTCTTTCTATGAGACAGTTTCTATAGATTTAATGAAGAGGGTGAAGCAAAGAAGATGGGAAAATGGCAGCATATTAATTGTTGCTTGAAAGATTGTGCACACCTGGCAGCTGATGATGGACAAGAAGTGGGCACACATGGGCTGAGGGCTTTCCGTGCCCCAGACCCCATACCAGACATACGTGGGACGTGCACGAGTCCTCTCATTTCTGAGATAATTCTGTGAATGGTCTCCATTTCCGAGATGAGGAGATGGAAAGTCAGAGAAGCTAAGCAGTCAGACCAAGGTTGAACAGCCACATGGTGATAGAGCTGGAAGTTAACCCAAGTCCAGCTGTGACGAGTGAAGGCTTTGGAGCAGGCGGACAACTTGGATTAGAATCTGGCACCAAGGGAGCTGGTGTCATGTGATCCTCGGCAGGTCGCTTGGCTTCTTGGCGTCTTAATTTCTCCGACGTAAATGTGAGGATGATGTCATGGAGGATGCTCATTAGGGTGCTGGAGGCGTGGCTGTGAACATGGTTTTAAGCATGTAGAAAATGCTCAGTGTCTCCCTGCAGTGCTGTGCTACCTTCTAGGTCCCCCTCCCCCAGGGTCTCTCTGCTCTCCACCTTCTCACCCCACCCCTCTGCCCTCCAGGAAGGTCATTCTGGCTGCTTCGTACTGCCCTGTATGTCAGTCGCACCCTGGGGCAGGACCCTTGCCTTGCCTTGCTGGCCCGTCTCCTGCCTTGGTTCCAGAGGACCGTGCACTGGATTCTGGTTTTACTCTGTGACATTTTCTAAATGTTTCCATCTTTAAGGAGTCTTTGTCCTGTTCTGGAAGGTCAGTGAGGTCTGCTTGTCTCAGCGCTTGAGGATTCCAAAACTGTTCACTCCAACCCAAGTTGTCCATCCACCCTGCTCCCAACGTGCATCCTCTACCCTCTTTCTGCTGAGGTTACTGCCCAGACCTGCTCCCACCCCCTCTGGCTTGGGAACCTGGGCTTTAGTCAGTGAGTGTCAGAAGATGGCGGGATGGCACCCATCTGCTCATCGACCTGCCGGAGTGCCTGAGAGCCCACCATTAAAGATTGTTTGGTTGAAGCGTTTCCTGTTAAATTGTAGTTATCTTCAATATGTGCAAACCAAGTTCTACCAACCGTCTGCACCTTAGCAAGAGACGCCTGTAAGCAATGAGCTGCAAAGTGGTCCTGCGGTTTTCCCTGTGAGTGGTGGAGTCTCGGCTGTCTTCATAGCTTCACCCTGACCCTTCCTGACAGTTGCTAGGCAAATCTTGGGACTCAGAACAACACCAGAGATTATATGCATAGAGTTAGGGAGGGGGAGATGAAGCCAAACATAGCTAAAACCTTAGGAGACTCTAAGGTTGCTTCTCTCTTCCCCCCATATTTACTGGAGAGCATGGTAGGCAGACAGATTTAAGAACCTAGATGAAGTGCAGAGATTTTGCTCAACCCAACAGAGAGAGAGAGAGAGAGAGAGAGACACCAAGGGAAGCAACAGGGATTAGATTGCTATTCCTTTTAAAAATAACCACCCAAGACTCTTCTCCAGAATAGGGCCCATGCCCGTGAGAAAGTGCTGACTGTGGAATCAAAATTGAGCATGACCAGGACAGTAGAGACAAAGGAAGAGAAAGTCCAGGTAAGAGCAGAGGGCGAGAACAAGGCCAGGGGATGTCAGAAAGCAAGTTGCAAACACTACAAAAATAACAGAAGGATCCCTATGAAGTTAATGTTTCTAACTTGTGAACAATGCCTCCTAAGACTTTGGGAAAATTACTGACTTAGGAATGGGCCACAGAAAAGAATCAAGACCAAATCCAATACAAAGTTGTTGTAAGAAAACAAGAGAAGAAGGAGGAGGAAGACATTTATGTGTAACAAAGAGACGTGCCACAGAACAGAAGCGTCACTTTGTATTTCAAATGGATAAAAGATACAGTGCTACAGAAAAACTCAAAAGCACAGTGATGGAACTCAGGAAAGGATGAGAAATTAAAAAAAATAAATAAAGATTAAACTGTAGGAAGCAGAAGAGAATGTAAAGATCATAAATATCTTAACAGAAATAGAGGCGTGAAAAGGAGGAAGAAATTAAAAATCAAAGACAAATGAAAACAGAAAAAGAAAAAGGATTTAGGAGAAGGAGACAGATTAGAAGATAAGCAAAGACAGTCCAGTGTGGGGATAATAGGGGGCTCTGAAGATGAAAACCAAAGCAAAAGAGCAGAGCAAATACCCAAACTGTAACCCAGTAAAACTTTTCTGCAATAAATGATGATTTAAAAGTACCCTTTGAAAGAGCATACCCTGTTCCTGAGAACACTGGCAGAACAGCCCAGCCCAAGCCATATTCTAGAAAAATTACTGGATCATAAAAGAAAAGTCCTTCAGGTAGCTAGGTCCAAAGAACTAATAACTTTAAAAAGATATAACACGAGATCATCAGCAGAGTTTTAGAAAGTGCTGCTTCACTTCAGGATAAAATGGGGCCGCATGTTTAGTATACTTGAGAATAACACAGGTGAGCCAAGTGTTTTATTTCTGTCAGCACTGACGTTCAAGTGTAAATAGGGAATGGACTAGTAGGTACGTAAGAACTCAGAGAATGTAGTTCCTTTGAGACTGTAAAGAGGAATCTACTGACAAATGAGCGTCTCGCTGCCCAGATACTAGCAAGACATTAACATAAGAAGCCCCGGTAGGCAGTAAGTATATAGTTACCCGTGGAACTAACAAAAAGTAACAAAATTAATGGGGAAGAGAATAGTCTGTAGCAGCGACATGCCCTGACAGTGTATATAGAATGTCCCAGTAAAAACGGGAGAAGAATGAGGAGATAAAATACAAAAATACGATTTCTTTTGAACTTTCTTTTTTTTTTTAAAATTTTTATTTATTTATTTGACAGAGAGAGAGAGAGCGAGCGAGCACAAGCAGGCAGAGTAGCAGGCAGAGGGAGAGGGAGAAGCAGGCTCCCTGCTGAGTAAGGAGCCCGACACGGGACTCGATCCCAGGACCCTGGGACCATGACCTGAGCCGAAGGCAGTTGCTTAACCAACTGAGCCACCCAGGCACCCCTCTTTTGAACTTTCAATAATCACATCAGTGATGGTAGTATTGATATCGATGCTCTGAGATTGTTCTGTATGCTATGTGTGATAATGCAAATGAATGACACGAGATGCTCACATTTGATCAGCTCTCAGATCTTGAGAATTATGATTCTTTGTGTGGAAGAAAGAAGACACAGAGGTTACGTAGGAGTGGTTATGTGCAAATCCCACAGTTTTGAATTCAGATCAACGGAAGTGTCAGCCAGTATACATGCATGGTATGGGCATCTGTTGATAGACTTTCTACTTAGCTCTAACTTACGCTTTCTATTGGTGTAGAATATTCCATGAGATGGTTCTACCACAATTCATTCATATAAATATATATAATCTAATATTTATTTTATTGTTCATGTAAATTATGTATTTCCTCCCCAGATTTCACTATTATAAGTTATGTGTCAGTGTATCTCTGAGCATATGAGGAAATATTCTTGAATGGGAAATTCCTAGAAATAGAATAACTAAAGACTATGCTTTTCAATAGATACTAGATAATCGCCTTCCAAAAAAGGTTGCATCTGTTTCCATTTCTACCATGAACGGATGAGAGCACTGTTTTGCCACGAATGCACAGCCTATTTTTAGTTCAATAGGGAAAGTAATGCTTTGATACATATTTATTCTATCATAAAGAGATTTGGCTAAAAAAGAATCTTTTCTTACAAGCTTAAAGGCCATTTCTATTTCTTCTTTTGTGAATTGCCTACTTAAAATTTGACTCATTTAAAGTTGAACATTTATCTTTTTATTATTTATTTGTAGGCACTTTCAACATATTATGGACATTTATCCTTTTTTTGGTTATATATTTTATAAATATTTTCCATTAATCTGGCACTTATTTTAACCTGGAGAAGCTTTTATATTTTTATATAGCTAGATTTGTCAATTTCTGTTCCCCTTTTAATGGGTCTTGATTTTTCTGTAAATTTTTTTTTTTAAAGATCTTTACCTCCAAGTCATAGTAATTCTCTTAAAATTCCTTATGCTGGTTTTACAGTTCTTTATTTTACACTTAGATTTTTAACCCACTGAACATTTGCTTTCATGTGTGGAGTGAAATAGGAATCTGTCTATGAATTGTCTCTCTCTCTGTCATCAGTCTTTCCAACCGATAGCCAATTTTTCCAACCCCCTTAATTAAATAGTGTATCTATTCCCCATTGATTTGAAAAGCTAATTTCTATTTGCAATTAAATGGTCATATGTAGTAAGTATTCTTCGTATTCTATTCTGTTACACTCCTTTATGCTTCTTTCCTTGCTGGTGCCATCTTCTTTCTGCCCCCTCCCCCCAAAAGAGGGACAGGGAGATTTTGTGTGATTTTTTTTCATTCATACATGTAAATGGGTTGACAGACCTATGAAAACACTCAACAAATAGACCTTGTTGTAACGGCAGTCTTCTCTATAAATCCTAGGCCCCTATTTCTCTCGTCCTTCTGACTTCTTGGGTCCTCTTCTTGGCTTTTTGGGTCTCCATGATCTCTGGTATGGCTGCGGCCATATAGCACCCTTCGAATTGTTTTACATTAATATAAATGTCAGCATTTGGAACTTGTTCTCAAGTTCTCTTCAGTATTATCCTTTTGCGTAAGTCTTCACTTCTCTTGAGTATTTGTTTTCTAAGCAACCTTAATTACTAATTTGTTAAATTAAAATATCTATTAGGATTCTCATTGAAATAGCACTGTATTAGTGAATTAATTTGGGAAAAAGGAAAGAATATCGTCTCTCATTCTAGATCTTTCAAAAATGTCACTCGGTACATTTTCATAAGAACTGTTAGCATTTTTCTTATTAAACATATTTTTAGATGCATTACAGTGGCTATAGATATTTTGAATTTGGTTCTGCTTTTCTCTATGTTTCCTCCCCTACTATATTTTACAACTGATTTCTGCTTATAGACAATTAAGCTGTCCCATTTAAAAATATTTACTCCTTGGGGTGCCTGGGTGGGTCAGTGGGTTAAAGCCTCTGCCTTCAGCTCAGGTCATGATCCCAGGGTCCTGGGATCGAGCCCCGCATCGCGCTCTCTGCTCAGCAGGGAGCCTGCTTCCTCCTCTCTCTCTGCCTGCCTCTCTGCCTACTTGTGATCTCTGTCAAATAAATAAATAAAATCTTAAAAGAAATAAAAATAAAAATATTTCCTCCCAGAAGAAAATATTTACTCCATTCTCGTGGAGACCTTGGGGGCAGGACAGTTGTTGGGGGGGGGTGCAGCTTTGTTGGGAGAGTCACAGTGATTTTCTGCTCTTCTCCCACATTTGAGGGCTGGCTCTTTGACAAGGTGAGCCTTATTCTAGGATGAATTTTTACCTTGCTCATCCTTGGATACCCCTAAGTCAGCACACCAGCTTGCTCAGTGGCCTTCTAGAGTCTCCAGGCACCTGTGAGATTTGTACCAAAATGCCACACCTCCCTTTTCCAAGCCTCTTCTCACATACTCAGAGATGGGGTCTCCATGGTATTAACGGCGGCCCAGAATTAGCAGTGTCCATATGCATCACAAAACTCAACATTTAATATGTGTCATATATAGTCTCTCTTGATAAAAGTTTTTTTTTAATTAAAGATTTCATATATTTATTTGAAAGAGGGACAGAGATAGTGACAGAGCATGAGTGGGGAGGAGAGGGAGAAGCAGGCTCCCTGCTGAGCAGGGAGCCTGTTGTGGGGCTCGATCCCGGGACTCTAGTATCATGACCTGAGCCGAAGGCAGATGTTCAACTGACTGAGCCACCCAGGCACCTCTTGATAAAACTTTAAAAATTTTATTTATTTATTTATTTTTAGAGAAAGAGAGAGTGGCAGGGAGGGGCAGAGGGAGAGGGAGAGAGAATCTCAAGCAGACTCTGTGCTGAACAAGGAGCCCAATGTGGCTCGATCCCATGATCCTGAGATCATGACCTGAGCCAAAACCAAGAGTCAGATGCTCAAGAGATTGTGCCACCCAGGTGCCCCTCTCTTGATAAAACTTCTAAATCTACTTTATGGCAAGAATGTTTAGATAGTCTCTATAACATGAGGTAGTATCAGGAGTTCTGGGATAGAGAATTTGCCCATTGATTATATCCCATGTTGTTAATTCCCTACGGAAATTGGTGCAAAATTGCACTGATATGGGGGGACAAGATCATAGGGGGTGAGGGAAGCCATGGGGTCAGTGTTATTCAAGATGTACTCTCTTTCTCTCCACACACACAGACACACACATAGACACACAGACACCACCCCCCCCCACACACATACACACGCCCATGCGTGTGCACAGACACCCCAGCCCTGGCTTTAGGGTAGGCTCAGCACCCAGCAGGATTGAAATCACATACAGAGCCTTCACAGCTAATATGGGAAACTGTCTAACAAGTTGTACAATTTGGTTTAATGGGATGTCTGATGAGTGACACATGGTTGTTTGTCAACTAAAAATATCTTGAAGACCTTTGAGCAAAACCAAGGGAGACCTTTCTTGTGTCACGTCTCCCAAACAGCTGCGCCCTGCCCTGGGTACACATAATTGCTGAAACTGATTGGGGAGGGCTGGAAGTGTTGATGCTGTCGTATTAATTTGTTCCATAAATCAACACATGAACTTGACAGCCCTTTAAAATCTTTATCATCAGGCATTTATCCTTTGTATTCTGAAAGAGACTTGTCTGACTTTAATCCAAAGCAAACCACATTCATTAAATAAATATTTATTGAGCATTGACAGGTGCTAAAAATGTAGGGCCCAAACCTGTCTTCAAGGAGCTCACGTCTAACAGGGAAGTAAACATCTAAGAAAAAAGTTGCATTTTAATGTGACCAGGGCAGTGATAGAGTTAGGCAATGATGTAGCATTGCCATGGAGAGTCATTTATTCTTTAATTCAGCAAAGACTAATGCCTACTAAGATAGAGGTGTAGCCTCTGCAGGACACGGTGCCTACTTTTGGGAACTCATCCTAGGAGCAGGAAACAAATGTATAAACAGATATTTTTTGTATTTATAAATAAATACAAGCTGTGGCAATTGGCAGTCAGTAGAGGGCATGGTAGGTCAGGCCAGAGTAGGGAGAGGTCATGTTCTGTAGGAGAATGAGGAAAGGCTTCATAGGTGAAGTGGTGCTTGAGCTAAGTCTTAGAAGATGGGCACATGTTATATGCTAGGCAGACGTGGGGAAGAACATTCAGTGGTGGGAATGAATTGAGCAAAGGCCTGTGTGGGGGAGGGGAGAGGAGAGAACAGTTTTTCAGGACTAGAAGTAGGGTAGCATAGATTGAACATGGTGGGAGGGGCCTGTAGTGAGAAGGGAGCTGAGAAAATCAGGTGGGGATCATATCACGGATGGTCTAAAATACCGAGACAAGGAGCTTAATGTTTTCCCAAAGCCTCAATCACAGACATTTCCAGCATTGCTCTTCCTCAGCTTCCTCCTTTTAGAAATGTCTGTCTTAATTGTTTGCACATGATAAAACACAATTTAAGGTCTCAGGCTTAAGAATGACATATATGTGAAATAATAAATTTCGAACTAAGTTTGATTGCCTATTTACAAGTTTGTTGGCTTGCTTATCTACTCACATTTTTGTCATGTTTTAGAGTAGGCAGCATCTACTATTGAACATAAAATAGTTAGGAGAGTCCCTGGATGGAAATGATGCCATTTACCCAAAGGAGACTTCTTGCTGCGTTTAGAGAGTATGGGCTTTCTGGAGGTAGACCAGTTGTCTGCACCAGAGCCTCTTTCCATTCATTTAACTGTTCTGTAAAGTGGTGAGGAAATAAAGTCCCCCAGAGTTTCCTTTCCAGAATTTATGAACCTGAACACTGTGCCCCATCAAAGGGAAGGGAGAGGAGACTAGGGTGTTGTTCACATTTGATCCTAACACAACTTTATAACAGCCCCTCAAAGTAGATGGGTTACCAATACCATCTTCTAGGGAGGACACTGAAATTTAGGGCCGCTAAGCAAGAGATTCTAGATTCTTGCTACTTAAAGAGTGACCCACAGGCAGCAGGTTAGCATCACATTGGAGCTTGTCACTAAGGCAGAAGCCCAGGCGCCACATCAGAACAGAGAACCAATCTGCATATTCACGAGATACTCCTCATCTCCCAGCAGGTGACTCCGTGATGAATAAAATATGAGAAGCTTTGACCTCTGAAAAAGCCAGGTCGAGTTTCTTCTAAGACCCCATGTTGCCTCTACTTTTTGGCTACTGGGTTTATTCCTAAATGTCATGAGTGGTTTCGGCTGGGGATTTTGGGGGAGGCATGCAGATTTCTACTTATGATGTGAATTCTGGGCTTAATATACTGATATGCTTTGTGACTGATGAGAATGGAAAATAGTATTTGGGGCTCCCAAACTTGTAAGGTGATAAGGAAGTCCTCATGGCAAACAGAATAGAAAATTCTTTATTCTAACGTGTTTTCTAGTGGTCTCTCATTACAGAAAATTTTCCTATTATAAAGCAACCCAGTCTTAGCAAGCCAGTTTATTGGGCAGCATTTGCTGGCATTGCAAAGTATTTTCTTTTTTAACTCATGGGTGTGCTTATTCATTCAGCAGTCCATTCATTGCACAACCATTTGCTGCCTGTGCTATGTCCCGAAAGCACAGAAGAGTAAGACATAGTCAATGTCATTAAGAGTTCATGGTCTGGAAGAGGAGACAAAATAATAATTATAACCCAACTTTTATGTGTGATAAATTGTCCTCCTGTGACACAGACTTTTCTGCTGGTCCCAGTTTCAGGCATTTTGTTCCTTGCATGGACCGTGTATCATGTGAGTGTCTCAATTTTTTTTTGTCTGAAGTGTACTGTCACCTTCGTTATATTCTAGTTGTCAACAAAGTGCTTGGGAATAGGGGAGGGTTACAAAGGAAGGGGTAGTTCTGTTGGTGGGGGCAGAATTTATGCAGATGATAACTTTCATTCATTCATCTGACAGATATTTATGGAGCTCACCACATGCTAGGCACAGGGCTAATGGGTTACAGAATTGGGGATTAGGAATCAATAAGACATTCTTTGTTCCCACCCTTTGTGTACAAGGGAGGATGCTGTTGAATATATAATCCCATGAAAAGTCAACCAAATTCACTTGTGACAAGTGTCTGAGAAGTGGAGAGTTCTATGAGAATATGTGATGGGAAGGGTGACGCCCCCCGAGACATAAAGAAATGCTTCTGTGATAACTGAAAATTTGTACAGTTTGACCTGTATTACCCCATATTCCCTCCCACCTGCCCCTGGCAACCATCATGCTATTCTGTCACTATGAAATCAGGGTTTTTTTGGGGGGGGTTGGTTTTTTGTTTTTGGACTCCACATATAAATTATCTCATGCAGTATTTATCTTTGTCTGTCTGGCTTATTCAGCTAGCATAATGCCCTTCAGATTCATCCATGTTGTTGCAAATAGCACGATTTCCTTATTTTTTTATGGCTGAATAATAATCCATTGTATATGTATACATATGCTGCATTTTCTTTATCCATTCATCTATAGGTCAAAGGGTATACAAATTTTTAGTCATAAGAGGAATAAGTTCTGGGGCACCTGGGTGGCTCAGTTGGTTATGTATCTGCCTTTGGGTCAGGTCATGATCCCAGGATCCTGGGATCCAGCCCCATACTGGGCTCCCTGATCAGCAGGGAGTCTGCTTTTCCCTCTTTCTTTGCCTCTCTCCCCTGGTTGTTCTCTCTCTCTTTCAAATAAATAAATAAAATATTTAAAAAAAAAAAAGGAGAGTGAGTTCTGAGGAGCTCATGTACAGCATGGTGACTATGATAACATGGTACTGAATCCGGGGTGCCTGGGTGTCTCAGTGGGTTAAAGCCTCTTCCTTCAGCTCAGGTCATGATCTCAGGGTCCTGGGGGCGAGCCCTGCATTGGGCTCTCTGCTCAGCAGGGAGGCTGCTTCCCTCTCTCTCTCTCTGCCTGCCTCTCTGCCTACTTGTGATCTCTCTGTCAAATAAATAAATAGAATCTTTAAAAAAAAGTATGGTACTGAATCCTTGAAAGTTGCTGGCAGTAGACGGTAAGCATTCTTGCCACATGTGCACAAAAAGAGTTAATTATATTAACTATATGAGGTCATGGATGTGTCAATAATCTTGATCTTAGTAATTTTCCTACATGTATATGTGTATCAAATTATAACATTGTGCATTTTAAATATATGTCATTATATTTGTCAATCATTCCTCAGTAAGAAATCCTGAAAAGAAAGAAATGCTCTTTTTAAGCTATGACTCATGAGCTGACACCTGGAGGGGTAATACTGGAGGAAGGAGCCTTCCAGGTAGCAGAACAGCAGGTGCAAAGGCCCAGGGGCACAATGGAACTTCGTGCATTCCTCCAAATGAAAACCTTAGCATGGCTAGAAGAACATGGGCCATCTTGGAAGTCATATGTCATTCTTGCTCCAGGTTCACATAAATAACGGGCTTTCTATCCACCTTGTGGACAGGAGAGAAGTGACAAGATGGAATGAGGCCTGGCTCAAGATACCACCTGCCAGTTATTTAACCACGGAGATTGACCTCCATTACTGCATCTGCCTGATGGGGATTCCTGCCCTCCTGCTGATCTTCCAGACCCTTTGGGTGGGAAAGTGCTTAGAAAAAATAGTAGACCTCTCCCATCTTGTCCTTACCTCAGGGATCCATCTGTGGGGTGAAGTGAGGTAAAGTGGATATGCTTCCAGCTTCCCTGTTGAAGGATGGCAGTTCAGGAAAAAGACTTAAGTTTTTCTTCCTAGGCATACAATAGTGTTTGGGGCACCAGCTGACTGTCCCCAGCTGCCTGCAAACAGCCCAGCGGAAGCTGCAGACAAAGAACTGATTATGACAGAGTGGCACCGGGCTGTTCGCGCTGAGCTGCCAGATGCTGTTAGCAAGTGGAAATAAAAGTGAAACTCGTGAATTGCCAGCAAGTAAAGCCTCTGTGCCCCTCCTAGAAATCCTGTGGGAAGCTCAAGAGAGATGGGCTTGGATGGGGGTGAAGGTCAGAGCTGGGGATGGGGCCTCTTGACTGGAGATCCGGCTGGCCTCCAGCACTGTGGGGGCTCAAGGACGTCATTATGCTGAGATTGGGGATCGGTGGGCGCCAGTGGCAGGCAGGAAACGCATCAGAGTTCAGCTCTGAGGATTGGCAGTTGGGGTACTATATGGGTTGATGTATGTTCTCCCAAGAGAGATGTTGAGGTCCTAACTCTCCCCGTACTTCAGGATGTGAGCTGACTTGGGGGAAAGGTCCTTGCAGAGGTGATCAAAGTAAAGTGAGGTCATTAGGGTGGGTCCTAATCCAGTATGACTGCTGTCCCTATAAAAAGGGGACATGTAAACACAGGAACAGATAGGCACAAAGGGAAGTGGTGTGAAGACACATAGTGGGGATATGGCCCCCATATGATGGGCTTGATGCATCTGTAAGCCAGGGGACAGCAAGCCTTGCTGGCAAACAGCAGAAGCTAGAAGAGCTAGCCCTGCAACAACGTGATTTTGGATTTCTAGCCTCCAGAACCAGGAGATAATACATTTCTGGTGTTTAAAGCCACCAGTTTTTGTACTTTGTCACAGCAGCTTTAGGAAACTAATACAAGGTGCTTTCAATGAGGGGCATTTAGCTTCTCAAATCTCTCCAATAAGACAAAGGCACACTATTTTTTTTTTTTTTTTTTAAGAGAGGGGGTATGCATACAGGTGTGCACGAGCCTGGGAGGAGGGAGGGGCAGAGGGAGGGGAGACAGAATCCTAAGCAGGCTCCATGCCCAGATTGGAGCTGGATGTATGGTTTGATCTCCCAACCCAGAAATCATGACCTGAGCCAAAATGAAGAGTCAGACACTTACCCGACTAAGCCACCCTGACGCCCCAAGGCGTACCATTTTTGATGCAGATACGGGGGAGGCAGTCACCTTTCAGGGGGGCAATGCTGATCCATTCATATACTTAGTGTATAGCCATCGTGCCAGCTTGCAGCTGTGCCTGCCCGTCCAGGGCCTGGGAAGAGTGGCGCTCCCCCCAGAGAGCGCAAGCAGACTCCGCAGCACGGGACCGCAGGCCTGGACTAGATGGCAGCTCCGCTCCTGGCGCGCGAGCTCCGGAGCCAGGCCAGGCAACTTTCTCAAGGCTCACTTTCCGTACCTGTAAAGGGAGGGTCCTCACGCCTCCCTCCTGGGATATTGCAGAGATTTGAGAATATGCATCTGAAGTACTTAGCACTGATCAGCCGTGATGGGTTATGATGAATATTATCCTATCCAACAGCTGTCTTCTTCAGCGGCCGGCACTTAACGGCTTGCTGGCTACAGATTGTGGGAGACAGTATTCGGTGGCACCAAACTTGAACTCCTATGGCTGTAACTGAGAGGATGGAGTATGGACAAGCTTGCCATTGGCCTCGACTCTCGCCTGACCTAAGGGCCTGGCTATTTTTTGAGGATTCCAGGCTTTTCATAACCTCTGTCTGCACTTTCGTCTGCTCTGTGCCAACGATCTCTTTCTCATAGTTCTCTTTCCCTCTTCTCTCACAGACACACTCAGTCCTTCAGTGTAGTTAATCTAAAAGGGATGCCTAGGCTAGGAAGGCAGTATGATTTTAAAACCTTACACAAGAGTGTAAACAAACGGTAGTTCGTCATGTTCCCTGAGGTTTTACCGTTTTTAAGAACATGGTTGGTTAACTTCAAAGAAGTTCCAGAAGACAAACTCGTAGGTGAATTCTGCCCCTGACATCATGATGGCATGGATGTCGGAAGTATTTTCGTGGTCTGGATCTAGGGGACAATAATCTGTTACAGACTCAATGTTTGCATCTCCCACCCCAGATTTCTATGTTCAAACCTCATTTAATGATATTTGGCATTGGGGCTGTTGGGAGGTGACTGTGAGCCCTCATGGATGGGATTGGTGCCCTTATCAAAGAGACCTGACCGAGCTCCCTCTCCCTTTCTGCTGTGTGAGGACACAGGAGGCAGGCGCTCGCAATACAGCGAATCCGCCGGCACCTTGATCGTGGATTCTCCAGCCTCCAGAACTGTGCACAATTTCTGTTGTTTATAAGCTCCTCAGTCTGTGGTATTCTGTTAGAGCTGCCCAAACAGACTAAGACAGTATCCCTTTCTTCTAAATGACCTCCAGGAAGAGAGAGAATGTGTCAGCAATGTAACACTTAATTTTTGAAAGCCTGCCACTGTGGTCTCTCCCATGCCAAGCCACTGGCTTGGCATAATTTCCCACCTTCTTTACGGTCTAGGAGGGTTGTTTGAATTAACCAAAGCAACTTGGCTTGCTCGTTCGCTATTCCCAGAACTTGACGTACTCATTTCCACCTCCATGGCATTGTTCCCGATGCCTTTTCTTTCTCCTAGTATTACCACTTCAACTTTAGGTTGACCCATACAGGACTCATGACTGGAAAATGAGGGAAACTTTATTTTAGTTACTGTCTCAAGGCAGCAATAAAAGAGAATTCTTCCCAAGGTTGACTCTGGATTTGGCCCTGATATTCTCAGACTCTCTGACTTTTTACCTGTGGTTTTCTCTACCTGGAATGTCCTTCGATTGCCTTGACCTCCGGGTCAACTCCTACTTACCCCTGAGGGCCCTGCTCCCCTGTAACCTGCTCTCTGGCGCCTTCCCTGCTGCTCCGTATCCCTGCTGATATGCTACTCCGTATCCCTACTCCATATCCGCCGCATTGTCTCGCTCATGCATCTGTCTCTCCCTGTAGACTGTCAGGTTCTCTGGAAAGAGGACTGATCTACTTCAGTGGCACTGGTGTGTCGTGGGGATCATTGGTAAGTGGTAGACAGCTGAGTGGACGAGTGGATGGAAAGGACCAGGGAGAGGTGGGTGGATGGACGAAGTCATGGAATCGTTGCCGCGCCTGTTCTTGCTTCAGTCGGGGGTGGAATTCACCTCCGAGTGCTCAGCACCTGTGGTGACAGGGCTCACAGGCAGCATGAATGAGACAGATGATAGACAGCTAGCTAGCTAATGTTTGAGCAACTGGGAGTCCACAATCTTCCTTGATGCATTTCATAACAGTTAGGAACTCCACAGAAGATCAGGTTGGTGGGCTGTGTGAGAAATATCTTTGAGGACTACCTTTAGGGGATGGTACCTCTTTGTCCTGCTTCTGTCAGAGGTGCAGAACTCACTCACCTGCCCCCACTACCTGCTCTGGGCCTGGACTGCTCACCATGTTATGGCCTCCTCTCTCCTCCCTGCCTTGCTCTTTTGACTCGATCGGACTGGTTTTTTTTTTTTTTTTTTTTTCCTGATTTGACCTGCATGAGAGTCTTCTGGACCTCCCCGGTTTGGGTGTGCTCGGGAGTGGCAGCATCAGAGGAGGCAGGGGCCCCTGGAAAGTCCCTCCTGGGGGGCCAGAGAAACGGTCAGGTGGGCTGCCTGAGCTACTGGCTGGGATGCTGGGAAGGTGCTGATTGGTGGCCGCTAAGCTCACACGCACTTTCAGATGATACCCCTGTATGGGGTTGTTCATGTCCTCTTGCTTCTTTATTGATTCAAGGTGAGTTTGGATTGAGACTGAAGGGGAAGGTTGGATTTACTCTGTTGTCTGGGAGGAGAGCTGACCATTGAAGTGTTCTTAAAGGAGAGAGCTCTGTTGATTCAGGGGCCTCAAAGATCCGTTTTCTATAAGACATGTATCTGCTTTTGTCTGAAGGGCAAGGGGGTGGCCTTTTTCCTAAGGAGTAACTGTGTTTGGAGGCAGCTATCACTTTCCCCATAAGAAAGACATTCAAAGAAAACCTCATGTTAGTTAATCTGATCCCCTAAACCTGGGAGATTTTTATTCATATTAGAGAGACTGAAGATAACTTTTTAGACATTAAAATACTTACAAATTTGGCAGCCTTTGGCCAGGCCATCCCTTTACCTGCCTGGGTCTGAGTTTTCTTATCTGTACACATGTTAGAATTACACTGTCGGACTTAACTTCATGGAGCTGCGGGGATTAAATGAGTTCATAACAGTTGTAAAATGTTAAGCAAATGCTAAGGTTTGATGGTCATTATTATGAACACAGCACCAGCCATCCATCTCAGTACAGGAAATCTGCAAACTGACCTGGAGAATTAATGGGACCAATGACATTTATCCCCCGACATCTATCTCTTTACAATCATCTGTGTCTGAGTGTCTGGGACATAAAGAGGGGTGGGCAGGTGTCAAACTGAGATGGTTTTAGCATTTCTGGCTGGGGGGATGTGTATAGATTGCTAAGGGCCGTTATTAGCATATGAACCTCCTAAGTCCTGTAAGGAGAGAATTACTGGCATTCGAGGGCTCCCTGCATCACCCACCATCCACTTTCCATTTTTACCATCACATGTGTATCTTCTCTGGACTTAATCTCTCTGTGGTACGGAGGTAGGTCCTCATCCTTCTAGGAACGCGGTTGGTCTGGTCCCTTCTCTGCATCTTGGGCCACACTTTTCTTTTTCAGAGTGAGAAGTTTGCCAACTCTTAAGATTTTACCACAGCCAGAGAACCCATTAATCCCTCACTCCCGTTCTCCATCTTTCCTCCCTTCTCCGGGGTCCAGGAGAGAAATCTATTCCTGGGATGATGGAAAAAAAAAAAAGCTGTTACATTGTTAATGGGGGTTCAACTCCAAGAACTGAGGCAGATTTCTAAGGCTGGACACTGTGAAGGACTCTTCTTCCGTAGTCTAAGTGGACATCAGAGTAGCCTGCTCCATCCATGTTCCTTAAGACCAGGCGCAGCCTCTCAGCAGGGTCCCTTGTGGAGAGAAAAGACTCCACCGGGGACCCTCAGGGACAGTCTGAGTGCATCAGCACCAGAGGGAGGGCCCCATGTGGGGGGCGGAGCTGTCCCGGGCTGTCCACACCTGGCTTGTAGGTCTGGGCTGGCACCTGAGGCTGGGGCCTGATAAAGAGGGAAACCGGAAGCGACAGACGGCCGTGGCCTTGCTGCGGGTCTTACCACTCCGGTTGCACGGAAGGAGGAGACAGAGGAGAAGAGGCTGGAGGCATGTGGCAGGGACTCCACTCCAAGCCCAGAGAGACTGTCTTCCTCATCCCCAGCTCTCCTTCTTTGGTATAAAAGTTAAGTTTTTTATTTAGGAAAAGAAGAGGTATAACACATCACTCATTTAAAAAATGGACGAATGCAAAAAACATGATCGAAACTCAGTAAAGTAAGATAATTATATTATTTTTTGACGATCACTAATATTTTTCTCCTATAATCTTTGGCTGCATACTGTCACTGCCTCTTCATATGATAAAGAATTTATAATAATAATTTCCCTAGAGAGAAGGATAATTCAGCTTTTGTCTAGTGTGATTGATTGAAATGTATTTATTATTAATGCTTTAGAACAGGGTTTTTTTTTTTTTTTTTTTTTGCCTTACTACTCTCTATCGGTCATAGCATATACATTTTAGGAGTGTTGCCAAATGTGGGAAAGCATCTATTAGGTTTCTTGCACATGGGATCTCTTATAATTGAAGGGCATTCACATTTTTTATGCACTTGGTAATCTTTTAAAAATACTTATTTTTTTGTTGAGATATAATTCACATACCATAAAATTCATCCCCTTAAAGTGTGTAATTGACAGAATTGTGTAAGCATCATCACTGTAATTCCAGAACATTTGCAGCATCCCTGAAAGAAATCCCGTACTCATTAGCAGTCACTTCTCGTTTTTCTGTCTTCTAGTCCCTGGCAGCCACTCTTCTACTTCCTGTTTCTACGGATTTGCCTCTTCTAAACAGTTTGTGTAAAAGGAACCACACAGTACGTGGCCTTTGTAGTCTGGCTTCTCCCCCTTAGCTAGATGACATCACGTGTCATCCGTGATGTAGCACGTTTCGGTCTTTATTCCTTTACAGAGCCGACTAATGCTCCATTGCATGCATATACCACATTTTGTCCACCTGTAAGTTAACGGACATTTGGATTATTTCCACACTTTGGCCATTATGAGTCCTGCTGCTAGAAATATTCATGGGTCACTTTTTTTGCGCACAGATGTTTCCCTCTTGGTAAGATACATAGCAGTGCAATTGCCGGGTCCTATGGTAACTCTGTATTTAATTTTTGACCTTGATTTTCTTGAACAGGATCAATGGTACTTCTCCTCCAAGGCAGGTTAAGGTTGGGAATGGAGGTATGGCAGGTTAGGGGAAGAGAGTGTTGATGACCTAACAGAGAGCCTTTCGATGCCCGTGTCTCTTCTTGATTGGCTATGCTCGGCATCAGGGACATGTCAGGAAAAATAAACAAATTCATGAATTGCATTTCTTAAAAGTGGGAAATGGAAGTAAATTTATTTAGTCCCATGAGAGAAAATGCATTCTTCCTACCTTGATTACTCAGTATAGTGCTTGAGAGGGAGCTACAGGCCAGGCGTGAACGGGGTTGGCATCCCAGCTCCATTACTAATGAGCCGTGGACCTTGACTCCATCACTTAACCTCTTCTTTGGTGTCGTCCTCAGTAAGACGGGGAGAAACGAACTCCAGTATGTTCCTTGCGGCACTGTTGTGCTCACATGTTAACACAGGGGCCCTGCCTCAGCCTGTTATCAATCTCAGTGATTTTGTTGGCCTCCTGTAGGAACAGAAACATGTCAATGAGGACATCTTGCACCGCCTTTGGCCACTAAAATGTTCACGGGGTATGTTTGAGCAGTAGCAGGCAAGGAGCGGCACTCGGGTATGTGAGACCAGCTCTCTTTGCGGCCCCGTCTTCCATGCAGAGCTTGGCCAGAGCTGGGCGCAGGGAGCGTGGCCTGACACGCATCTCAATAAATATTCAAAGACTCTTGATGGATTTGTCCCTGAAATGCAGTATGTGGGAGTGTGAGAGACTTTTCTGAGGAAAGGCGGGCTTCGGTTATAAAGTCGTTGTGTTTCTGGAGGCCCAGGCCCTGCTTCTCCTGAGGTTCTTCTGTCTTCTAGAGGCTCCCTGCAAGCTGAGACTCGCCAAAGTAGGTTTCACTCACAGGAAAGAAATTAGGTCAGCTATCTGTGCCCCATTTCTTTTGCCAAGAAAAATCCTACCAATTTTTACCTGAGACAAAAATAACATTTTTCTTCCTTTGTAGAAAATAGAATATATGAATCATTTGGAGATCAGAGGAGGAGAAGCAGAGGACTAGGAAATCTGTGTTATCTATTCTGTTCTATTCTGTCTGTCTGTCTGTCTCCCTACCTACCTACCTACTTACTTATCCATCCATCTCTCCATCTGTGTGTCCATCCGTCCGTCCATCCGTCCGTCCATCCATCCACCCATCCATCCATCTATCTATCCCTAACTTTTATCTTATTAGCTAGGCCTTTTTTGTCTGCTGGCCATTCAACTATCCATGTCATCCGCCCATCAGTATTTACCACCACTTACTGCAGCCTTTCAGGGAGATGGAATAGGAGAAAAGTAGGAAGCACAGGAGGCTAAGAAATCGCAACACAATGTGAGAAATGCAGATATGGAACTCGGAAGGGCATAGTAGAAGAATCAGAGATGAGGTGACATTGGGATTGAGTGATCGGTAGAAGGTCAACAGTCAAAAAGATGAAAAAGGTGGTGTCAGGTGAGGGAACTTGTTTTTTGGAGACACAAAGGCATCTTTGGGGAGGCTGGGGCAGAGGGTGTGGGGCAAGGGTTCCTGGGAGAGGGAGTGGGCTGGTAGGGTCTTGAATGCTCTGCCTCAGACACTGGGGTTTTACCCGAGAGTCTTGGTAAACAAGAGAAGTAGTTTGAGCTGGTGAGTTGACTTTATTTTTCAAAGGTCACTCTGACAGTGTGAAGGATGAGTTGGTGAGGGTGGGGGAGGAGATAGGGATATTGGTTAAGAAACTCTTGTAATCATTCAACTTCTAATCAGTAAGCAATTCACATGTGTTTCCTGAGCCTTTAATCAGATAATCTGGGCCATGATCCAGGCTTGATGTGATGTGAAACACATGGAAACATATTTTATTTTATTTTATTCAATTTTAATTTGTTTATGCTGCCTGGAAGACTCAGTTTTACCATATTTCCTTCGTACTACAATCGAGGACCTAAGCGGTTGGTATTTTTTTCTAGGCGCCTTCCCCCATCACCCATACATTCAAACACTCAAAACGTGTCATTGCGACAGCCCATCAACATGTAACTTCATTTTATGGGCATCGAATACAAAAAAAGATCACGTCTTTTTTTGTGGGAGCCCTGCAGCCGAAGTGTAGCTCTGTTCCTGTGGCCAGGGGGCCTCTGAGGGGAGAGCTGCTGCTGCCCACGCCCCCCTCCCCCATTAAATGTAAAGGAGGCGGTGCCTTTGGCAAAGGTTATTGGCCAGAGGGGTGGACGGAAATCCGCTTCCCAGGGTGAAGATGTGCCCCTGGGTCAGGAGATGTGGCCCCCTCCCTGTCGTCGGGGAGGACTGCGCACTGGAAGTGTGAACCTGGGAGTATTCCCAAGGCTGAACTTCTCCGCTGGACCCAGTATGGTCCAGGAGCAGCCCCATCCTTTGTTCACATTCCATCCTTAACTTGCTGGCCACAAACTGGCTTCCCTCGGTCCCCTGAGCGTGGGGCCGCTCTCTGGGAATAGGCGTGAGGGTTGCGGTTGTGGGGACAGTCGGCCCCGCGGTGGGAATCCAGGCTATGTGAGTCCCTATGCGCAGTCCCAGGCTTCTCTGCAGTTCTGTTCCTGAATCCGGCTGCTGGTACCCCCTCTGGACCTCTTGTCAGGCACCAGGCTCCTGTGTCAGTGGCCGTCAGTTTAGTTGACTGCTTAGGCTGGTATTTCTGTCCCCCAAGTGAAGGGATGTTTAACTTCCAGTGAAAAGCATCATTAGGAGCTTTTAGTAAACCGAAGCCAAGTTTCGTTGTTTGTTTGGCCCTGGTAAGGAGATATGATGGGTTTGTTTATGCTTACTTTTCCCAAATACAGTCACTGACTTAACTTTGAGCTTTTTTATTTTTATTTTTTAAATGAGCTAAAACCTACAGTTGAGTTAATAAACAGAGTTGAAAACCCTCAAATTGACATCGAAGGCCGCTTCTACTGAATGGCAGTGCCTGGTGGACATGGCCAATGGGGGGGGGGTCTCTTGGCTTCATCACATAGGGCAGGGACTCTGCATCCTGGCCTCTTTGCCCCCTGCTTTTAGTCCGGAGTCTGGGCCCAAGGGCATAGTGAGTGCTGGCAGGTTTGGACAGTTGCTTAGCCAGGGCTGACTCAGTTCTCAACCGTCATGATCTCCTACCTCTCAGGATGTGTTTTGTTAGAATAACTTGGTTATTTGTGGTTTAGTTATGTTGCTGAATTTTTTCCTCTCCAAAGCATCAATGAATTGCCTAAAATGATTATTATGCTCTGTTCATAATTTATTTCCATTTCTGGAGCCAGTCTGCAGAAACTTAAAATACATCAGACTGAACACTGAATAAGATTTCTACAACCTTTTTTGCAGAATGTAATCTGCAGTATCTATTAAAACAAATAACCCACTTGTCTTTTTTATTCACCAGTCCCACTTTGGGAAATTCTCTTATAGAAACAAAAGCACCAGGGAGATTAAGTATATGATTAGGGAAGTTTTTTTTTTTTTTTTTTTTTTTTTTTACAGTGTTGCTTATAATGACAAAAACTGGGGTGAGCCTCCCACCCCTTCACTGGGATGGAGCAAATGGAGGTAAGTGGAGAGAGAAATTGTGGTTTGCTCCTCCGGTGGGATTTTGTGTGCTATGACCTGGAGTATGGTGAAGTGACAGGAGCAAACAGCAGAAACACACGCATAGGGAACGTGCATTCGAAAACCGAAACAAAGACAGACGAACAAAAAAAACCACAACCCAAACAAGTGCTATCGCCCTTTCCATGTAATGTGAATTTGACTTTGTGAGTCTTAGAAGCATAGAGAAGGGTGTGGAAGAACTCCCTCCAGGCTGTTAATGTTTATGACAAGGGAGGGAGGGTAGTGCGTGAGGAAGAATGACATTGGGGCACACTATTAATTTTCTGTGTTGTTTCATAGGAAGTGAGGAACATGAAGTACTTTTGAACTTACAAGAAATTGAAGTGTCATTCACATAGTGAGCACTCAGTTCGGTATGGGCACGCACAATAATATCTTAACTGGATAGTTCCATCGGTTTTGACACATGCGTCCGTGTACCCCACATCTCTATCACGATATAGGACACTTCCAGCACCCCAGAAAGCTGCTTGGCACCCACCTCCCCAAGGCTTCCCTGTCAGTCCTCTTACCAGAAGCAACCACTAATCTGCTTTCTTTCACTGTAGCTTATTAGCTTTTCCTACTCTAGAGCTTCACGGAAATGGAATGAGACAGGGTGTACTCTTTTGTGTGTGGTTTCTTTTGCCCAGTGCGATGTTTTCGAGATTCACCCACTTTGCTACATGCATGAATAAGCCTTTTTTTTTTTTTCTTTTTGAGTTGTATTCCATTGTAGGACAATTCCACAATTGGCTTATCCATTTTCCTGTTGATGGGGCAACTGGGTTGTTTCCAGTTTTTGGCTCTTATGAATAAAAATTTATGAATATTCTTGTATAAGGTTTTGTTTTGCTTTTGGTGCATACATTTCCATTTCTCCTGGATAAATACCTAGAAGTGGAAGAATTACCAGGTCCCAGGGTAGACATGTGCTTAGCTTTATAAGAAGCTGACCAAGAACTTCCTAAACTGGTTGTACCATTTTATACTCCCACCAGCAGTATGTGAGAGCTTAGAGTGTGCCACATCCTTGCCTGGCACTTTGACACTATTAGGTTCATATTGGCCAATCCGTGGGGTGTGTAGTAGTATCTCATTACAGTTTTAACTTAGCTTTTCATAGAGATTCATCATGTCCACCACTTTTTCATGTTCTTATTTAAATCCAGACTGCATATTTCCAGCTGTATGTTTAATTTTGCTTCAATATCATACTTTCTTGATTATGTAGCTTTATAAGTTTTGAAATCAGGTAGTGTAAATCCTTCGGTTTTTTTCCTTTTTCAAAATTGTTCTGCTTTGGGTCTTTCGAGTTTCTACATGGAGTTTAGAATCAGCCTTCTAATTTCTACAAAAAACCTGTTTTATGCCCCCAAATCACGGATCATTGCTCTTCACTAGAAATATAATGTGAGCCACATACGTAATTAAGAAATTTCCAGTGATCATTTTAAAGGGAGTAAAAAATACAAGTTGAAATTAATTTTAATGACAAGTCTTGTCTAACCCAATGTATCCAAATTACTTTTGTTTCAGTGTACAATATAGATGTTACAAATGTTTCATGAGATCTTTTGCATTATTTTTTGTGTTGTTTTTGAGATGTGGTATGTATTTTACACTTCTAGCACATCTCAAATCAAACTAGCCCCATTTCAAGGGCTTGATCCACGTGGGGCTGCAATATTGGACAGTGCGGCTGTATAGATCAAATTTGGAACAATTGCTGTCTTACAATACTGAGTTTTGCAATCCGGGTGCATGGTGTATCTCTCCATTTATTCTTTTTTTTAAGATTTTTAATTTATTTTTTAGAGAGAGAGAGCACCCAGGTGAATGGGGGGAGGGGAAGAGGAAGAAGGAGAGAGAGAGAGACAGACAGACAGATAGACAGACAGAATCCTCAAGGAGGCTCCCTGCTGAGATGGGAGCCCAAGGTGGGCTCAGTTCCATGACCCTGAGATTATGACCTGAGCCAAAATCAAGAGTCAGACACTCAGTTAGCTGAGCCACCCAGGTGCCCCTTACATCTCCATTTATTTAAGTCTTAAACTTCTCTTATTGAAGTTTTGGTTGCAATTCTTGCATATATTTTGTTAAAATTATCCCTAAATATTTCATGTTTTTTAAAGCTATCATAACCAATACTTTTAAAATTACAATTTCTAATTGTTTGTTGCCGGAGTATGGAAATACAATTAATTATTGTATGTTGAGCCAGGATCTTACAGCTATGGTAAACTCACTCTTTAGTTCTATTGTGGTTTTTTTTTTCTCTTTATTTTGTAGCTTTCTTAGGATTTTCTGCATAAATGAGTATGTTACCAGCAAATAGGATAGTTTTACATCTTCCTTTCCAATCTGTATAACTTTTATTTATTTCCCTTGCTCTGATGCACTGGTTAATATATCCAATAAAATGTTGAAATGGTGAGAGTAGGCATCTTGCCTTGTTCTCTGTCTTAGGGAAAAAGGATTCAGTCGTTCATCAGCTGTAAGTTTTCTACTGATACCCTTTATCGGGTTGAGGAAAATTCATTTCTCTCTTTTTTTTCTGCTGAATTTTTCCAAAAATTTTTTTGCATTTATTGAGATACTTATATACAGTTTATGTGTTAATATGCTAAATTACATTGATTGATATTTGAATATTTGAATGTTATACCAATCCTGGAATCCTGGAATAAACTCTGCTTTGTCATGATGTATTCCATATATATTTGTATTATTATTATAAACATGTATTAATATATACATATACACTTTGCTAACATTTTATTTAAGATTTTACATCTCATCTCTCTAAGGATATTGGTCTGTGGTTTTCTTATAACTGCCCTTTGGTATGGTTTTCATTTCACGGTCATGTTGGTCTCATAAAATGAGTTTGGAAGTGTTTTTTACTCTTATTTTCTGAAAGAGTTTATGGAGAAATTACACTTTTTTCCCTAAATGTCATATAAAATTCAATAGTAAAGCATTCTGGACCTGTAGTTTTCTTGGTGGGAAGGTTTTTGATAATAAATTCATTTTAAAAATAGATACAGGGCACTTTATATTTCCTGTTTCTTCTTGTATCAGTTTTGTTAATTTGTATTTTTCAAGACATTTGTCAGTTTCATCAGATTATCAAATTTCGTGGCATAAAAATCATTTAGAATAGTCTCTTCTTATCCTTGCAATGTCTGGAGTGTAGTTAGGGATGTACTCTCTTTCATTTCTGGTATTGGTTTTTCCTTATCTTTTTTGTCCTTTATTCTCGTATTTAAAGTGAATCTCTTGGGGCCCCTGGGTGGCTCATCAGTTAATCATCCGACTCTTGGTTCTGGCTTAGGTCATCATCTCAGGGTCGTGAGATGGAGCCCCTCATCGAGCTCTGTGCTGGGCGTGGAGCCCACTTAGGATTCTCTCTCTCCCTCTCCCTTTGCCTCTCCCCAGCCACCCTGCTTGTGCAGACACACATGCACACATACACTTCCTCTCTATAAAAAAACAAACAAGAAAGTGAATCTTTTGTAAACAGCATATGTTTGATGTTTACTTAAAAAAATTTAATCTGAAAAGCTCTGTCTTTACATTTACCAGCCATGGGCATTTTTTTTTTTTTTTTTGGATAGTGTGTTTTATCTGTCATATTGGATTTTTACCTAGACTTATTTGCTAATACCATATCATGTATGAATAATCTGATTTAATAACCTTGTAGTGGTATAGTGCCATCTGCCCCTCTGTTCTTTATGTTACTGTTTATTTTTATTTAAAGATTCATTTATTTATTCTAGAGAGACAGAGAGAGAGCACGAGTGCAGGGGTGGGAGAGGCAGAGGGAAAGAGAGAGAATCTCAAGCAGATTCCCTGCTGAGCGTGGCAGGACCCCCCCGAGATCATGAGGGAGCTGAAACCAAGAGTTGACACTTAACTGACTGAGCCACCCAGGTGCCCCTGTGTTATGGTTTACATACATTTTACTTATGTACTTATGTACTTACATACATTTTACTTTACATTTAAGTTATGTTTCCTGAAATACATTGTTGTTAGTTTTTTAAATAGTCAGTTGGCTTTTAAAAAAATTCAGAAGTGAGAAAAAAGTATTTTCTACTTAACCACATATTTACTGTTTGCAGTGAATAATTTCTTCCTGCAGTGCAGATCTGGGTTTTCATCTGGTATCATTTTCCTTTAGTCTGAATAACTTCTAAGAGAAAAAAAAAATTTGGGAGTCCAGTCCAGTAATGACAAAATTTCTCAGTTTTTTAAAAAAAGATCTTATTTATTTATTTGAGAGAGAGACAGTGAGAGAGAATATGTAAGGTCAGAGAGAGAAGCAGATTACCCGTGGAGCTGGGAGCCCAATGTGGGACCTGATCCTGGGACTCTGGGATTATGACCTGAGCCGAAGACAGTTGCTTAACAGGCGCCACCCAGGTGCCCCCAGATTTCTTAGTTTTTATTTAAAAATGCTTTTTATTTAAAAATGCTTATTTTACTTCCATTTTGAAAGTAAAATAAGCATTTTGAAGATTTTTTTCCACTGGTTTTAGAATTGCAATTGACAGGGTCTTTTTTTTTTTTTTTCTTCATTAGATGTTCCATTATTTTCTGATTTACATTGTTGCTGATTAGGAGTCAATGATGGGTCCTAGTTCTTTCTCCACCATGTAACCCTACCCCCAGCAGGCTCCTTTAATGATTTTCTCTTTATCTTTGGTTTTCACTTACTTGATTATGATATGTTAGGTATGGTTTTAAGTTTATCCTGCTTGGATTTTGTTGAGCATTTTGAGTCTGTGGATTCGTTTTTTTTTTTTTTTTTCCCAATTTTGGACAGTCTTTGGCATTACTGTTTCTTTAGTTTCCCTCTCTCCCTGCCTCCTTAATCCCCTCTCTATCTGCTTTTCTTTCCTTCTTCTTTCTTTCTTTTATCCAACTCTATCTTCTCTTCTTTTGGCCCTCTAGTTTTTAAACCCCATAGGACACTGAAGTTTTGTTCATTAAAAAAAATAAACTTTTTTTGGGAGCAGTTTTGGATTTAAAGAAAAATTAAGTGGGAAGTACAGAGAGTTCTCATATACCCCTTCACCCACATTTGCCCGTTTCTGTTATTTTTAACATCTTGCACTAAAATGGTAATTTATTACAGCTGATGAATCTCCAGGGAAGAGTCAGTATCACCCAAAGTCCATAGTTTACATTAGGGAGCCCTCTGTGCTGTACATTCTATGGGTTTTGACAAATGTATAATAATAACATATCCACCGTTCTAGTGTCACACAGAATAGTTTCACCATCCTAAAAATTCCTTGTGTTCTACCTATTCATCTCTCCCCACAAACCATGGCAAACACTGATCTTTTTATTTTCTCCATAATTTTGCCTTTCCAGAATGTTCTGTAGTAGGAATCTTTAGTATGTAGCCTTTTCAGATTGGCTGCTTTTACTTAGCAATATGCATTTAAGTTTTTTTTCCATGTGGCTGGATAGTGTACTTCATTTTAGTGCTAATAATATTCCATCGTGTAGTGACACAATGACTCAATTATCTATTCAACTACTGAAGGACATCTTTGTTGCCTCCAGGTTTTGACAATTACGAATAAAGCTTCTATAAGCATTAAAGTGTAGGTTTTGTGTGAACATATGTTTTCATCTCATTTGGGTAGATACCAATGAGCATGGTTGATGGATCCTATTGTAAAAGTTTGTCTAGTTTTGTGAGAAACCGCCAAACTGTCCTCCAGAATGGTTGTACCATTTAGCATTTGCACCAGCAATGAATGAGTGTTCCTTTTGTTCTAGAAGCTTGTCAGCACTTGGCATTGTCAGTGTTTCTGATTGTAGCCATTCTAATAGGTAAAATGTGGTAATTTGTAATTCCCTAGTGGCATGTTGTTGAACATCTTCCGTATGTTTATCCATCATCTACATATCTTTGCCGGTGAAGTGTCTGTTCAGATTTTTTGCCCATTTATAAATTGGGTTGTTCCCTTATTGTTGAGCATTAAAGAGTTTTTTGTATATTTTAGAAAAAAGTTTTTTATTAGCTATGTGTTTTGCAATGATTGTCTCCCAGTCTATGTTTCGGGTTTTCATTCTCTAGACAATATCTTTTGCAGAGCAGAAGTTAATTGTAATGAAGTCCAACTTAGTAATTTTTTTTCTTCACAGATGATGCTTTTGGTGTTATATTTAAAAAGTCATTGCCAACCCAAATTTGCCTACATTTTTTTCCTCCAGTCCTTGGTCTAGCAGTTTTATAGGTTTGAGTTTATTTTTGTGAAAGACATAGCAATGTGTGTCTAGATTAAATTTTTGCATGTAGCTGTCAAGTTGTTTTTGCAACATTTATTGAAAAGACTCCCTTCTTCATTGAATTGCCTTTGTTATTTTGTCAAAGTTTAATTGATTGTATTTGTGTCTGCCATTTTGTTTTGTTTTGTTTTGAAATCTCTGTGCTTGGTTTGGATAGTTTCTGTTGCTCTTTTTCACTGATCTTTTCTGCTTCAGTGTTTAATCTGCTTTTAGGCCAATCTATTAACATTTTTGAGTCACATATTTTATTTTTGGTTCTTAAATTTTTCTCTGGTTCTTTTTATTGTTTCCATATCTCTCTTAAAATTCTATGTTTTCCTTTAAATCTTTGAAAGTATTTGTGATAGCTTTTTAAAAATACTTACCTGCTAATTTCAACATATCTATTATTTCTTGGTCTGTTTCTTTTTTTTTAAATCAAGGTACAATTGACACACTGTGTTATATTAGTTTCAGGGCTACAACATAGTGATTTGCTGCCTATATGTTATACTTTCAATATCACAAGTGTAGCTACCATCTGTCACCATATAATGCTGTTACAGTACCATTGACTATATTCCCTATGCTGTACCTTTTATCCCTGCGACTTACTCATTCCATAACTGGAAGCCTGTTCCTCCTACTCGCCTTCATCCACTTTGTCCACCCCCACTACACCTCCTGGTCTGTTTCTTTTGACTTATTTTTCTCTTGTTTGTGGGTCACATGTTACTTCTTCACATGGTTAGTAATTTGTGATCATATACTGGAGATTATGGGTGGCAATTGTTGAGGCTTTGGATTTTATTATTTTCCTCTAGGGAGTGTAGATTTTTTTCTGGCAGGCCGTTAATTTATATTTTAAAAATATTTTAATCATTTTAGGCTTTAAATAAAACCCTTTCTTCTGTGGTTTTAAAGTAGTTCACTGAGTTAGAGTGATAAGGTGTGTTCTTTCTGGAGTCTCAACTGAATGGCAGGGGTGTTCAGGGACTTAACTCTGGCTGGTTGGGGCCGCTGTGTCTCCCAGGACTGTGGGATCTCCATTCGGCTCACAACTACTCAGTCAGTAGTTGTTTAGTCTCTTGGTGTCTTGCCCTGTGAAAATGTAGCTTAGTATTTGACCGAAGACTTAAGAGGACCTTTATACATATTTCTGGAGCTCTGTTTTTGGTGCACTCCTCCCTGCGCAGGATTTCACCCACAGATTCCAGCTGCCTCAGCAGAACACTCGTCTTTGCCTTTTCAGCTCACAGAGACCGCTGTGGTCTGTTTGGGCTCCATCTCTGGACAGCAAGTTTGGTCTGGACAGCAAGTTCAAATAGAAAGCCAGGGCAATGTGAGGCTCATGTTTCTCTCCTTTATGGGTCACAGACCTACATTTTCTATTATCTAATAATGGAAAAACTCTTGTTTCATGTGTTTTGTACAGTTTTCTAGTTGTTTACAGCAAGAGGGTTAGTCTGATTCCAGTTATTTTGTTATGGCTGGCAGAAGAGCTCTAATAACTTTTTGAAGAACAACTTAATAAAATAATTTTTTTTTCAAAAGAGAAATAAATCTCAACATATTATCTAGCCAAAAGCATACTGCGAAGGGTCATTAAATGGGATGAGGTGAACAGATAGAACTTTTTGGTTTGGAGAGCACTAAGGAAAAATGCCTTTTTTTTTTTTCTCCTGCTCCCTTTGGTCTTTCTTTTCCCAGCCATGGAGACGTGCAGGGCTGGTATGGGAGCAGGGAAGGGGAAGGAGAAAGGTAACTACCCTTGCTGACTCTCGCTTCAATAAGAGTTGCTATCCTCATAGCCCAGTCTGGTCCATCATGTGCCTCTAGGAAGTGTAGATCACCTTTGTGATCTCTGACCAATGAGCACACATCTCCCTCAGGGGACCCCAAAGAGGTGGATGGTGTCTGTGACTATAGAGGATTTAGAGGTTAGTTTCCCAGACCCTAGCCATCACACAGACCCTCCTTTAACCCACAGCTAGGGCCACAAAATCCAGAAGGTCAGGACCTGATACTTGTGGAAACAGGAGAGGTGAGGGGCAAGATGGCAGTCAATGGTGGGGGCTCAAGGTGGTGCTGACAGTGGGGTTGGAACTGTGATGCTTATTTCTAGTAGTTGAATATGAGCATGGAACCCAAGCCCACAGCAAACTTGCTACTTGGGAATCTGCTTGGAGATAGAGTACTAAACATATTGAAATAGAGTCCTCCCAATGCTAGTAAAAGAAATCAAAGTTGTTAAAGACAAAACTTTCAGGGGCAGGCTGTACAGACCTATCAGAGGCTCCTCTTCTGGGTGCAGTGCCTACCTAGTACCCAGCCTCACCCCGAGAGAAAGCTCCATCCTGGTGGGGGGCAGGCACTGGTGGAAAGGGCCTGCTTGGTGTTAGGAGAGGCTTAGTCTGGGCTCTGAGTCCTATCCTCTTGGGCTCTCAGTGGGCGTTTAGGCATTGCATCGAGCAGATGGTTCTTTGAGGCTCTCCTGCCTCCCAAGTTTCTGGGGCCCTGCTTCTCCAGAGCACTGGCACCTCCCACCAGGGGAAGGAAGGGCTTTTTTGGACCAGGAACCTTCTTCCTAATTTGCCTCCCTCTCACACGCAGCTCTGAAATTTCAGGCTAATTATTTTTCAGGACAAAAAGTAGGCAGATGGAGGCCACCAAGCTCATCCCTGGGAATGGTTTCTTCACATTTCTTGATGAAGAATATTAGGCCATTAAGCTGCAAACAGCTCTTAGGGATTTCCTACCCCGGGTCTCTGATTTTTGAAGATGGTGATAGAAGCAGGCCTTGAGTCCAGGCCTTTAGGTACAGCAGAACTCCTCCCACTGCAACAGACTGCCTCTTGCTGGAGTTTAAAACAGAAAAGGGCCTATCTCAAAACAGCAGAAAACCCGGGGTGCAGGAGCGAGGAATAATTCTAGCTGCATGACTCTGTGCTACGGAAATAGACCAGCAGAGCTGCGATTAGAGACGGTTACCACCCCCCAGCGCTGCAGCAGGCAGTGGCGGATTTTGCCAGACAAGAGATCTTAAATAGCGGGTTTTAGGGATGTCCAAACTAGAGTGTCTCACTGTGACATTTCGTTCGCTTGGAGAGACTGCTCTGGTGGTTTGGTAAGTTTTCAAGATAAAGCAACACTTGGATTATCACATTCCCAGATCATGACTAAGAAGATTCAGGCTGTCTAAATAAAGGGAAACAGTCCTATTTAGTGGCCTCCAAATGTAATTAAACTGCCGAATCAGTAATTTTCTAAATGCAGACACCTCATGCGTGACTAACACCTTCACTTCCCAATCAAAACACACTAAAGGAAAGAAGAAAACAAACAAAACAAAGCAACAGGGATGTTTCGAAAACACACCCTTAAGAATTTAGCCTCAAATTCTGCATGTTTTATTACGAACTTATAGCTAAGTTAGAAAGTGTGGAGAAAGTCACCCATGGCATTTTACAAGCTTGGCCCTGAAGGAAGGTGGGACAGGCCTAAGGCCTGGACTTTGAGAAGTAGAGGTAGCAGGACGGCGGGGCTTGCTGCCTAGTTCCCAGACCGCATGGCCCCAAGGTTCCCTCCTAGGACCGACTCTTGCCCTGGGGACATTTGGTGGGAATTGGGTTTCCCAAAGCCGTGGAGCTGGGGATTGGTGTGTTTAGGTTTCCTTGTTGTTGAGGTCAAAGAAATGGGGAGATGGAGTTGAGGCAAAATAACCTCCCGTTCTGTGGTCGTGGCCCTGAGATACCTCGAGAAACAGCAGAGTGTGGAAGGAGGCAGCTTCTGGCCCTGGCACTGGGAGCAGCTTGGAGTGGGCTCTGCTCGGAGCTGGCCTCCCCGACAGAGACAGCTGAGCTGGTGGGTTTGACTTCAGCAGGAAGTGAAAGGAAGGGCCAGGCTGTTGACTGGGCTAGTCTCTTGAAAGGAGTCAGATATTGGCAGAAATTTCAAATTCTCATGGTGGGACAGAGCTGTTTATATTGAAAACATTGGAAAGACTTCCCTCCCCTCTTTCCACCATGTAAGTTGGGCACCCTTCCAGGCCTGCCTCTGCACCCAGGCAGCCTCCAAAAGCCGCCTGATGCTCTCTCTGCCTAAACGGTAAGGAGCCCGCCGGAATGAATGCTGGGGCGGAGCTCGGCGGGTGCCCAAGTTAATATGCTCTTGACCTCTTTGTCTTTCAGAGATGAAATTTATTGAGTTTGGATTCCAGTGTCCCTGGGCCCCCACTACCATCTAATTAACCAGACCACACTTTGACTTCAAAAGTGCAGAAGAAAATGAGGAGTTGTATTATGATGTTCTCTCTGCGGGGACCTCAAGAGAGGGGCAGGGGAGCGCAGCCAGGGGTCTTTTGAAGTATCTGGGTTGGTGGTCTGCGGTTCTGCCAGAATGCAAGATAAGCAGGTCGGCCCTCCTTTGTTGCCTTCTTCCCAGTAGAGAGTGATTATTTTTCCTTTCATTGTCATTGACCCCTCTCGGCCCGAGTTTCCCAGGCTCTGACTCCAAGCTCTTTTGCACACCAGCAGCCAAGGGGGCCACCCAATGTACCTCCATTCCTCCCCTCCCTCCAACAGTCTCCTCCTACCTTGCCACGGTGCCTGGATCCCCACCGTGAAAACTATCCCCTTATCATCAGGGCACTCTGTCTAGAAAGCCCCACAAAAATACATGATCAGAGACAAAGTAATGCATTAACCCATGAGACGTGGAATCCTGACTTAGGGGAGTAGAGTTTGAAGACTACCAATTCAGACCCGTTCCCCCGTTTTCAGGCTGCCAAGATAGAAGCCTAGAGGAAAGGGAGGCGAAACGTGACATCTGTCTTAAGCAACTTAACAAGGACTGCAGAAGCCATTTTGTTCATTCTCCTGCCTCTGGGGGTCCTAACATGGTGAATGTGGGGCATGGTTGACTGTTTGGAGGTGGGGCTGGTCTCTGGGATGGAGCAGGCCATGCTGGGACTCCAGCTGCAGGAGACGGCAGAGGCCGTGCTTGACAGGCCTGGGTAAAGCAGTGTCCGGCTCACCCGGGTAAGGGAGTGACCAGTGGGCCTGGGGCGCCTTGTACTTGATTTGGGTCATGCCGTATTCCACGGAGGACCCATCTGGCAGGTGGAATGAGACAGGAGCAGGGTTGGTAGCATGAGCTTGAGGCTATAGTTGCTTAGATGAGATAATAACCCTAAGTTAGTCTCGCGACTAGCATACAGTATGTACTCAAGAAATGTATCGTTCTTTACCGTTACTTGTTTATTTCTCTCTCTCTTTATTTTAAACTAAAAACAAAAACAAAACCCAAAACAGTTCACCAATTTCTCTCACTTCTCTGCTTTTACCTCTTGCAACTGCCTTTGTATCTGTGAACTTTTGTTTTTAATTAAATTTTTCTATTTTAGATTCCATATAAGAGAGATCATATGGTATTTGTCTTTGTCTAACTTATTTCACTTAGCATAATGCCCTTGGGATCCAACTATGTTGTTGCAAATGGCAAGATTTCATTCTTTTGGATGATTAATAGTATTCCATTGTATATATATGTCACAATTTATCTGTTCATCCACTGATGGGCATTTGGGTTGTTTCCGTATCTTGGCTATTGTAAATAATGCTGCAGTGAATATGAGGGTGCATATATCTTTTTGAGTTAGTGTTTTCATTTTCTTCAGATAAATACCCAGGAGTGGATTGCCTGGATCATACGGGACCTCTATTTTTAGTGTGTGGAAGAATTTCCATACTGTTTTCTGCAGCAGATGCACCAATTTATGTTCCCACCAACAGTGCGTGAGGACCCCTTTTTGTCCACATCCTCTCCAGCCCTTGTTATTTCTAGTCCTTTTGAAAATAGCCATTATAACAAGTTTATCTCATTGTGGTTTTGATTTGCCTTTCCCTGTTGATTAATGATGTAGAGAATCTTTTCACATACCTGTATGTCTTTGAAAAAAAAAAAGTCTATTCAGATCTTCTGTCCATTTTTATTTATTTTTTTTAATTTTTTTAAAAAGATTTTATTTATTTATTTGACAGAGAGCACAAGTAGGCAGAGAGGCAGGTAGAGAGAGAGGAGGAAGCAGGCTCCCTGCTGAGCAGAGAGCCCGATGTGGGGCTTGATCCCAGGACCCTGGGATCATGACCTGAGCCGAAGACAGAGGCTTTAACCCACTGAGCCACCCAGACGCCCCTCTTCTGTCCATTTTTAATTGGACTTTTGTGCTATTGACTTGTGTAAATTCTTAATATATTTTGCATATCAGTCCTTTATCAGATATGTGATTTGAAAATATTTTCTTCTACTCAGAAGGTTGTCTTTTCATTTTGTTGGTGGATTCCTTTGCTGTGCAGCAACTTTTTGTTTTTTTATTTATTTATTTTTGTGCAGAAACTTTTTAGTTCACTCTAGTCCCACTTGTTTATTTTTGCTTTTGTTGCTTTTGGTGTGAGATTCAAAATACTGTCACCCAGACCAGTGTCGAAGAGCTTTCTGCTTCTTTTCTTCCAGAAGTTTTCCAGGTTCAGATCTTACATTCAGGTTTGTAATCCATTTTGAGTTAATTTTTGTGTACAGTGTGACATAGTGGCCCAATCTCTTTCTTTTGCGTTTGGCTCTCCACTTTTCCCAGTGCCACTTATCAAAGAGACTCTCCTTTCCCCATTGTATGCTCTTGGCTCATTTGTCCTAAGTTAATGACCCCTGTATATGTGAGTTTGTTTCTGGGCTGTCTATTCTATTCCCTGGTCTGTGTGTTTTCATGCCAATACCATATCGTTTTATTTACTGTAGCTTTAAAATATTGTTTGGAACCAGAGTGTAATGCCTGGAGGCTTTGTTCTTCTTTCTCAAGATGGCTTTGGCTGTTCACAGTCTTTCCTGGTTTTATAACAGGTTTTAGGACTTTTTGTCCTGTATCTGTGGGGAGCGCCTTTGGGATTTTGATGGGGATTGCACTGATTCCGTATATTGCTTTGGTTAGCACATTCATTTCAACAGATTAATTCTTCCAATCCATGAGCATGGAATATCCATTTACTTGTATGGTTTTCAACATATAAGTCTTTCATCTTCTTGGTTCAGTTTTTTCCTTGGTATTTTATTATTTTGGATGCAACTGTAACGTCACTGTTATTATGAGATAATGTGGATGAGGGGAACAGGAACATTTCAGAGTCTGCGTGAGAGGGACTGAGACAGGGAAAGATGGAGATGAAGACGTGGGACAGGGCAGAAGTGCAAGACACAGGCCATGTTGAGGTGACTGCAGGGCACACACGCAAGGCTTAGGTTTGTGGCAGCCTCTTGTCTGTCCCGGGAAGAGGAAAGAGGAGGTGCGGTGACACGTAGCCCGCTGTTTGTCTCCAGCAGGTTGCACGTGGTCGGAGACCTCTCTAACTTGTCTGTGGTTGTAGCCAGGGCATGTAGCACAGTTCTTGGCAATAGTAAGAGCTGGTAGCCAACCTCGGTGCCCTGTCTCTATCTCCTAACCCCAGCCATTGGAAAATCACTTGGCCTGTTCTCCTTCTGCCAGTGTCTACATTTCTTTTCCTGAGGTCTCTCTGAGGCTGCTGAAGCCTTCTCTGCCCCGCTGAAGCCTTCTCTGCCCTGCTGAAGGAGGTGACAGAGGAGACTTTGGTCTGGGAGACCGGAAATGGGGAAATTAACACTCCTGGAAAAGCAGCCTTCAGTAAAGCCAGAGTGTGGGAACACCCTAGCATTCTCCCCTCTCTGCTGGGGTCAGTCCGAGGCCCAGGCCACCCACCAAATCTCAGAGGGCACCATAGGGAGAGCTTGACAATGCAGCCTTCTTGGCTCCTTTTTCTTACCAATTTTGAACTCCTCTTCAAGTATTTCCTTTATCTCCCAAACAGCCTGCTAGCACTTGCGTTCTTATCTGAGGATCTGCTCCCGGGAGGACCCAAACTAGCCAGGGCTCAATAGTTCATTGTGGGGTAATGAATAAATGCATGAGCTGGACCCGGAGAGTGTCACTGCGGCTCTGCCCTTATCACTTGTCCTGTCATTCCTCAAGTCTCCTGTGCACAGGTAGCAAACTGGGCATCTACAGACTCAGGAACCCATCCTCCCCCATCCCCGCCTCTGCCCCCCACCCCCACCCCGGCCAAGTGTCCCAGGAACTCCAGGCCTCATTCTCAGCCTTTGCCCTTTGTCTTTGTGTTCCTTCTTCTATTTCTGGTATGATAAAGTGGGAAAGAAGGAGTTCTCTGCTGTAGAGCCCCTATCCTTGGTGACTGTGCTTGGTGATCTCTCTTGCGTCAAGAAAGACCCTCCCTTCACTGCTTTTCCTAGAGCCTGCCTCTCTCCATCTCTCATCTTTAATGATTCTTTAATGAAATCAGTCAAGAAACACATCAGATCTTTGTAGCTTTATCTCCACGAAAGCTGAGAAGAGGGCAAAACAGTGCCTGTCATGCAAAACAAAAGAGCCACATGCAGAGAGACGACCAAAGTAGAGAGATAGAATCTGGGTGTCCAGGGAATCCAAGCTGCTGCGAGTCCTTCCTCAGAGAAATTTGTTAAACAATCTCCAAGTCTTGTACAATTAGATGACAACATTTATTTGCAAATAGGAAGGGAGACGGTGACAGCACTATAATTTATGTCTTCAATAAGTAGCTCATGCCCAGCGTCAGAATGGATCCGTTGCCATTCAATCTCGCCCCTTGGTTTTCACATTTTTGCATTTATATTGGGGATGTAAGTGACAAAATAGAGCATGTGACAAGCCAGGTTGTTGTCAGCTTCATTCTCAGATCGCCGATTGTGCTGGGTTTTTTGATAAGATAATTACTTCATTTTGTGTGTGTTTCTTGCTTCTCTTATGGCAACTCGGGCAATAGTGTGGTTGTCTCTGGAGCATTTCCCCTCAGGAATTTGCAGAGGGAAGGAACAGGTGGTTATTGCTTTGTTACTTGAGGTTGGAAATTTCCCAGTGAGGCAGAAAACATCCTGGAGCCCCGAGGCTGACAAAAACCTCCAAGGTCCTCTTATTCATCTCATAATCATAGATCAAATTGCCTTACTAGCATTGCCATGTAACATCACCCTTCTGTTAGAGGGAGTATATTATTTATTGTCCAAACTAAAACCCTTTAGAGGATGAAAAGGGCACTGTTAATAACTATCCTGGGGTGACAGGTGTAAACTTGGCAAATTGGGGCATATAGACATCCTAACTTCTGTACTTGTACAACCCTTGTGATGGGAAACTTCTTTAACCTGACAGAGTTTGTATGTCCAAAAATCTATTAAAAACCCTTCATACTTAATGAGGAGATATACATTTCTCTTAAAATTGAGAAGGAGACAAGGTTGTCTATCTTTACCTTTTCTTTTCAATATTACATTGGCAGTTTTGGTCAGCACAGTACAGGAATTATATACAACAGGAGGCGTAAGGACTGTAAAGAGGAAATAAAATTGCCATTCTTCATGGACAGTTATGGTCATTTACAGAGAAAACCAGGGAGACTCTAAAGATAATAATTAGAATTAATAAGAGAGTTCATTAATTTTGTTGGATATAAGATCCATTTACATAAAATCAGTTGTATTCTGTACATTAGCAACAAGCCATTAAAAACACTTTATAATAGCAACACAAAAGTAACATGTTTAGGAATAAATATAATGCAAGCTGAAAATTATAACACTAAAAGAAAGAAAATTATAACACTAAAAGAAAACCTAAATAAATACAGAGATATACCATGTTCAAGGATATGTAAACTCTATATTTCAAAGATGTTGGTTCTTAAAAAAAATAAAATAGAAGATGTTGGTTCTTCCCAAATTAGTTTGTAAATGTAATATAATTCCAATAAAAATCTGAACAGGTTATTTGTGGAATGTCATAGGCTTATTCTAAATTGGATATAGAATAACAAAAGGCTAAGAAGAGGTAGGGCACTTTTGGAGAAGAATAAAGTGTGGAATCACTCTGTCAGGCACCAGGACTTGTTATAAAGCTATAGTTATTAAGAAGGTATAATATTACTGTGGGAATAGACAAACAGATGAACAGAACAGAATGGAGAAGCCAGACACACACCTACCTGAGCCTCTTAGTGACAGACATGATGTAACAGTCATCTGTTTAATGAATAGGTGGGGAAAATTAATTATATATATGGAAAACAACCAGTTTGCTAACTCATACACAAATATAAATTACAGGTGAATTAAATACCTAAGAGTCAAAACTAAGAAAATCTTTAGATGAAAATTTAGAGGGATATCTTCATGACTTTAAGCGAGGAAATAGTTCTTTTTTTTAAAATTTTAGGTACACAGAATTGCAATTAATTATAATTCTAATAAATTATAATTAATTGCAATTAATTATAATCCTTGGTTTGCGGCATACTCTCACCATTATTTTGGCTTGCTTTTATTTGTTATAGTTAGCTATTATTAATAATACAGTGAGCGCTAATGAACACACGTTGAAAACAAAAACTAGGGCCTTGAGATGATATCTTTTTTTTTTTTAAAGATTTTATTTATTTATTTGACAGAGAGAAAGATCACAAGTAGGCAGAGAGAGGCAGAGAGAGGAAGGGAAGCAGGCTCCCTGCCCAGCAGAGAGCCCGATGTGGGCCTCGATCCCAGGACCCTGAGATCATGACCTGAGCCGAAGGCAGAGGCTTTAACCCACTGAGCCACCCAGGTGCCCCTTGAGATGATACCTTGTATCTAACAGTATAGTCTCCCTACTTTGACTCTGCAGCACAAGGCAACCATCATTCTGTACCAAATACTCATTAGTCTGTTTATTTTCTTTTTATGCAGTTTTAGTCTACTTAACATTTCCTAAAACTGTATGTTTTTAATTAATTGTTTTTAACTTTATAAAAAGGGTGTGATGGTGTTTTTGATATTCTGAGAATGACTTGATTCACTTTATATTATATTGCCAAGAGTTTTCATATTATTATTATGTTTCACTGTAGTTTGTTTGTCTTATAATATTCCATGTGTGAGTGTACCAGGTTGTTTGTATACTCTCCCTGTGATAGGCATTTGGTTGTTTTCAGGATGTTTGCTGTTATGAACCATGCTGCTAAGAACAGTTTTGCATAGTCTTCTGTTGCGCATATGCAAGACTTTATCACAGGTAACCTTAGGTGTAGGAAAAGATTTCTTAACAAGATATAAAATACATTGATTATAGAAAAGATCGGTAAATTTTTTATTAAAGTTAAGAACTTTTTTCCTCAACCTTAAAGCAAATGAAAAAACAATTTATAATCTGGGGGGAGATATTTACAATATGCACAGCCTGAAATGGATTAGTATTAAGAATAAAATAGATCTTACAGATCAAAAAGAAAACTCCAAAAACCGAATTAAAGATGTGACCTCGCAAGTGATCGGGAAGAATACAAATGAAAACTTCTGAGGTAATATTTCGTACTCATCAGAGTACCACCAGCAACACAACATACCACAGTACCAAATGTGGGGGAGAACTACTTCACATTCTTGTTGGGAGTGTAAATTGGTAAACTCAATTAGGCAAAAAAAAAAGGAATTTCTACAAAAGTTTAACAGGCATAAATCCTAAGACCCAGTGCTTCGACCTATAGACGTGTAAACCCTAGAGAAACTCTCACATGACTTCACAAACAGATGTGTGTGAGAAAGTTCATGACCACACTCTGTAATGACATCAAATAGAAACACCTCCCCATCCATCAATGGAAGAATGAATGAATGAGCTGAATAATAGTCATAATGGAGTACTCTATGGTAGGGGTCAGGAAACCTTTTTTATAAAGGACCAGGGAGAAAATATCTTAGGCTTTGCGGACCATGTAGTCTCTATCATAACTATCCAGTTCTGCCATTTTGGTGGTCATGCAATCATAGACAATACATAAGTGAACAAGTGTGGGTGTGTTCCAGTAGCTTTGCTTACAGAAACAGCTGGCCAACTGGATTTGGCCATAGAAATGAGAATCCACTAGAGTGACGTAGATCAAGGTGGATGAATCCTGTCAATTTAAGGTTAAGTGGGAAAAAAAAGTTGCAGAAGAAAATATATGTATGATACCACTTACTTAAAGTTCTTTAAAAAACCTACAAAAAACTACCAAATAGTGTGTGATGGCTAATTTTATGTGTCTACCTGACTGGGCTAAGGGATACCCAAATAGTGGGTATGACATTATTTCTGGGTGTGACTGTGGGGATGTTTCCAGAAGAGGTTAGCAGTTGAATGCGTAGACCTAGTAAAGAAAGACCCTCATCAAAGTGCGTGGGCATCATCTAATCCATTGTTCTGGATAGAACAAAGAGACAGAGGAAGGGTAATTTGCTCTCTCTGTTTGAGTTGACCCATCCATTTTTTCCTGACCTTGGATTGCAATACTCCTGGTTCTTGGACCTTGAATTTGGACTGAGAATACCATTGGCTTCCCTGGTTCTTAGGCCTTCAGGTTTGGACTAGAACTACACCTCTGGCTTTGTAGGACCTTCAACTTGCATGATCACGTGAGTCAGTTCTTTAAAATAAATCTCTTTGTATATGCCTATATGAATCCTCTTTGTTTAGTTTTTCTGGAGAACCCCCCAAAATACATATTGTTTGGGGCCACAAGTGTATACTCTAAAATATGAAGGAATGCATGGGAATGGTAAACACCGAGTTCGGGATAGCAGTTCCATCTTGGGGGTGGAGGTAAGGTCAGAGTCATGCAATGGGGAGGGAGTCCTGGGGACCTTAGCTATATTAATAAGGTTCAATTTCTTTTTTTTTTCTTTTTAAAGGTTTTTATGTATTTATGTGTCAGAGTGAGAGAGAGTGAGCATAACACAAGCAGGGGGGCGTGGCAGGCTGAGAGAGAAGCAGACTCCCCACTGAGCAGGGAGCCCGATTTGGGACTCAATCCCAGGACCTTGGGATCATGACCTGAGCCGAAGGCAGATGCTTAACCATCTGAGTCTCCCAGGCACCCTTAAGGTTCGATTTCTTAAGCAGAATAATAGGTCCCTGAGTGCCTATGTCAGTATTTCATACACCTTTTTGTGTATCTTAAATATTTCATAATATATTTAAAATGAACACAAAGTAGAAGAGACTTTGCAAGAGGAGACGTGTTCTTTCTTGTGTGATTCTGTGTAATTTGATGATGTGTTGAGTCCACCTAAAATCACCTTCCTGGTCCCACTCATGAAACCCTGCTCCAGGCCTCCAGAGCTAAGAACCTCTTTCTCAAATGGTCTTTCTTTTCTTGTCTCTTTTGCTCCCAGAAGACCGGGAGGCAGGGAGCTATTGGTAGTTTCTGCTGTGATTTCCTGGGACCAGATGCCCCCCATTTGCCCACACACATATCAGAGGGATTAGGTGGCTTGGAAAGCCAAAAGCATGTTGGAAGAGGACTGGATTTGAGTGGTGTCTGCCTCTCTCCAGATATAGGGGCCACATCCTGGGAGGCGGTCTCTTGGCCCCGTGGCAGCTCCTTGGCACGGCCATGGAATAGGCCATGTGAGAACTGGAGATCCAGATCCTTTTGACCTGAGGCAAGCTGTCTGACCTCCCTGAGCTCCTTTCCTCAGCTGAAAATTAGGAATGATAATTCTCTATTTATGTTGCTTTTTGCGACCGTGAAGAGGGACCCTCCCTGTAAAAGAAGTCAGCAGCCATTCCTACAGCCAAAGTTCTAAAGAGACGAGGGTGCAACTTACATTTCCTTAAATATGCGCGCCACTAACAATCCAGGGGCATTCATGCAGTTTCCACATCTTGGCTATTGTGAACGGTGCTATTTCAGTCAGGCAAGATGAATAAGCTCTCGAGGTCTGGTGTACAACATGGTACCTGTAGTCAACAGTAATATATTGTATGCTTAAAAATTTGTTAAGAGGGTAGATCTCATAAGTGTTCTTTACACACATACACACACTTGCACACAAGCCATTGAAGGGAAGGGGGTGGGGCAGGAAGCACAAAATTTAATCATCCTTCAGAGCTTTCTACATTGTGAAGGTTTGTTTATCTCTGCCACCATTATGGTTCTGTTCTTTTTTCTCCCTCCACTGCAAATGAGATCTTTTTCTTCCCTTTGAACTTCTACACATTTGTCGGAAGGCACTGTCCTCATGATTGGCCTTTTTAAAGTCGGGCATGTCTAGAATGATATGATAGAATCACAGTACTTAGAGAAATCTTGAGAAGTCACTTCACTCACACACATTGAAGGAGTCTTTCCCGTGGCTGTTCTGAGAGGTGAGCATCGGTCTGTGCCGGCTTCTGGTGGGGGGGATCCCACTACCTACACACAGCCGGGGAGTCGGAAGCCCAGGGTTCCAGGGCCAGCTGTATCACTTAATGGGCTGAACATCCTTGGCCAAAATTGTCACTTCTCTGTATCCTAGTTTTCTCATCTGTAAAATGGAATCATTCCAACTGAGATCTCAAAGCACCCAAGTCACAAATTGAGCACTAGCCCTCTACTAACACCAGGCAGGGCAGGGAGCTTTCTGTGGGAAATAACTTACTTTCTCCTTTTAGTTTAAAAAGTTAGGAAATTACCTAAAAGCATGAATCAGAAAGTGAAAATTGTCCTGATTCTCAGGAACCAGAGAGAACACCTATTCACAGCACAGGTTGTAAAAGATCTAGTTATCTTAATAAAAGTAATCAAAGCAGGATAATAACAATAACAATGCCACAAGGAAGCATTAATAGCAGCATAAACCAAGGCTTTTCCTAAACATTTTACATCTTTTTATCTCATTTAATTCTCACAATGACCCTACTTAGCTCCATTTCATAGATGCGGGGGGCTGGGGCGCCTCGCGCGCTGGTCATTCAGCAGTTTGAGCTCTTAATCATCATGTCAAATTTAAGATGGAATTTTGAGCCTGTCCTTTCAAAACATCATGGCCTATGCATTTTACATTATAAAACACACATTGGTAAACAGTGCCCACAGGCTCTTGGATTCTGTACTTGGCAGCGTGAATCGGGGTTCACAGGGCTTACACGCTACACGAGCTCTGCTCTATTCCAGTGAATAGATGCTTGCACCAATGATGTACTGAAATGATCCCCTTTTGGATATTTAGATTCTTTTTGGATTTTGGTATTATTATCAAAACCTTGCAGTGACCATCTTTGTGCCTAAAGCTTTGTCTGCATCTGGTCGCTTCCCAAGGAAAGAGTCCTAGATGTGTAGGGATTGGTTCCACGTTTTTGGTGCTTTTAAGGCTCTACCAGCCAGGCAGGTGAATGTTCTGGAGACTTAGCAAGGTTGTAGATGAAGGCATCCAGAGGTTGAAGACTCTGGTTAGGACGTGGGGTCCCAGACCCTCTACACATTGCCTTTAGCTCTCTCAAGGGAGGAAGCCCTTCCCTCTCCTTCTGCACTTCCTGGGCAGGCCCCACCCAGTGGGTGGGCAACAGGTGATTTCGCCATCTGCCATGTACGTTTCAGGCCTGTGTACCCCATATCGTGGAGAACACTGAGGCCATTTATAGAATCCAGCTTTGTGGTTGGGGGTGAGTTCATCAGACCTGCACTTCATTTGATGGCTTGAAGATTTTTTTTTCACGGCCGTGTACTTAAATCAAAAACCCCTTTTGAGTTTTTAAAATCAATAGTTTCATGTGGTAAAAGCTAAAAATGTAATTTTCAGTAAGAAGTGACATTAAATCAGTATATTATTAACATGAACTTAAAAACCATTTTAAATAAAATTGTAAATAATATTTATTATATGGAAACAGGCAAATTTGGACCTTTCTCCAATTAATAAGTGACAAATAATGCTTCATGAAGTATGAAAAAGCATGATTTCTTAGCACATAGATTAAAAACTAACATTTGACATCATGTTTGGATTTGGAACCAAATGTGTATTTAATGGGACTCAGAATGTGACTGTATATTACAGCAGCAGAAATAGACATACATTGCTTCCAACACCTGACATTCAGCATGTCTGAAATTTTATTTAAAATTAAAACTGTCCTTTTAGAAGTAAATTTAGTGCCTTGCTTCCAAATGACCTACGAGAGAGGGTTTCTGGTCATTGTTTGTGAGCCCATCCCCACTAATAACACGTCATGGCTCATGGATATTTTCTATTTATAATAAAGCATCAATTGGACCGAATGGTTGCTCTTTTCTCTTTAGAAAGTGACTGGAAGCTGTGGAGGCATGTTGACGGGCTTCTTTAGAATTTGTGCAGACGAATGAGATTTCCAGGTCTGGGTGAGAGCGTCTGCAGAGGAATTTGCAGGATCATCATCACTGCCAGCTCCCCGTTTGTGTATGTCCATATCCCATGGTGAAAGGACCCGATGTTGGAGCTCTGAGCCCCACGGCCGGCTGACCCCCCCAACAGACCTCTGCATAGGTTCCCTTGGCCAGATCTGGAAGATTCTTGAACCATTCTACTTTAAAGAGAAGGAAAACATTACATGGATAATTCTGTTTATTATTTTTAAAGACTAGAATGGAAATAGCAGTTTTATCATTATAACAACAGGAAACCCTGGAATGTGTTTGTGAACACTGGGGGTCTTTGAACCTGACTGTAAAATGGTCATTTGGACAAATGCTCCCTCCAGCCTTTCACTGGGCACTTTCTGCTTCGCTGTGGACACAGGATGCTGTAGTTGGAGGCCTGATTTATCTCCAGGTCCCTGTTTAGAAACTTTCCAGAAGTGGGAGGTGGCAGGATTTGGGGATCTAGCATGGGATTGGGGGTCAGGAACCTCAGTCTCGCTCTCTACCTCAGTTCCTCGTCTGCACAACAAAAGTGTAGAACTATATGACCTTGAATCATAGTCCAGGATTTGGATTCTTTCTCAAGCACAAATTCTCTTTCTTGCCTATCCCATCCAGAATAATTTTAGGCAGTGAGCAGATTCCTTGGAAAAAAAAAAAAATTCCCCTGGAAGCACTTCTTTTGGAGCAGCACCATTGCTTGGAGAAGGGTTGAGAGAGATGTTGGGCCACCATCTCCACTCTCATTCTCCCTGATGAACAATGAGCTTCTTTGGGGCTGTGATTTGAAGGGCATTAAGAATTCCAGAAGATTCCCTTTACCTTCTCTGCAGTTTGATGGAATTTCCCCTTTCTTTCCATGGGGAGGGGTGGGAGACAGGGAGAGAGCTTTGCGTCTTTTCAGGAGGGGGATGAATTGATGAGGGGAGCAAGAATCAAGATGCAACGTGGCTTCTGGGCACAGCTTCCTTAGGAACCAGAGATGGGCCAGTCCCCTGGGGTGAAGGATTTGTCCTGGAATCGCCTTCTCCATTGGTTTCACACCTGCAATTCCAGTTCTGGCCTCTAGAGGGTGTGGGACCCAAACTCCAGGGCCCTGGACCAGAAACCTGATTTGTGGGGAGTTCTGGAATTTTGAAATATTTGTGCAGAAGAGGGACCCAGGAGCCAGACTTCAGTCTCTTTCCTGAGTTCACAGCTGGGGAAATTGAGGCCCAGAGAAGGGAACTCACCCAAGGTCACATAGAGACCTAGAGGCAGAGCCAGGGATGGAGCCCAAGTCAGTGGGCTCCAAATTCAGGCCTTTTGCAAACCCTCAGTGACAGGGAGACGGGGGCTCTGGGGAGGAGGTCTCTCCCAACCTGTCTACCGCCTTTCTCAGCCACCTTTATTTATCATGAAATGTTCTAGCCTTCGAGTCATTCCAAGTAACTCCGTAAAGTCCCTTGGGGTAGAAGCTCCCAAAGCTAAGACACAGGCTCTTAGGCCTGCAGGAAATGTAGAAGGTCTTTCACCCCAAGTTCTCTTGATTTTGAAAAACCTGGGAAGCCTGGGGGTATAACGCGTTCTGCTATAGGTAGATTCTGCCTGGACGGGGGCTGGTTCGAGGACAGCTCCCCGGATGGTACTGGAGCCTGAATCAAGAGATGAGAACGGAAGGGCATTTGGGGCAGAGGGAGCAGCAGGGCCTGAGGCAGAGACCGAGGCAGGGGCAGTTTTGTGCAAGTGGGTGGTAGGATGCCGGGGAGGGAACAGATTTGAAAAGGTGGCCATGCCATGGCGGCACTGCACCCCATACTGAAGACAGGGTGCTTTGTCTTATAGGCCATCGGGAGCCACAGAACATCAGGGCTTAGAAAGACGAACTCCCTCCGTGCCTGCCCCCAAGGGAAGGTCCCCGCTGGCATTTGGAAACCCACTGGTTAACACGCGAGCTCTGCCTCCCCACCCTTACAAACTTCTCCACGACACGTTGCACCATAATTCTCCCTAATAAAATAATATGAAGCTCAATTATGCTCCTGTTCCCATGTTCCTGGACTTCATTAAGCACAGAGGGATTAAAAACTTGTATAAATTAATCAATGTACCATAATCCTAAAAATTAGAAGATGAGCCCTTGAGGAAGTAATGTAATACGGGCTTTTTAATTAGCAGGGCCCCCGAGATTCATTGCTCTGCCCTGCAAGTCTCGTGTTTATGAATTGCTTTATCATTTGAAGGGGAAGGCCCGGCAGACTCCCGGCCTGTTGTAAGCACGTGCTAAATGCTGCACTGATTCTCTGGGCTCATACCCTCCTCAGAGCCAGAGCGAAACGACAGGGCTGGCTTTGCTTTTCTTTCTTCTTCTTCTCCCTCAACAAGAACTAACTTTTTTTTTTTTTTTTAAGATTTTATTTATTTATTTGACAGACAGAGATCACAAATAGGCAGAGAGAGAGGGGGAAGCAGGCTCCCTGCCGAGCAGAGAGCCCCATGTGGGGCTCGATCCCAGGACCCTGGGATCATGACCTGAGCCGAAGGCAGAGACTTTAACCCACTGAGCCACCCAGGCACCCCAAGAACTAACTTTTAAAAGGAAACCCAGGAAAGGGACCCAGAGGGGAAATGAAGCTACTTCTATCCTCTTACTGGGCCTGTGGGATTAAGAGTGTAGATTTTGGAGACACATGGACATGGTTTTGAATCCTGACTCTGAGGCTCACAAGCTCTGTGACTGTGGGCAGGTCACCTGCCCTCCCTTTCCTCCTCTGTCCTAGGTCTTCCTCATAAATGCCTCCTGACCACAGATGAGACCTGCCTGCAGGCCCAGAAGTTTCCCCAGCTCTCTCTCCCTTCTTCCTTTCTGATACGGAGCAAACAGCATCTTCTCCCACCATGGGCCAGTCTACCCGGACTTGATTTCATGTTCCAGCCTGCCTGGGCTTTGTAATCCTTTCTTTCTAGACCTCTTGCTTCTTAACTTACTCTCTTCTTCTCACCTTCTTCTCCCATCCTAATAGAACAAAATAATAGAACCTTCCTTGGCCCTGCTTTCCCCTCCAGCTCCTGCCTGTTGCCACTCCTCATGTTTGTGGCTTCTGTGGCCTTCCCTCCTCACAGCTCAGTCTGCAGGAACGTGGCCATATCCCTGACATGACACTGACATTCTTCTCATTAAGATCTCCAGTGAGTCTATCTTATTTGACCTCTTGGCACCAATGGACTCAGATGATCCCCCCCTCAGAACCCTCTCTGTTTTCCTCTTGGTTTTTGGGACACTCCTCAGACTACTTTCTTCCCCTTTTATTGCACAAGTATTGGTGTTTTATCAATATTCCCCCCCCAAGGATGCTCACTTGCCTCAGAGGTTCTCTACCAGCTATGCTCATGACTTTCACAGGCCTCTCTGGCTCAGTCCTCTCAGCCCTGCTTCAGACCCTAAATCCTGGGGCTCACTGGTCATTCTAGTTTGACACCCTATAGGCCCTTTGAACTCAGTGTGTCCCTGACAAGACCTAATCTCCCCTCCCAAGAGTGCTCCTTTAGGCGAATAGTGGCACCAATGTCCACCCAATGATGTAGACCCTACCTCTGCCCTACAGGGGCAAAGGCTAGGTGTTTGCTCTCGACCATACCCCCCAGGCCTAGCACAGAACCTGGGGTGCAGTGGACCTTTGGTAAGCGGATTTCTTAGATGGATGGATGACTCCCTCTGCTTCCTTTCCCACGAGGACTTGTTGGCTCAGTTAATGAATGAGAACATGTTTGCTTTGCGACCCTCTTTCCTAATGGTTTCAGCCAGGATTGAGGCTGACACTGACCCTGATTCAGGTCACAGCTTCTCAGGGCCCCTGTTTGGGCAAGAGTCCACATTTCCAAGCAGGAGGCCTCCGTTCCATAACTTGTTTCTGTAGTTTCTGATTTAACAAACGGTTTATAGACTTGGACCCAAAAGGGTCATTTCACCAGTGCACGGCAGAAAAGGTGGCTCCCATCTGCACTGGGGAATGCAGAATCCAGCCTGTGCTGCCTGGTTTGGCGCCGGCTGGGTGGGGACTGGTTTCTTTGGTGAGGAAGGGCAGAGGCTTCTCCTGTCTTGCATCCACCTTGGCCCCATTCCTCCTCCTGGAGGGGAGGGGCTTCCCTGGAGAAAGAGGCCGGGTGTGGCTGTGCTGGTCCCTCCCTCCGTCAGCCCCTCCCTCAGAAGCATGCCTTCTCTTTTCTGGGGAGCCACTCACACCTGCAAGTGAGGCTGCGCCCCTCCCGGTTCGTTGCTGCTGTCTATTTTTATCCTGGCTCATTTACCACGCGTGTTTTGGAAAACACGGATATATACACACACAACAAGAGCGCTGCCAAAATTCACACCTCCTCTCTCTTGCAGGATTTTCCCTTGAAGGCTAGTGTTCTTGGAGAGCCAGCGCCTGCCTCCCAACAGGGCTTTGGAGCCAGGAGCTGTGGCCCAGGGCTCTGTGCCGGGCAGTCTCATCAACACTGGGTTCACCGCAGCGAGGTAGGAAACTCTATCTGCTGGCATCCGGCTGTGGGGAGCCCCTCTATCTCTGGGGGGATGCTAGCCCCAGCTCTCTTGTCTGCAGGAGCCTGAACTGGAGTCAGACCCCCCAAACCCTGGAGAAGACATGAGTCCCCTCAAACCCATCATCGAGGCCCTTCACCAAACTCTCAGCAGTGTCCTGAGTCCCACCGCTGCCTCCAGCTGGGCACGGAGAGTAGGGGTGGAGCCCTGCGTTGGGGGCAGGGAGAGGGCAAGTCCACTCACCTCTGCAGGTGAACCCTGCCTGCCTTTTCTTCCCTAACAACCCCCTGCCACAGAGTCCTGCTTCCATTGACACTTGGTGGATCTCCCTAACTTTCTAGATGGTTCTAGTTCTGTCTTGTGGGCCCTCAGAGACACAGGACAGGGGACCCTCCCCATGCTTTCCCAAACCAGGACTGGCTCCATGAATTGTAAAGGCAGATTCCTAAAATGCAGAGAGCCGGAGCTCAGGATCCGCCCAAGGACATGCTGGGGGCACACCCAAATCGATGCCCCTACCGTACTGACTCCCTCCACAGCTGTGCACACGTGTGCCTGCACGCATGCACACACATGCACACATACACGAGGTATGTCTCTCAGCTTGCACGGCTCTTGCCCCTCAGGAGAGCTGGGCCACCTCCGCCAAGCGGCTCCGTTGGCTTCCAAATAACCATGTGACCGTAGATCTGCCTGCAGGAGCTGGTCCTGGGTTGGGACAGCCTGCAGGGCCTGGCGATGTTACAGAACCCTCGTGCTCAAGGAACAGAAAGAGCCAGAAACAGCTCTTGTTTTGTTTTTGTTTTGTTTTAATTTTATTTATTTATTTGAGTGACAGACTGTGAGTGAGAGAGAAAGCACGAGAGGGGAGCAGAGGCAGAGGGAGAGACAGACCCCGAGCCAAGCAGGGGGCCTGATGTGGGACCCGATCCTGTGACTCTAGGATGATGACCTGAGCCAAAGGCAGATGCTTAACCACCTGAGCCACGCAGGTGCCCCAGCAGCTCATTGTTTTGCCTTGAAAGTCTGAAAGAGTGGTCTCCAGACTTTCTTTAAGATAGTGGAATCCGGGGGCACCTGGGTGGCTCAGTGGGTTAAGCCTCTGCCTTCGGCTCAGGTCATGATCTCAGGGTCCTGGGATCGAGCCCTGCATCAGACTCTCTGCTCAGCGGGGAGCCTGCTTCCCCCTCTCTCTCTGCCTGCCTCTCTGCCTACTTGTAATCTCTGTCAAATAAATAAAATCTTTAAAAAAAAAAAAAGATAGTGGAATCCAGTTTTGAAACAAAAATCTTCTGCAGACACACTCACGTGTGCAAATGTGTAAAATGCAGACAAGTGAGTGACCCACGGAAGGAGGCTGGGGGCTGTCAGCTCTGCCCAGCCGCACTGCCCTCCCTGCCTTGTGTATGGACGGGGGGCACTTGGGGAAATCTTTAGAGCACCGTTGGAAACCACTGACCTAAGAGAACAAAGCCCACATGCTTTCCCCGGGGCCTGCCTCAAGGCCCTGCGTCCTGAACCCCGGTAACTTTCCAGTAACATAGCAGTTGATGAAGTGACCCGAAGCCTTGCCTGTGTTGGGAAGAGCAGAGGAGGCCTGGCGCCACGGCCCTGGGTGGTCCTTCATTGCGTCCCGTGCCCCCAGCGCCCAAGGGAGCAGGGCCAGCAGATGCTCACTCACACAGAAAGACGGGGGCTCCCTGGGCACCTGCTCACGAGGGGGATCTGAGCCCTGGGCGCATCCCATGACCCGGTGTCCTACCACCCGCTCTTTGCTCTCCAGGTGAGGCGCAGACCTCTTTCCTTGCTGGGGGCAGCCATTCCCACCTGGGGTGGTTCTCGAAAGCCCAATTTGTCTTACAAGTTTTGCAGCCATAGAACAGGCTTCCTCCCCTTCCCCCCAAATCTCTGAAGATTCTCTCTAGATTCTTGGTGTTGGCCTGTCAGAGAGACCCCCTGTGGATCCCGCCCTTGCTCCACGGCCCCTTCCTTAGTGAGCCGGCCGACGTCTGCCTGTGAGTGGAATGCAGGAGAAAGAGCTCTGGGAGGGACGGTGTCACAGGTCAGGTGCTCCCGGAGGACTGCCGCAGCGTGGGAGATCAGCTCTGGCTGTTCATCCAAGAAGCCTCTTCAGCCACTGCGCTGGGTCCTGGCCCGCGGCCGCCATTGGCCCTCGCGTCACTGGGGGTAACGTGGCTGCTTGCTGGGGTGGGGTCGGGGGATTGCAGTGATGGACTTCTAAATTTCTGATGCCTAGCCTCAGAATTTCCCCCCGGGTGAATCTGTCATTTTAGGGGGCTCTGAAAAGCCTCCAGGCTTTTCCTAAAATCTCAGCAGAGGATTAGTTCTAGGGAATTTCTCCGTATCCAGGATCAGTAAGTCAGAGATACACCCGAGCTCTGCGGACCCTCCGTGCCCACAGGGGAACATGTTCTGAGACACGTGGGAGTGTGCCCCTGCCCCATCTTGTTGCTTGATACATCAGCGAGTACATGCGGCCAAGAGGTGAAGCCCTGATTTCTGGGACAGGAGGGAGGGAGAAGAAGTGTTAGAGTGACTGGAAGTCCAGATTCCTAGCACTTCGTTCTGCAGGGTCCTGAGCGGCCACCCTGGCCAGTAAAATCAAGGAGTGGGGATGTGTCCCCAGTCGCAGGGTGGGTGCTCTGTGATCCCAGGTGCCAGGAAGTCACAGGAGATGGCCAGGCCAGCCAAGGGGTCCTGAGGGTGAGCACGGGCACAGCTGATGGAGGTTTTGTGTGCACCCCTAGCCCATCACTCCCACGTATGCCCTTGAACCTTATCAGGGGAGGTGGGTTGCTATGCTGATGGAAGGGGACCTAACCCGGGAGAAAACCTGGGGGGATAGTTGAAACAGGGAGATAGAATTTTGACACAATGCAACCATTGCCACAATTTTTCTTAGAGCTGGGCGTCAGGCAGCTGTTTGACAGGTGGACAGTGTGGGACTAAGAGAGGGCTCAAAGCTGCTGAAAGCCAGACATGTCTTTGTTACATTACCCCAGTGATCTCCAGGACCACAGATGCGGGAGCAGAGCCCTTGTAATGGTGACTTCAGGCCTTGGCCTCAAAGTCTTGGAGGAGGGACCTGTGTGTGTAAGGGTTCTTTGGCTGAGAACAGAGGCCGCTGGAGTGACCTGCTCTGTCCAGTGGCCCCCCGCCTCTGCCTACTTCTTGCTTTCTGAGGGGCAAGGGGAGCCTCCTTCAAGGGCTAAACTTCTCTCCTTGTACTCAGACAACCTCTCTGCCAACAGGCGGACATTGTAGCCTTCACCAATGCCCGTGCTCTTGGGAGGCAGGAGTCAGGGGAGCCCCAGGGCATCTCCTAGATGCTGATGAGCCTCGACAGCAGTGATGGGGATGTTAGTTCCTATGAAATATTGACAAGGAGTGAAAGCTGCAGAGCTCCTCTTCTTCCTCATCCACAAGCTTCTATGCCTTTCCTTTCTAAGTATAGATGTTCATCATTTGAAGGCATCTGTCCTTTCTCCCTCCCCATCCTTCTTTCCCTCCCCATTCCTTCTTTCCCTTCCTCCCCCTTTCCCTCCCTCTCTCCCCTGCTTGCTTGCTTGCTTGCTTCCTTCCTTCCTCTCTCCCCAAATTTGCTGAGCACCTACTAAGGGCAAGACACCCACCCTGAGACAAATCTCAGGGATGCAACAGCGAGTCAGGTGAGTAAGTCTTGGGCCCTCTAGGAAGGAGCCTACAGCCTTGAGCGGAGGGGGTAAAAGCGAGTCATGTAAATGGCATTGGGTCCTATAGAGGAGGCTGTGTGTGGCATGAAAATGCAGAGGAGGGGACAGCTAACTGTGTCAGGGGGAGGAAAGACAGCTTCTCAGAGGAGGTGACCCCTGAGCTGCATCTTGACAGGGGAGATTTTCAAGCGGAGAGGGGCTGCTGGGCAGAGGGTCTGGAAAGTGCAGAGGAAGTGATCAGACTGGATGGATGGGACCATTTTCTGGGTTTCTCACCAAGGCTGGCATCCTCATCAGCCCATTTCCTCCTGTGCTGCTGCAGCTCTACGGGGTCTCCTAGAGCCCTGCCTCCACCGTGGGTCCCCCCTCCATCTGGGAGCCCCCCAAGCCCTGCATTTCAGGCCTGGAAAGTGGCTGACTTGCACATCACTAGTTCAGGGCTTGTTTTCAAGGTCTGGAGCTGAACTGAGTCCTGGAGCTTGTAGGGAATGATGCCGAGTGGGAGCAAACCTTCTCAAACAATGACTGGGCAGCTGGGGTATGGCATTATTAATCTCAAGCAAGTATAATGTTAAAAAGAACTTGGGGAGTGGGGCAGAAGGCTTCCAGATTGTTCTCCAAGTTCCTTTTACCTCTCCAGGAGCAGTTATCATCTTAGGGTGGCTGGGATCTTCCTTCCCACTAATCTTAGAGCCTGCTAAGAAAGCAGGCCTTGCGGACAGAAGCCCGGGAGCAGAGGCCGAGATGGAGAAGGCAAGTGGAGCAGGCCTGTTGGACTTCATGCATGGGTCAAGTCCAGGATTTTTGAGGTTTATTTTAGGGACAAAAAGTCTGGTGATGGCCTAACTGGAATGCCAAGGGATGAGAAAAGAAATGGCAGAATCAGAGGCAAGATGACCTCTGATGAGGTTTCCGGCAACTTCTCTCCCTCTCTTTTCCACCTTGTGTCCTGGAAGAGGTTGCTCTCAGTGTTGGGTTGCGAGGCAGATGAGCCCAGTGGGAAGCCCCTGAGAAGCCATATATTGGTGCTTCTGTTTTCTGAAGCTGTCTTTCTCAGGGTTGGGTTTGCACCAAGGAATTAGTTACCTGGCTCCTATGAGTGGGTCACATCACTTCATGTGATCTTCTTACAGCCTCTACCCGGTCTGCATCCTCCTGGGACCCCGGGGCGGGGCTGAACAGGGTGTGTGTGGGTCCTGGCTACTATCCCTCTCCTCCACCCATATCACTGGGTGTCCAGTCTGTGATGATGCTCGCACCAGACTTCTCTCCCACTGTGGCCTCCCGAGGGCTCCCACCCTCTGCTGTAAGAACACGTCATTCTGGAGTGCTGAGCTCGTCTGCCCTACCATGAGTGTGTATAAACTATTCCTTCTGTCCCTTCGCTACCTGCTGTGTGCGCTCCGAGACCTGTGCACACCAGCTCAGGTGCCATCTCCATGGGCAGCCTCTCTCTCCTTCCCGGGCTGCCCTCCACTAGCTCCTATGCTGAGTGGTCCTGTGTGTTTCTGCTGCTGGGCCTTGGGTTCTAGGAAGACAGGCACAATGTTCCAGCATCGAGCCCGTGCACACAGGGTGGAGACTGAGCGGGAGGATGTTTACATGGTGTGGCTGAGGGCTGGGCTCTGGGCCTATCCTTACCGTGCAGGCTTTGGGATATTTCTTTCCTGGAGAGCAGGCAGGTTTTTCCTGTGGCTCCTCCAGGTGGCCCACTGGGCCATTCTTGGATTTGGGGACCCAAAGCCCTGTTTTCAGCTTTCATCTTGGTTTCCATTTTCCATAGAAATGAGAGAGCTAATAGGTAGGCCCCATTTCTGCTGTTTGCATGGCCAGGGTGGAGGCACATAGCTTGGGTTCCACCCTCTGAAACAAAATGGGCACAGGGGAGGACGTGGGATGGGGCTGCACCCCCAGTATCTCAGGCTTGTGTTGGCCAGAGGCAAACCCTGGAGCATACCCCGAGAGTGGACATGGGCTGGCCCAGGAGGGGACGGTGCTCCGCAGACTGTGTCCCCGCAGGCTGCTTCTCCAGGAACAATGACGGGCAGGTAGGAGGTGTTACAGTGTTCCCCACCCCTGCCCCCATTTCATGTCCACCCAGAAACTCAGATTGTGACCTTATTTGGAAATAGGATCTTTGCAAATATAATTAGTTAGAGATCTTAAGACGAAGCCATTCTGGATGTAGGGTGGGTGCTAATAGGTGCTAACCCCAATTACTGACCAGCCAAGAGCAAGATGCACCCACAGAAACCCAGGAAGAAGGCCGTGAGAAGACAGAGACAGAGTGATACAGTTACAAGCCAAAGGACTTGCTGGGAGCCTCCAGAACCCAGGAAGAAGCATGGAAGGGGTTGTCCCACAGAGTCCCTAGAAAGAACCGATCCTGTAGACACCCTGATTTTGGAGGTCTGGCCTCAGAAGTGTAAGAGAATATGTTTTGGTTTTAAGCCACCAGAGTTGTGGTAATTTGTTACAGCAGCCACAGGAGACTTGCACGGGCGGTGTGAGGCCTTAACTGCATCTCCTCCCCATGCTCCCAAAGCTTCCCCACCCATGGCATCTTCTCGGAATGTGCATGCTACAAAAGGCCATGTCTCACTGCTGTGACATGTGTGGGTGTTTGAGAGATTGGGACACTCAACTCATTGTGTCATGAGCTCTCCTCACCAAATCTGCTGATAGATCTTTGCCTCTGTTCTCTGCCTCCCAGTGTGTGGTACTTTCCTTCTTTAACATTAGAATTGGGGGGGAAGAGGAAGCAAAGAGCAAACAGTAGGCTATGGGCAAAACTAGTCATCTAGAAATATCCTTGGTTTAGCAGCCTGGACTCTAGGGGGCATCAGGATTGCTCTGGGCTGTGACATTTCTAGGGGCTTCTCAGCTCTGAGGAAACAGATGAGCCCTGTGTCAGTCAGCTTTCACTGGGTAACAGGCCACCCCAAAGCCCGGTGCCTGAAGCAACAACATTTACTAAGCCCGGGATTCTGCAGTTAGCACTATGGGGTCGCTTGGGCACTTCTGGGGTTGGCTGGGCACACTCACCGGTCTGTGGCCAGGAGCCATGTTGGCTGGAGGTAGACTGAGCTACGGTGGTCTCATTAGGTGGTGGTTGGATGGCTATGGCTCAGGGTCATGGGGGTGACTGAGACTCACATCTACAGCGAAGGGCGGCTGTCACCTGCCAATGGCAGGGTTCCAAAGCAGAAGCCAGGCCTTTTGAGGCCTGAGTTTGACACATCCCTTCTGCATTCTCTTGACCAGAGAAAGGCATAAGAACAGCCCAGAATCTGGGATGGGGAATTAGGTCCTTGTCTCAGGATGACAGGAGCCGCCAAGTCACATCGCAATGGGCACAGTCACAGAGGCAGAGAACCGGTGCCACTTTGCTGACAGTCTCCCCTCAGCCAGCTCTTTCCTTGGTTGGGCTGGAGAAGTTCCCTGCTGCTCTCTGCTGTCCTCTTTGTCTGGGGTAGTCTTACAGCGAGCGGTGAAGGTAGAATCCTGCCTCTAGTACTTACACGTTCGGCGTGGACCTGTAATACAGCATGCCTGAAACATTTCATTCATCATTTATTCTAGGCCGGCATAGAGACGCACAGAGGGAGGCTGGAGATCTTAGTAGTTAAGTGCTTGGACTTTGGAGTCAGATGGGTCTGGCTTTCACTCTCTGCTCTTACAGGCTGTGGGCTTTGGGGCGAGTCACTGTCCTTTCTTGAGACTGCTTTATTGTCAATAAAGTGGGGACAATGATGTCTGTCTTATGCGGAAGCCGTGAGGCCTGAATCAGATACCAAAGGTAACGTGCTTAGTGCAGCACCTGGCCCACAATGGAAGCCGCTAAATGGTAGCTTTTATTATTAATAATCAATGTGGGCTGAGGGGTAGCCTAGATGAATGAGCATCTGGGCAACTTTCAGCCAAACCTGCATAACGAATGCGCCTCCCCATCCTGGCCCCAGTAAAATCTACAAAGGGTCTAAGAAAAACCATTAACTGTGGCTCACTTTCCTAACAAGAACCCTCACAGCCACAGCCCCTTCGTGACCCGGGTATGGGGATGAGTTAGTAACACCCCACCCCGCTTCGGGGCTCCAGCGAGCCGCACCCCTCACTGCGCCTGCAAACCCGTCCTTGATCGCCTCGCCGTGTGCCCACGGAGGCGCACCTGTGCCAGTGGCTGCCCAGAGGCATCTTCCTCTCGGTTGCCTGGACGATTCTGTCTCCACACCTGCAAACGGCCTTCTTTCTTCCCTCCTCTCCAAATCAAAGCACCGCGTGCCTTTGCTCTCCACGTCGCCTGCTTCCGGAGCAGAGTCGTTGGGGGAGGCGAGGAGAAGGCCCGGCGATTAGATGCACGCTGGCCCCTCGCCGAGGCTGGATCTCTCCTGCAGGCGGGCCTGGCCTTGGGGTCTGGGCCCAGCCTGGTAAATTAATAAGAGCGGAAGACTGTCAGGGCCCGATAGCTCTGCGAGAGGGGAGGGACCGCTCGCTCCCCGCCTTGCGGACTTGGAGGTGCTAGCTTGCTTTTCCTTTATTCTGTCGTAAATGACAAGAGTTTCCCCTTTAAACGTGCATTGCCTTTGTCCAGATGCTCTTTGTCAAATCACCCCGTGTAATTAAGAGCAACAATAAACTCCCCCTTCATATATTTTTAGTGGAAAATAAAAACACATTTCTAATCCGGAACTGCACACAGCAGGAGGACTGGGAGGATGTGGCTGATGGAGGGTTTTGGGGGCGGTGGAGGCATCCTGTAGCTTCCAGAAGGAGAGAAGAAGCTTCCAGGCTTTCTTAAATGACACTTAAAGTGGGAGGGGGGGCACTACCAGGAGCCAGGGACACACAGGCATTGGTGTGCAGTGGCTAAGTTGCAAGAGGGTTAGTTTCTGGAGGCAAATGGGCTCCAGGCTGATACAATCTGTTGGCGAGAATGACTCTGGACTTGGATCTAACGAACTATAAAAGAGAGGCTCAGAGACTTGTTTTCCGGCCTTGCATGAGCTGGGGTGGTTTTAAATGAAGGGCAGATGTAGCCTGAGGCCTCAATCTGCCTCCCCCAGTCCTGCTGTAACCTTGTTAAAGGGTAAAAAGGAAGGCAGAACTTTGATGGTAAGAAAGAACCAGTATGGCGAGGTGGCTTCCCAGAGCCCAGAGGGGTTCTAGGAACACATGTGTGGAAGGTGGGAATTCATCCTTCCGCAAGGGGCGCCTGGGAGAGAGGGAGGTCAGGCGGGACCCTGGGCAGGTGCAGGGGTCCCTGATCTGATGGGTGGAGGGTGGGAGCGGGGCAGAAGGGGCTCCCAGCTGGTTCTGCATCTTAGGTGTTTGGCCGGTCAGGCCCCTGCGAGCCCAGCCCTCCCCCGACAACTCTGGATGTCCATGCGGGACACTTGTGACTCCCTGCGAAAGGGCACTGAATTGGGGGCCCAGACTTTCCAACACAGCACAGCGCCTGGCACATAGTAGGGGTTCACATGTGTTTAGGGTGCCAACATGGCGGACACTTGCAAGTGCTAGCGATTTGGGCTTAGAAACAGCAGCGAATAGTGTTTTCTATGTTTTATAGATTTTTCCTCTCTTGGCCAAAACATATGAAAGAATCTCCTGAGTAATACGTCGTATTTGCGTAGTGTGAGGGCTTCTCAAAGCCCTCTTGTGTTGGGCTGGGTCTCCCCGAAACTTTGCAGCAAGCAGACAGCATTGCCCCATTTGCAGCGAGCAGACAGCATTGCCCCATTTTGCAGATAAGGTCAAGGCAAGCTGGCAGGCCCAAGACAATAACCATAAAGGTGGTGACTGTAGTACAGAGACGTTAGGTAAATGGTCCAGAGGTACGCGGCGCACAGCCAGCAGGAGAGAGTCAACCAGACCTCAGGCTTATCTTTCTCTAGAATCCGCGTTCTCTCCCCGACCCACTGCCTAGAGTGGGAGCTTGTCAGGCTGCTGTCAGGCTCTGTGTGCAGGGGTGGGGTGTGGGTGTGTGCCTGAGGGGGGCCTCCCCTCCCCTCCACTCTGCACTTCCTCCTCACAAAGACCCTCACAAAGACTGGAGAGCGCAGTTCCCCTTTTCAGAAGAGAAGGCTCAGGTTCTCAGAGGTTCCAGGGACAGATAGATCCAAGCTCTGGCCCTAGGTCAGTGTGACTCTGCCTCCGGTGCCCCTTCTCTACAGCCAGCTTGTTCCTTTTCCCTAAACTTTCCTATATTTTATGTGCCCGAGCAGACAGCACAGGGAGAGGAGGGCTTCAGGAATGTATTTTTAATGGCAGGCACTGATCATGAACCTTGGGTGTTTATGTCTGTGGGACTCGGGGTTTCCAGCAGAGATGCAAATGGTGGGCTGGACCACCAGAGTTAAGGCAGCTGTCTGTGGCTGGCAGGACCCCAGGAATATCTACGCCTCAGATGACCAGGGCTTTGTTAGCAGGGAGGGAAGAAGTGGAGGAGGAAGGAAGGGGGGTGATTGAGGTGGGAATGACTTCCTTTCTCTTGCCAGCCTATGCCAGACCAGCCCCTCTGGGTTTTCTAGAACCCATTCCACAGATTTTCTTTCTTCTTTGGGTGGAAGGAGATCAGATAGAGAAGGTCAGACGTTTGCCAAGTGGAAAAAGGCTTTTTTCATGCTTTCAAGCTCAAGGGGCCTTGGCGATTGGTTCCCTTTCCCCCTCCCCCACACCCCGCCTCTGCCGAGGCATCAGTTCTACCTCTTCAACAGAATCTGTCCCTTGGCGCCTTTCCACATCACTCGCCTGGCCAAGCGGAGGAGCCTCCTTGCTGTTTCTCTGCGTCTCCTCCTGTCCCAAACTGTCCCTCCCCACACTGGCCCTGGAGTGACCCCTTCCCAAATGCAAACCTGACCAAGTCGCCCTCCTGCTTCAACCCCTTTGTGGTTTCCTATAATAATAGTACACATTTATAAACGGCCGTGTGCTGGGAACCAGCTGGATTTTAGTACTTGCTGATGGCCATGGTATAAAGACCCCCACGGTTGCAGGCTGTAATGTCCTGGCCGGCAACAGTGTTGAATAGTTCACAGTGGCTCTCCTTGAGTGGCAGGAGTGACTCTGACATATCCCGGGGGAGCACTGACAGGGCACCTGGCACCTTTGTCCTGGTCTGTGTCCTCCCCTGCCTGCTGTGCTCGCTTCTCTTCCCTCTGTTTATCCAGATCTTCCCCATTCCCCAGTCTCACCTGTGCAGAATGCCTCCCTGGACGGACCCCCGCTGCTCCAGTAGTGGGAATTTCTACCCACTTTGATTTGCTCTCTCTTCCGAGCGGGCTCCCACGTCCCTTCCCTGGTGAGAACGGTCTGTTGCAGGGGCTCAGCTGCCGTTTGTGAATTCCAGGTGCCGTTAATACTTGTCAGGAATCAGGCCACGCCAGCAAGTATTGCTTGGGCACCAACGGTGTGGCATGTCTCAGTGCAAGAACCCCTGGCGGGGAAACGGAGGGGCCAGCCCTGAGCCCTACCCTTGGGGACCAGGGCATGGCCCCCATCCTCGTGAGCATCAGGAAGTAGAAAATGCAGGTCTGCCGCTGCAGTGCTTTTTGTGAGGGACAACTGTTGTGTATCCCCCACCCGAACCCGGTGCCTCTTCCAGTTAGACTTTCCTCATCATTGCGGAGAATGGAGGCCATTAATCCTCGTTAGCAGGTGAGGTGCCCATTAACGGGAAACCAAACAGGGGAATTTTCAAGGTCAGGATGTGCCCTTTCCATGAAGAGTTCAGTTCCGTAGAGAAGGAAATGGAGAACCATGGCTGCTTTTCCTGCTTAGTACCCAGATGGGTACTTCTCTGCAACGAGTGGGCTGTTGGTACTTCTTGCAGTGTAGACTTCCAAGTGACTCCTGAGGATCTGTGCTCATGAGGCTTTGGACGGTTGAAAACCCACGTCCTCCTGGGCCAGCTGATGTGTGACTCACACTCATTTCTCTTAAGGTAAAGATGACAAATAGAAAGTCAACCCCGCACAATTTCCATGGAGGTGAGCGGCAAGATACAAATGCCACAACTGAGCGATGGAGCCTCAGTGTCGAAAGGGACCCTGAGAAAAGGAAATTGGGGGCTGAGATGGGCAGCAAGTCAAGCCCCCTCTGGGAGATGATGCCGGGACTTTGCGGGCAGATGGCCTGGGTTCAAAACGTGCTCTTGCCCCTTGGCAGCTGTGTGATCCCCACAGGGAAGGGGGATTGTTCTGGGGCAACAGAAGTGCAGTTGGCTCTGTGCCCGAGATGTGTGCGTGCCTCTGCTGGGGCTTACATGGGGCTTACATGGGGCACTTACATGATGCCCCCCCCGCCATCTGAAAGCCTTAGCTTGTGCTCCCTAAAATAGATTAGCACCGATACCAAGAGGCATCTTTTCTTTGTTTCACCGCAGAAGGAAAAACAAACTGAGCTCAGGGAAACACTCACTGAGCTCTTCCTCCATGCTGGAGAGCTGGGTAAAGGCTGCTGCGGGCGGTAACTCTTAAGGCGTAGGCACCCTCAGGAAAGTGTGGAGCTGGCAGTCAGGGAGCTGGCTGGGAAGGTCGCCTCCCACTCTCTGGGACTTGGGCTCTGCATGTAAAGCAGGGAGAGACCAATGGTGTCTTCCCTGACACACTGAAAGGGGGTGCATGCAAGCCATTTGCAAACAACAGAGCTCTGCAAGCGTGAAGGGTTTGAATTAGTCTTGAGTCCGATGCTCTCCACTTGGAGGTTATCCCTGGTTGTGTTTACGTGTCCCCATGAGAGCTTACTGGGCTGTTCCAGGGGACGACTTGGTCAGAGAAATTCTGTTGGAATTGGCTTCTGTCAAGGGGCCTGCGAGGCTCTTCACGCACATTTCCTTGGAAGAGAGGGTGCTGTTGGTTCCATCCACGTGCGTTCTTCACCGAGGGCCAGACCCCACGTTCCTGTCCTCAGGAAGGAGTGGAACTATATCCTGCTTGAAGAAATGCTAACCATCTGGCCCAGCGGCCACGTGCCAGAGGACTGGCTTTGGCAGAGGCGCAGAGGGAGGCCGGCTACATGTGTCTTCAGCTCCAGGAGGGGAGGAAGTGCAAGTGGTTGGATACCAGTGAACCTCGGGGGGTCCCTTGGGAATTGGGAAAGTCTTATTTTTAAAATATCACTGACTTTTATGATTTCCGAGCCCAGATGTCCCTGAGCTTCTTGATTGTTTCTTCCTTGAGCTTTTTAATTTTTGAAAATAAAATCATAATGGTCTCAGCTTCAAAGGTGACCTGATTAGCCACCAACCACAAGCTTCCTGGCAGGGTAGGGGCGGCTTTCTCCCCTCGCCTTCAGAGCTCTCGGGAGCAGCGTCGTGGGTGTGCTGGTTTTCTCTCCAGGAAGATGGGGAGGCAGCAAGCTTGACTTAGGGATGCAAACCGCAGAAGCCAGTTACTGTTGTGCAAAACTGTAATTGAGGCCTACGTAGAGTTAGGCAGGGTGCTAGGCAATGCGGGAGCAGAGTTATTGCTGTGGATTAGCCCCAAAGAGATGGGGAAGGAGGCAGTCACACAGGTGATTGTGTGGGGGTGTAGAGCTTATGTCCCTGAACCTACTTGGGCTGTGGCTGGCAAAGGAGAGGTATTTGAGCAGATCGATCAAAACAGTTTGGAGCCCTGAGAGGTGTCAGAAGGGCTCGTGGACATTTCAGCAGATGCAGCAGTGTGGTTTGAAGGCTGAGAGGCCTGAACTTGGTAGAATTTCCATCGTGTAGAGCAAATGCTGATGGCCAAGGGGTGTGTGGATGAGACTGGGAAAGGCCTGAAACACCACGGATGAGGCTGACAGGGTCGAGTCCGGGTTTTGGAAAGATCTTCTGATTGAACAGCCCTTTTGTGGGAAGCTCACATCTCCAGGCTGGCCCATTCCACCTTCAGCTCTGACCCTTCCTGAGAGCGAGCTGGTTCCTGTTGTTGACCTTGGAGGTTCCTGAAGCACAGTCCTGTGCCATACGTGGTCCTTTCATCCTTGTTTTTGCCCTTGAGAGAGCAACGGACATTTGGTTTGGGGGTAGGTATGATGACTTCCTTTACCATGACCATTCCAAGGTTTTGGCCTCCAAATGAAAATTCCACCTCTGGAATTTTCTGTCAATGACCCAGGTTGGTCTACCGTGGGGAACACTGTCTGAATTCATCTCTGCAGTTTGCCTGGTGGCTGAAAGCTTGGGGTTTGGGGTCTGCAGTCCTGAAGTTGAATCCTATTTCAGCCACTTTGTAGCTTCCTAAGCTTGAACAGGTGTTTTCTCCTCTAAATTCAGCTCCCCAGCCGGCCACTGGGGGCGACTATAGATGCAGATAACACACCTGTTTCCCTCCACACTGGTTAAGAGGTCTCTTCCCAGATGGTTGAGAGGGAGTTTTAGAAGATCCTTGGGCCGCGCCGTCATGGAGAAGGCTCCAGAGCCCTGGGCCCCTTTTTAATCCCCTTGCAGTCTGAGGAAACGGTTCACTATTTTCTGATGACAATGGGCTGCTCCTGATTCTGTATGTGTATCTGGCATGTTCCATTCTGTTTCTTTTGGTTTAGGATATGTGTGCAATATGCATTTTGTAGGCCACGTGGGTCCGTCTTTAGATAAAATATTTTGACAGTGCATTCCCGGTCTTGCTTCTTGTGCCTATCTCTTGGAGGTCCTAGGATTTGTTCTCCCTGAGCCTTGGGCTCTGTGAGCCCATAAATCCTGAGTGTCCCCGGGGGTCAGCCTGGCTAGCTGCAGGCCTGACCAGGAATGTGGGGCAACCCAGCATCAGAGGAGGCCGGTTCCCTGGGCATTACCCAGCTCACACACCTTCCGTCACGGACTGGGAGATGGGGGCCTAGAGAGCAGGATGGGGAGACTTGTCTAAAGTCCCAGGGCAAATTGGTGGCAGAGGTGGGTGGACATCTCCCCTTCCTCGGCTCCTTTTCCTGCCCTCAGCTGGGGCCCTGAGTGTTGCTGGCCTTGTTCATTGGGACCAAACTCATTCATTCTGTGGGTCTGCCTGTCCTCCCGTAGGTGCCCAGCTCCTGTCGCTCGCCCGCTTCAAACCTAATTTTATTCATAGCCAGGCTGCCTGATTTACAGACACCCAGAATTCAATCAACAGGCATCTCTAAACTCCTTCTCCTGCCCGGCTCCTGGCTGAGGGGGAGGTTGTGTGCTGGAAACACTCAGGAATCCCCCCAAGACCAGTGGACTCTGGCAGCTGTGGGTGTGGGGACCTGGAATTACAACTTCCTCCCTGGCCTCCCCTCGCTCCTGGCCCCTCACCAGGCCTGCAGAGAGCATTAGCGTGTGAGGCAGGTTCATGATTTTCTCAAGAGTGAACTGATGTCCAGTGTGACATAGCAAACAGTCACAATTATTTCAGTAGCTTAAAATAATTCAGATTTATTCTCACTTCTGGAAGTCAGAAATTCAAAGAGAGTCTTAAGGGGCTAAATCGAAGTGTTGGCCGATTCCTTCTAGAGGCTCCAGGAAAGTCCATTTCCCTGCCTCTGCTGCGTCTGGAGGCCGCTGTACTCTGACTTGTGGGCCCTTTCTTCATCTTTCAAGACAGAGACTTGGCATCTTCTTTCTCTGAATCTGCTTCTGTTGTCACACGCTTTCTTCTGTTGTAGATGTCTCTCTGCTTCTCTAAGGACATTTGAGATTACATTAAGGATTCACCAGATAGTCCAGAATAAGCTCTACCTTGGGACTCTTAATTACATTACGTGTAAGGTAGTGTTCGCAGGTGCCTGAGAGTAGGCTTCCTTGGAGACCATTAGTCCACCACGGTCAGTTCATGCCACGTCCATTTGACAGACTTGGAACTTGAGGCCTGGAAAGTTTGACTAGTACAGGAAATTGAGGTCTGATGCCTTCTCCCTAATCCTAGAATTGGGGTTTTGAGGTCCTTCTGGGACCTGTGGGCTGGTCTTTTAAAGTGAATAATCGGGCACTTTTCTTGTATTGGTCGTTTCTGGGGGTGGGGGTCACTTCATTGTTCCTTCGAAATTTCGGACGAACTCTCCCTGTTTTCCTCGTCACTAAGCTGAAATGAGTAATGCCCACCCACTGACCGTGCAGGGTTTTCAGGAAGGTTGCAGTAATGAGAATGAAAGCTTCTAGGGCACCTCTCAGATGATCAGTTAAGACAACCGTCCTCCTTCCCTCCCTCCGTCTGTCCGTGGTGGACATACCTGGGCCTCTCCCCAGATCCCCTTTCTGATGGGCAGGTGCAGCCACCTTCCAGCTGCTGGGAGCTTTGGAGGCTGATGACTCACGGCTGCCCCTTCCCTGCAGAATTTCTCTCCGTGAGATGGCCTGTCTCCGTGCAACTGTCCCGGCTGTCAGCTCCCTTGACTGATGAAGGGGAGCGTGCGCGGCGGGTCTTCTGCCAACTGGGACCAACTTTTGGTGCCGTTTGTGCTCCGGAGCTTCCCCGGGGTGAGGCTCATCTCTGCTTGAGGTCACATCCTTCTTAGCCCCTCCCCTGCCCTGTGCAGCTTCCCTCACTGACTCCAAGTACTACGGTCCTGCCACAGACTCTGCCTCTAGGGGATCAACCTCAGTCACTTTCCCTTTCGCCTTCTGATTTTTCCTTTTTCCCCTCTCTTTCTTGCTAGGAAGCCGGGAGAGCATCATTCCAGGGAAACGAGGTCTGGAGAAACGGGCGCCTAGCGTTAGATGAAGAAGCGGCCCCAAACTCCGGACTGAAGAGAGCTCATGGGCGTTGGCATTTCGAAGGTTTATTGGTGCCCTTCTGTCTAATTGAGTATCAAGGTACAGTTAGACTTCACCTTCCTCCTTTATTGCTGGGTCTGTAAATCTTATAAAAACAACCTTTCATGGTAGAAAAATGCCAGGCAAGTGAATTCTCTTGTCTTAACTTAGTTCCTGCAGCTGCAACTGGGACCATGAAGTATCTATTTTAATCTTCATAGCCACCTGTGAGATACGTAGTATCTTATCCCCCTTTTGTTTATCAACTTGGCCAGAGGCTGAGGCCTCTGGGTTTTTCTCCAGCCTGGACCTCTCCCTTAATCAGCTGGCTTTGGTGTCTGTTAATTCTAACCACAAAACCCCTGGAGTCATCTGCAGAATAAAATACCATAGACCGGGGGGCTTGAACATCCACAGTTTACTCCCCCTAGACTGGGACCAGGGGGCCAACATGGTCAGTTTGTGGTGAAGATTGTCTTCCTGGCTTGCAGATGGCAACCTCCTCACTGCGGCCTCCCATGCGGGGTTTAGGGAGAGTGAGAGCGTGTGAGGGCTTTAACAGAGACATTTGGAGGGAATACAGTTCTGTCTCCCTGACTAAGGGAGCATTAAGTAATCATACTGGGGCTCAACCTGGCATGGGGGTTCTGGCAGATCTTGTAGAACATGCCTCGAGTTTATCCCCAACAGAAGGTGAGTGAGCTGGGATATTTATCTCCCAAGTCCTGGCAGTCGAGGGGTGAGTGCTGCTGCCAGGAGGTACCGAGTCCCCGGGCTTCTGGTGCCTGTGTTAGCTGAGCACATGCCGGTGATCGGGAAGGGCCTCATGCTGGATTGCGGGTGCTTGTAGTTGAAGCCTGGCTGGGTCTGTGTGCCCGGGTGTGGTGCGGCTAAGGGAGTGGGAAAGAGAGCCGACGAGGTCGGCTAGCGGGTCTGAGGGCGGAACCCTGAGCATAACAAACTCTCTAATCGGAGCCTAGGAGAGGTTTCTCGTAACTTCCGGGGGCTGGTCTCCATGGAGGTGTGGGCACAGAAACCCCCGTGGAGTGAGCTGTTAAAAGAAGGTTAGGAGCAGACCCCATGGGAGGACACCTCCTGGGTGAAGGAGGTTGAATGTGGGGGTCAGGAGAGAGGGTTCTTGTTTCCGGATGGGAGATCCAGGAGCGGGCTTTTGTACTGATGGGATCTCTCAGGGCATGAGGGGGAGGCGGGTGGTGCAGGATGCATGGTCCAGGGAGGGAGGACCGGACATGTGAAAATTTGAAGACCGATCAGAGGCTCGAGTCCAGACACACTGGAGTGGCTGGTCTGTGGTAAATTGAGAGCCTCTTCCGAGCTGGGAGACGAGGGAAGAAAGGAAGGTGGGACCAGCTCAAAGAGATGGTAAGGGTCGATGCAGGAGCTCGGTTTGATGCTTTTTGTTTTTCAGGAGAATATAGGCACGGTCAGGTGTATGTGCATGTGGGGGGCATTGGTATCATCACCCCATTTCTTCTATGTTTTTGAGCTGAGTGAGCAAGAATAATTTATTTCCATTTATGCAGAAACACTTCTCATAGCTATCAAGATGATGGTCTTTTCTTTCATTGAAAATAAATAACACACTGAAAGCTCGCACACATTTAATAACTTTCTCATGGTCTTGAAATTACTTACTGGTTTCTCTTGTCAGCACTGTGTATACCAAATGCAAAATACACTAGTATTTTTGAAGGGCAATTTGGAATCAATAGTAAAATCAATAATGCATGTAGATTTTTGACCCAACAATCTCATGAAATTTGGTAACTTTCATGTTTAAAGGCAAAAGGAGAAGGTGTTAAAGAGAGATGAAAAGATAGAAGGGAAGGTCTTCTCAGGTGTTTAGAAGCGAAAAATGGACAAACAACTAACATTTATTGAGCATTTACTATAATCCAGGCTATCGGTGAAGGTTTTCCAAGTCATTTAGTTCCACAGTGCTGTGAAGGGTGTGATACCATTACCCTGACTTTGCAAAGGAGGAGTAGGAAGCACAGTAAGGTATTACGTAAGTTCCTACAAGTTAGAGGACCACTAAGTGACGGAATGAGGAGAAGTAAGTTCTCCAAGTTCATTGCCTCCATGGAACTACTATATCTTTCCTTAGCCTTGTCATCTGACACTCAACTCTGTATAATCTCTTTCTTTTAAAAAAAAATCTCCCCCTCTCTGAAGCTTTACTGAGACACAATTGACATGTTACATTGTGTAAGTTTACGGTGTACAAAATCATCTGACATATTTATATGTTGGGAAGTAATCACCACAGTAGGGTTAGGTAACACCTCCATCACCTCAAATAAGTACTGTTTCTTCTTGTGATGAAAACATTGAAGAGCTACTGTCTTAGAAACTTTCAAGTGCACAATACAGTATTGCTCACTGTAATTGTCACACTGTACATTAGATCCCCAGAACTTACTTGTCTTACAACTGGAACTTTGTTCCCTTGGGCCAGCATCTCCCCTCTTCCCCTGCTCTGCAGCCCCTGGAAACCACCATTCTACTCTGTTTCTATGAATTTGCCTTTTTCAGATTCTACACATAAGTGAGAACATACAATATTTCTCCTTCTCTGTCTGACTCATTTCCTCTTCGCTCCATTTCTTTGGTCCCGGTGTGCCACCAAAGCTCAAATCCAGAGACCCGCATGATGCCAAGAACTTGGGTGCAGTTGGTATATTTGGTATATTTCTTTGCAAATTTCATGACACATAAAAAAAAATAAAAATAAAGTCTCACTTCCCACTAACAGATAATTACATGTTAATGGAGCTGATCACCAAATTATGATGATGAAAGGGAGAATTCTATACTTTAGGAAGTGACTTATAATGATAAACACTACTTTTTCTCTCCCTTTCGGTCTTACCAAAAAAAAAGGCAGGACGAGTCTTGTGTGTCATGTAATGTTCTTCCCTGACTGCTCTGCTGAGGTTTTCAAAACTGGCATTCGGAACAAGTGTATTAATTTGAATTTGAAGTCCTTTTGTACTAAAATGATGGGATGCAGGAACATATAAAATTACATATGTTTGTTGTCTTTGATGTAAGATGGATACTCAGGCGGTCCGACATGACAACAGAGAACTGTTTTCCTGACATGAAATAAAGATGCCTAAACACTGAGAGTTAACATTAGGAGTTGTAGTTAGACGCTTTGACACTACATTTGGAGCATGATAATAACTTCTCAGAGTTCCTGACTTACCCCTCTGCCTGCCGTCATATGTACTTCCATATAGTTTATGGTTTTAATATTATTCTGCGGGTTTGTCCAAATCCTATTACAATGAACTTCCTCTCAGAGAAGATCCCACTGAGTAATGAAGAAGAATGTTTGCATTAAACTTAAGGATGGATTCTGGGGACTGAAACCGGGTACTTAGACCTCTCTCATTTCTTTAGGTGAGGATGTAGAGAAGCTAATTCATTTGGTCAAGGAAAGCACTTTGTAACATTGCAAATTCTGTACTTATGTTAGGGGAGGAATTTAAATTCTGTGGACTCTTCTCTGGAACGCCAGAGACTTTAGTCCAGTGGGGGTCTTGAAATGGCTATCCGTAATCACACATGTGACTGTCCCATCCACAGTTGCTAACGTTTCCCATCATACACGTGGGGCCAGATTCTTCAAGAGTTCCCAGGAATTCTGCATTTTGTTTAGGGTGCCAGATCCCAGGATGATGAGCTGGGATCAGGAGGTATACACAGACAGACCCCAGCGTAGGACAGCAGTGTGCTTTGGTCAGAACGAGCTAGTGGCCAAGAGCAGGGGGTGTTCATGCCCCAGGCCTAACACTCCCATGTGTGTGACATTCCTCTGTAGATAGAGGCACTTTCCTTCTCTGTAAAAGGAAAAAAATTCAAGGAATAGGATGGGAATATCCCCAAGGTTCCTCTCAGCTCAGGTGGGCTAGGATGCTGCAACCCCAGGTCTGATCTCTGTTCCTTCTGGCAGTCCACTATAGCTTCTGGGGCTTTCAGGTGGGCGGGCGAGTCGTCATGGCAAATGCATTCCCATACTGCCCAGGCAAGGGACGGGGACTCGGGGGATAAAGGGGAATGATAGCCCTGCTGGGTTTTTAATTACTGTGGCTGGTTCAGGTTGGAGAGAGGGCTTTTCCTTTAAACACAAGGTACTTGCAATGGACAAAAAAAAAAAAAAAACACGCAGGTCAGTCTGTGGGCAGATCTGATCATTGGCTAAATATGCGGGGCACTGAGGAGGTGGCTGAAGGAGAGGACATCCTTCTCAAAGGCCACTGCTCTCTTGAGTCACATCATGGTATTGTTATATTAATATGGAGCAAGCAGTTTTGAAGAAATTATTAAAAATTAGCAATGGGTTCTGAAACGCAAGATGACAGATTGGTGCCCAGGGTGCTGGGGGAAAGAATAATTTACAGCCTTCAAGTGAAATCTCAGGTTGTTTGTTCTTCATTTCTGGAAGCAGAACACAACATTTGCAGCATGTGCTGGGTAAATTAACCTTTTGTTAATTTTGGAAGCTGCCGCCAGCCCCTCCCCCTCCCTCTCTCAGCTTCAGCAATGAAGCGGACTCAAAGCGGGGGAACCACATTGTCCCAGGGTATGTGCTCCCTCACAGGGCCCCCAGTAGTGCAATACTGCCTTTTGGACTTTTGCCTTCTGGACTGGAAGCCCCCTGAGGGCAGGGACCGTGCTGGTTTTGTATTTCTGGTGCCTGGCACATAGTACGTGCTCAGTAAGGATTTGTAGTATGCACAACTCCTGGGAGCAAGATGGGCATGAAGAGCAGAGCAGACTAGGAGGAGGTGAGGGCGTGTGGCAGCTCATTACCACCCTTTCCCCTATAGCAGACTCCCTCCCGGAGGCAGAGGAGAGTGGACCCCATCCTTGAAGCTTCTGCCTACCCTCCCTTACCTGCATGCCTTCCTGAAGTCAGTGGCTGAGTAGCAGCACCAGCAGGAGTGCGATTTTCCTGCAGGTCGTACATGGAGGGAATTCGGGAGCAGGGGTGTCTCTCCCTTTCCCATCCCAGAATCCACTCTCCCATTAGGCCATCATCAAGGCTTAATGGAGGGCCCACTGGAGGGGAGGAGCCACCTCGCCCAGCCTGGCCACAGCCTCTCACAAGAAGGCAGGGAGTGTCTGTGGCTCTGCATTGGGGTGCGAAATAACTAGTGTTTCTGGGCTCATATTCTCATGTGGACATTATTCAGCTTTTACTAATTGGCTTTACAATTTTCTCAGTAGTTAATATTCATCTGTCAAAGATGGAAGCATAAATAAGTAACTTCAGTTTGAGCACACCTTCTTATTAGACCATACATCATGTTAGAAAGTTCGCATTCTTTAACCAGGAAGATGAAATTAGAAACATCTTGAAGAAGCCTTCTTGTTATCAATCATGTCATCTTGAACATGTTTCGAAGCTTGCTGCTGGCATCAAGAATAGATGTTTTATTCAAAAGAATGTATTTAAAGAAAATGACAGCGCTTTTCGATTTCAGTTTTTTAAAAACAGGAAATCTTTCAAGCCCTCCTGAATCAAGCATTCTAGTGCCTTGGCAGATACGTGGCTTGGCTCTGGCCTTTTCTGGATGTGCCCATAAGGGTGTAGAATTTCCTGACCCTCTAGAAAGGGCGTGGGGCAGAAAGACAAAGAAACTCATGGTTCAGCTGAATGTCCTGGGTCCTGTGTGGCTTTGACAAAGGCACTTACTGAGTCTGGGTTTTGGTCTATTCATTTATGGAGTGAAAAGCTTGTATGAAGTTAGTGTTTTAGCTCGGGCTGCTATGACAGATGACCACAGACTTGTTGACTTAAATAGCAAACATTGATTGCTCACCATTCTAGAGGCTGGAAGTGCAAAATCAAGGTGCTGACAGATCCAGTATCTGGAGAGAACACTTGTCTTGGTTTGCAGATAGCCTCCGTCTGGTTGTGTCCTCAAGAGGTGGAGAGCAGAGAACAAGATCCGTGTCCCCTTCTCTTTTTAGAAGGGCATTACTCTCACCATGCTGGTCATACCCTCATGACCTCAGCTGGCCCCTTTTACCTCCCAAAGGTCCCCCACCTCCAAATATCACTGGGGTTAGGATTTTCCTGCTCCTGGCTCACAACCTGCTCCTTCCAGTATGAAGAACAGATGGCTAGACATCCTCCAGTGCCCTCCAGCTCTGACCTGCTCGACCTCAGGAGAGACGGGATGAAGGGTTCGCCTGGCTCTGTATCCAACCCCCTCCTCCTAAGAGGGCTCAGGATCTCTCCCAAACCCCAGCCACGCCTACATAAAGTTCCACAACACAGTGTGGACAGTTAGGGAGTCCCTGAACTCCCTAACTGAGAGGATTTTTGCCCCAGCTTTACCCTGTTGCCTGTTATGACCTTGGGTAAGTCACTTTTCTTCCTGGGCCTCACTTTCCCCATCCAAAAACAAGGCAGTTGTCAGACAGGCTGATTTCCAAGAGCCAAGTTTTACCCATCACCCTGAGGGTTACCAGATAGCGAAGGCCCGGATATATTTCCACAAAATAAATGGAATCTGATCTGTTTCCTCAAAGCCCAGATCCTGTGGGTCAGTGTGTTCCTTACAGGAAAGATAGTTTGGAATCTGTCAAAGGGACCCAGCGAATGCAGGGACTCAGGCCATCACGTTTAGGCCCCTGGTCAGCAACAGAGGTCGTTCTAGGGCTGAGAGTGCTCAAAGCTTTTTCCCTCCCTGATGGTCCCAGAGAACCAATAGCAGCATCTCAACCCCACTGAATGGGCATTCAGCATCAAACATAGTCTAGTCTGACTTCCTTACTTGACAGCTGAGAAAATAGAGACTCTGAAAGAGGGACTCCTTGGCCTAAGATCACATCCCAGGTGGTGGCAGTTGTGGGTCCAGAGCCCGAGGCCCTGCCGCTCACCACCACCGCCACCCCCGCCCCGGCCCTGCCTGCAGCGCTCCACTTGCTTCTCGTTTAAAAGCATGAACACAACTCCTCAAAATGCACAACTTAATTTTGAATTCCTTCCCTTCTTTACGCTTAAATATAAAGTCATAGTTTGTAAAAATTCATAAACACCGAACCTACACTCGGCCATATGCTGCCAGCCACACCCATCTGCTGCCCCAAATTTCCAGCTTGACTGGCTGTCAAACACTCATCACGGACAGTTTGCCAAACACTTCGCAGCCGAATCTCTTGGAAAATTAATAGTGTTAAGTATGTCTGCGACATCCCTTATGAATCAAATGGGTCAATGGGTGACCTGTTCCCCCCCCCCCCCCCCCACTGAAAGCCGGGAAGCGTTAGGTTGCATGCGTGAAGGCCATGGCCAGAACGGGAATGAGGGCAGATTCCAGGGCGAAGAGCCCACACAGTCCGGCAGGATGGATGCTCCTGGAAGCAAGATGCAGGAGGATCTGAAGCACCAAAATAACAGACAGGGGACCTCAGCGGAGGGAGCAGCACGTCCGGCGGGCAGATCATGGGTGTCTGGACCAGGCTCTGGAAGAGGCACGTGCAGAGCTGGACTCAGGGCCCCAGGGTGAGGACGCGTAGTGCCTGTTCGAGGTGCAGCGGCCATGAGTGGCAGTAGGATCAGAGAGGCTGGTTGGAGTCCAACCTCAAAGACCTTGAATACCGTCTGAGGGCTGAAGCCCTCACGGGAGAAGCGACCAAGCTCCCCTAAGAGCGGTAGTTGAAGAGGGGAAAATACAGACTGTGGAGAAGAGACCGTCTGAGGTTCCAATCTTGGGTATTCTGTTTACCAGCTGGTGACCTTTGGCAGTCACTCAACCCGTCCTCTCGATGATGGGGCGCTTGTAGGTCACACATCACTCTTTCCGGCCATGAGAGCCGCGGAGTGCTGTGTATGTGCTCAGCTTCCCAGAACTTGTGTTGCCGAGGCTCAGAGGCCTGTCTGGGGTCAGTACAGTTATTATCCCGTTTCGAAGGCGAGACACTGGGGCCCAGGCAGGGGCCTCCCCTTTACACCGCCGAGCTTGAGCGAGCTTCCCACTTACATGGTGATGTCAGGTGTCACACCCGGCCCGATATTAGCACACGTGCTTATCACAGTCTGGGGAGGGGCCGGACACGAGCTCAGCAGCATTTCACAGGAGCTGACATATGTGCTCTTTGCGGTGGCCCTGTGAGGTTGGCATGTTGCTGTCACATTAAGGGTTGGGGAAGGCTGTCACTGTTCTCATCAGCCCATGTCAGGAGTGCCAGGTTGAGTTGATTTATCTGTACTGTGTCTCATGCCCAGAGGTGCCAGTTTCCTGGCTTGGGGGTGGAGTCAGGTCTCGTCTCTGAAGGCTGCCCCGGCCACCAGGCCTGTGCCACCAGGCCGCCAGCCCCCGGCCCCGTAGTGAAGCTCCTGTTCTTCACTGAGGCTCTGAAATGACAACGCCGCATCCTCCTCTATCCCTGGTGTCCGGGAATTCCCAACCTAGACCTTTGTTCAGTAAACAAGCTGACTTCAAACAGTTTGAATCCTGCTGTTACGACTGTAGTTTTGTAAAAGAAAAGGGAAGAGAAGCTCTTCCAAGAGCGTAGATGGGCTGGCACAGTCCTGGGAGCGTCGTCGGGCTGGGGTAGCTTTGACTCATCGGTCAGGTTGCCTTGCTACTTTCTTGTGTTTTTCTTGGGGCGAGTGCTCTTCTGAGGTCGTAAGGGGTCCTGGTCTCCATGGGTACCCCAGGCTCTGTAGCATCCACCCCACTTTCCCCCACCCTCCTGGCTTCTCTGCCTCTGGAGCTCAGGATGCGGCCTGCCCGCCACGGCTGTTGACCTTTCCCTGCTTGTCAGAAAGGGTTGGGTTGTCTCCGTATGGACACCTTCAAGGAAGGAAGGCCATCGGCTGCCCCCAGGGTCAGGCCTGGGTGTTAGGATTCCCTCAAGCTGTGAGTACACAAAATGGGTGAGCTCCTTGGGTCTTCCTTAAATTAAAACTCGCAGTGCGTCTGGCTTTTCGGCAACAGGGTCTGCCCGTGCTGTCCAATAGGTGACTGTCTGTGGTCTGTCCCGAGGTGATTTCATTACCAAAGAGGCTTTGTGTGGGCTGGGGCCCTCTCGCACCCGCCCCTCATGTTGTGGCTTTGCTAACAGTGACAATGAGAACGGTAATGGGAATATTAGCCGCTGGTAGTCACAAGGGCCCGTGCCGTGTGCCAAGCACTTTGCAGACGCCTTGGGCTTTATTTCTCCCCACAGTCCTCTGCAGTAGTTTACTTTTATCCCCATTTTATAGGGGAGGAAACTGAGGCCCAGGAGACTCCAGAAGGTGGTCCTCATAGGTGGCAGAGACATTTTCTCACCTGGGTCTGGTTATTTCGAAGGCCCATGTCCTTTCGTCTCTCAGGAGTGCAGGTGTAGAAAGTTATTTTGTAAATTCAGTTGCAACATGCTCCTGGAAGAGCCTGTTAGTTCCAGTCTGCTTTCTGGAGGCCCTGCTGGGAGGGCTCATGAGTCCATCTGGTCAACGCTCCTCTTGAAATGTTCTCAGTTCCAAACATAAGACTGAAAACACCAGCCCACTTGGGGCATTTTTTTTTTTTTAGAGGAAGAAACTGTGAAGTATGCCAAGTTTTAGAACTACAAGGGGCCTTAACGACAGTGTCTTCCCAGCTTTTATACATGAGAAGGCCGAGGCCAAGGAGGGATGGAGCAAATTGCTCAAGGTCCTAGAACAAGTGAGTTGCGGATCTACGCACCCACGGTTTACCCATCCCCGGGGGGGAGGGGGTGGCACTGAGGGACGAAATGCTTGTGACATACTTGGTCTGGTGCTCGGTATATAGAGGGGGGCCATATCTGGGGAGAGGTGATGAGGCCTCCCCCCCCGGCAGGCGGTGGGGATGGAGTGAGAGGGGAAGGACCCCAGAAGTAAACGCAGTGGGAACTCGTAACAGGCCGTGAGGGGGAACTGTCAGAAGTGGATGACTTCTGGGTTACTTGGTTTCAGTCCCTTTGAAATGGGTTTCAGAATATGAATAAGGATTTATGCGATGGACAGGGCAGAGGGAGGCCTTCTGGTGGGAAGGAAGAGCCATGCGAAGGCATGGGGTTCAGTAGAGCAGGGTGTACTGGGGCTTGCAACTCCCATCTTCTGGACTCTAGGTACCCAGACACAGACAAGCGGAGCGCAGACAAGAAGAAAACAGGCATCTTAGAAGCATTATCAACCATAAGAGCAGCAGGGAGAGAAAATGGTAATCCAGCCTTGAAACGAAGTTTGAGAGGCATTTTAACACCTTTGTTCACTGACATCTCACGAGCTCCATGCAGAGGCTCCGAGTTAATGAAATTGAGGCAGCTGTCTGCCCTCCTGACATGCCTTTTCCCCGGGTCACCTGAATTGTGGGCCTGGTGGCTTCCTGGAGAGCAGGGAAGTCACTAGAACCTCTGTTTTCCCTCTGAGCTGCGCCTACTATGGCTGTCATGTGCCGCTGGGTCAGAACCAGAGATGGTGGGAGTGGTAGGACCCATCATCAGAGCTGCGAGAGTGATTCCCGTCATTCTTTCATGCCTTTCCCCAAATTACACTGTGCTCAAACTTTACAAACATGTTCATTTCTGACCAGATCACAGCAGCACGCAAAATGCCATTTATTTTGGAATGCTAAACCAAGGCCTGCTTTCTTCTGCTCTGTTATGTTTTGGGACTTTAATTTGTTCCATTTCGAGAGCTGATCCCAGGTCTTGAGGTCCTGGATCTGGGAGTTTTCTCCTGAAAAGGGTATCTGTGTGGACATACACATGTGGCTCAACTTCTCAGAAGCAGAGCAGAGTGGGTACCTGGAATCAGCCATGCCTGAAGCCTCCCTACTTATCAGGCATGTCTGACTCACAGCCCCTTTGTCCCTGATGGGGATGCTCTAGATAAGCAGGTCTAAGCACACCAGTCCTTTCTGGTGAGCTCACCATCATACTCTTCCCCACCATACAGCACCCTGTGGGCACATCAGAAACCCTGGGGGCTTCATCTGGAACCCTGCAACCACAGAGTTTTTCCCTGTACGATCTAAGGGGGGCATTGAATGATGTATTTTTTTCCATGTTGTCCCGAAATTGCCTAGGTGAAAAATTCATCTCCAGACGTCCACCCCCGGAGTGGTCTGGACAGTATCTAGGGCCAACCCTAGGCATGTGCACCTGCGTCATCTCACTTCATTCTTCCTACAAACTTGGTGGCCCAGAGAGGTTCAGGATCATGCCCAAAGTCACACAGCTGCTGAGGGTTGGAGCAGGGCCAAGAATCAGGACAGTCTGGCTGCAAAGGTGGTAGGTGAACTCAGTTCTGGAGCAACCGCTCTCCCCAGTGTGTGACTGTGGGCCGTCTACACTGTATCAGTTAGAGTGAGTTCAAGGACTGTTCTCCTTAATCCCTGTGAGCTGGAGAAAGAGTGAGGGGCCGCCTTGCAAAGGCAAGGGATGTGAGCACCAGGGGGAGACAGGGGAAAGGGCCCACAACGGGGAGGGGCCCCAACATGCAGGCTTCCGAAGGAAACTCTAATGACTCAAGCTTGCTAGACTGGAGAGGGAAGGGGCAGAGAAACGTCTGAATATTTGAAGAACCCATGAAAAGGCATTGACTGGTTCCCTGTGTTCCTGATATGTAGCACTAAATTCAGTTTCGATCTGAGGATGGACCTTGTTTGGGATACCCAAATGTGCAGGATGTGATTCAGTTGGTAGTGAGCGCTCCATCATGGAAGCCTCCTATCAAAACAGAAACCACCTGCCATGTCAGTGAGCATTTCAGTATTCACTAAGTGTCCTGGGGGCAGGCAGTAATGACAGCCTTTTAAGCCTCACATAAAACCGAGCCAAAGTTTTAATTAATTTCCCAAAGATTCCAGAAAACATTAGAGACAGACATAAAGTTTCATGGGACAAGATGTTCTCTCCAGTACTATTTATCATATTAAACATTAGAAACAACCCAAATGTCCCCAAATTGGGTATTGGAGAGGTAAAAATATGGTACCACTGTATAATGCGATATTCATTTGTCATGCAGATGAGGTTTAAAAACAGCATTTAAGTCTCCAGAAAATCACCACATGAGCAATGTGAGTGAATGATAAGTGAATGAGGAGGAATGCAACGTTGTACAAATGCATGTATGCAGGAAGGCATAAATATGCACACATACAGGTTTTAGGAAAAAGGGTAGTGGATAGACTAGAGCAAGATGTAAACCGCGACCAGGGTCCAGTGGTGAGCTAACCAGGGCCGCCTCCTGTGTGCTGTGCCCCAGAGTTCCTTACCAAGGGCCTGCATCACTTTTACAATCAAAGCACAAGTTATTAAAATGCTATTTTGGAAGATTAGAATGACATGGGGAAAGACAATAACGTGTTAAATGACAAATGCAGAATGCAAGAATGTGCGTAGATTATGACCCCAATTATGCACATAAATGTAGTTATTTATTCCCTGTTTGTTTCATGCAAAGTATTGCCAACAGCATAGGTGAACACACCCACGTACACCCTCCCTCTCTCCCCCGGGGAGGCTTAAAACAAGGGTCTGAAGACACTGATGATTATCCCTGGGCAGTCGGATTTGGGTAATTTGGTTTCTCGACTTCATTTCTTCAGGGTTTTCCAAATTTTTGTTTTGTTTTGTTTTCTTATTAATATGTATAGAACGAAGAGGGAAGCTCTAGAAAGGCCAAAAACAATCCCCGGAGCTTATTAGGAACCCAAGGATTGTCAGTTCCCCTTCCTGCTGTTCAGAACCTTATTAATCTCACTGAGAGGGTCAGACAGCCCAAGACCTTCAGTCGGGGCAAAGGGGAGGCCTGTTGGGCTGTATGCTCTGTAGAGGGCTCTCAGAGGCCTGAGCCCAGGCCACCTGGCCCCCCTTTCTCTAAGATGGGATAACAGGCATCATCCTCAAATTCAGTGGGGTTTCCTGCCAGGCATGACCCTAAGAAGTATGCGGTTGTCACTGTGGAAACTGGCTCAGGAAATCCTAGGTCTCTTCAAGATGCCTTGTTAAACACATCCAGCCAAATTCAGCAGCTCAAACCAAACCTTATCATAATCCCTAGAATCTCAGCGAAAGTAAACAGGGGTGATGACACCCCCGGAGTGCACACCAGGTTTACTCATACTTTTATAAAGAGGTAATTTGCAAAAGTGCAGTTAATCCCACCGTGCTTTATAATTTAAATGTCGCTGGAAATGATTGCTGACATACAACTGATTAACAGTGGCCCTTAGTGCCAAATAAATCAGCATCTAATCCAGAGTATGTATGAAGATGGAAGGAGATAAAAAGAACCTTCTCCACCACCCCCCTCCGCAGTTATTTTGATAGAATGCCCAACTTTTCCCAGAGGATTGGGAATTTGGCTAAAAGCTATTTTCTCACAAGAAAAAGACACATAAGTGATAAATTGTCAAAACCCAAGTGTGATTTTTCCTTATGGAGAAATCGAATTACGCCCTCTTCCTTTGATATGCTTGGGAGGACCTGTCCATCACTCTGCCCAAAGTTGGGGCAAGGGGGAGGTGAGGGAGGCCACCCCTGTCTCCCCACATTCTAGAAAGATAAGCCACCAGTTCCCTCCTTCCCAAGGCATAATACATTTATGCTTTTGCCTTTGATTCTGCGAGCAACACTGTTTCCTTCCAATAAATTCCTTTTTTTTTTAAAAGTTAGTGTTTGTTTTTGTTTGACCCCCTCCCACCCAAAAAAAGTCCTTATGTAAGTGTGTTGAAGGAAAATAATTCTCAGGTATGGAAGTTTCAAGAGTTGTTTTAAAAATACACACAAAGGGGCACCTGGGTGGCTCAGTGGGTTAAGCCTCTGCCTTCGGCTCGGGTCATGATCTCAGGGTCCTGGGATCGAGCCCCGCATCGGGCTCTCTGCTCAGCGGGGAGCCTGCTTCCCCCCTCTCTCTCTGCCTGCCTCTCTGCCTACTTGTAATCTCTCTGTGTCAGATAAATGAATAAAATATTTAAAAAAATACACACAAAAATCAAGTAGTTGAAAGGACTTCCTTCTCTGGCATTCCTACTAAAAATAAATGCAATATTTTCAAGGAAAACATGTCTGAGTTTGTGGTGGTGAGGGGATCTCTCCTGGGTCGGCTGCCACCTAGGTGTGAGGGGATTTTTCTGCTGTCTTTAGCAAAGGTGGTTCGGTGTCATACTTCAGTTCATCCTGATCTGAAGACCTGGCCCTGGGGCTTGATGGCAAGCGTGGGCCCTGCGTGGGTATTTTCACTGTCTTACTGAAGGTTTCTTTTTTGGCTTCTTACTAACCAGCCTCCCTGGCCCTCTCCTCACTCCCTGACCCCCTCCTCACTCCCTGACCCCGGGGGCTGCCTATTTCTGCCGCTGACTTCTCCCTCAAGGCTCAGGTTGCTAGGACCAGGGCAGAAGCAGGGCACAGGGTGACCCAGGGCTCTTACCTGGGAGAGGCTGACCACTGACCTGCAGGAAACTGCTCTCTGAGCAGCCCTCCGGCAGGGTCACCTTTCCTACCCCTCACTCAATCCCTGGCTCTTCCCATCAAAAAATCTTGCTCTCTTCCTTTCAAATGCATTTTCAAAGGTTGTAGTCCTTCAAACAGAGGCCCTGTCTCCAGAAACTCAATTTCGGCTTTGCTAAACTGACAAGCAATGCCTCAGCGGTGGGAAAGGAGTGTCTCTTAAAACAAAAGAAATAATTACGTCATGCATTGTGTTTACTACCAGCATGTATCGGAAGTGGGGCTTGCATTTCTTTTGCTGTAATCCCCGGGTTTTTGTCTCAACCTGCTGCTTCCCCATGAGGCGTCTCCTCTGGAGAACGAGGGCCTTCAAGTGGGTCACAGAGGTGCACCCCTGTACCTAGAGGTCCTATTATCTAGGATGGTGGTTTGCAAACTTTGTTCTTTTTTAAAGCAGCAGAACCTTTCTTTTCAAATGATCTATATAACACAGGCTCAGATCCCATTTACAGAAGATTCCTGCCCAAGGAAAAACCAGGGCACACTTAACACTGATTTCCAGTGGTTTAAAGTTAGCTGACCTAGATATTTGCATATCTTTAAGGAATATTCTAATTATTTATTACTTTGACCATAGAAGGTGAAAGGTGGATGCCACACTTGTGTCTGCCTTGCTACAGCTCTCGACTTCACAGGTCAAGGTAGCATGGTTGGCTGTGACTCGGGTGAGCATGCCTGTCCAAAGACCTTTGACATCACAAGAAGGGCCCGAAGGCAGGCTTTTCCATCTCCCTGTTTTGAGTGTAACCACATTTCCCAGAAGTTCTGGCAGAGTGATAATCCTGTCCGGGCTGGGTGGAGCGCTTGCTGGGGACCAGATCCTGTGCTAAGGGTCACGCGCTTGTTGTCTCATTCAGTGCCCATGGCAAGTCATAGGATGTAGGTACTATTTTGCTGATAAGCAAAGTCAAGTTCAGAGAGGTAAATTAACTTACACATGGTCACACAGTAAGTAAAAGGCACCCCTGGGATTTGTACCCTGGTGATGAGACTCCAGAGCCCGTCACCTGGAGCAGCTTTGCAAACTGTAATCTCTATAGCTGTAGCCACTCCTGTTTTCCCTTCCCGCTGCCTGCGCTTGCTGGTCACCCCATTCCATCCCAGTCTTCCCTGCTCTTCTCCCTGGCCTGGACACAGCCCGCTTCATGTCTTCATCTTACGAGGAGCCCCCAGGGCTGCCGACACCCGTTCTCCCTGTTGCTCCAGTGCAGACATCACTAGGGCCTGATCCTGGCATCTACTCTAGGAAGGGTAAGATGGAAAGTGAATGCCCCCAAACTTGCAAGAAATGTGCAGAGAAAATGATTGGTGAGGTGTGATTTGAAACACTAAACTCCTCCTGGGCTGGAAGCTGGCTCCTGCGTCTGGTAGCTGCTGGCTGCTTCTCCAACCTCGTGACTGTGTCACGGGTGCCTGTTGGAGGAGGAGCTCTCCTTTTAAGGAGAACCGAGCTGGCAGATTTTCTTCCCCAGCTTCTTGCAGGCTTCTGCCAACATCAGCTCAAGATGGAAGCCATGTTGGCAAATACCTTGCCCAAACCCTAAAGCATCCGGAATAATCTGTTTGGCCGCCAAGCCTCTTCTCCCGTGGCACACCGTGGCTTCCATCTCGCTCCTCTCGTTCTGGTCCGATGGAAGAGAGAGCAGGAAACCTGCGCTCCTGTCCCTTCTTTTTCCTCAAATCCTAACGTGGAGAAGGCAGGGTGGAGCCCGCTTAGGTCAGTGATGGCTCAGTGACAAGACTGGGTCTGGAGATGAGGCTGGGGGCGGTGGGCATCCTGGCAGGGTCTTGCCAGGGGAAGGAGGACTGGCGGCCCTTGGGTCTGGGCAGCAGGAGAAGAGACAGTGATTTTGTGGAACGTGGGATCTGGGGTGACTGGCAGAGGTCTTCAGTTTACTGGCCATGCCTGCTGGTTCTCAGTACCTTCTACCTCGTTGTCCTGTCCTTGACATCTCTGATCACTCTGAGTGAGTCGCACCATCCCTCTGCTCAGACAGCATTGGGCTTATCCCACCATTCCAGCACACTCCACCCTGCCTCTTCAGCTAAGACTCATGCTCTTTCCTGGACTCCCCCTCTTTCTAGCTCAACAGCATGGACCATCAAGGCCCTTGGTGGTGGGGGCTGGGCACTGAGCTTTTGGGAGACTCCACCCAGCAGCTCTGGAGATCCCGGACCTCTTATTTCCGTCCTCTCTCTGCTCAGTTTTCTGTCTGATTCACCCATGACCTCCTGGGAGACCTCCAGTTTGTTATCTTAGACTGGCCCAGGGAGAAGATGTCTGCTTGATAAAATGCCAGGGTTTCCATTAGCTTTGAGCGTGACTCCTGTGTACGCTCTTTGGTGGGTGTTCTCCCCTCCATGCTCTGCAGATCCGCAGCCAAGCAAATCTCCCCAAGATCCTGGTTGAATGCTCTTGTTCATGTCTGAGTCCCACTCAGTGCGTGTGATGATGGTTCTTTGGGGACCTGTCTCCACCTGCATGGGGCCTGGCCTCCATAATCGAAGATGGTATACTCAATCAGCACATGAATCTTTCTAAATTAGCTGATTCATTTTGTTGAATACACATGACTCATCCATCTAGAAGATCCTCACATTGTAAATTCTTGTATGTTTAAAAGAAAATTACATTCTCCCCTCTTCCACTCCGCAGTGCCTTTACTGCCGTGGGCCCATTGTCCTGTATGCAGGTGGCATTGACATAGAAAGGAACTAAGTGGAAATGGAGGGAGGGACGTGTGAGCCCAGGATTTAGAGCTTCATCAGAACAGAAGCCGCAGTGCCTCACTCTTTGAAAGCTGAAACAGAGTCTTTACTTGTAGGAGGAACTCAATAAATGACCACAAGAAAGGAAGAAAGAAACCATCCGTGCTGTTCGCTCTTCCCCAGGAAACCTGTGCCTAGTGTCTCTTCCTGAGTTTCCAACCGGGGTGTGGTGGATTTCTGGTGGTCTGTGGGTTTATGGTCTGTGAGCGGATCTTTCCCCAAGTGTTCTGAAATGGAGAAGACTATTCAGAGTCAGAAACCCTGAATTCTAGTCCTAGACCATTTAGAGGTTTTCCTAATCTTGCACTAGTCCATGAAGCCCATTGAGACTTGAATTTTCTATCTAAAGAATGGATTACACAGTGGTAGAATTTCTGAACTTGGACATTGCCTACGAGACCTACTAGGGGTGGTGAGAAGCTAGCCCGCCTACCTGTCAGGGACATTACCAGGATCATCGAGAATGGTGAATGTGACAGTACCCTAAAGTGTATATCATCACGGCTGCTCTCTGGCCGATGCTCTGTGATCCCTCTAGCCGGTGATGGGGTCGGTGTGGCTTCCAGGGACTTGCACTCTGGCTGGACAGAGGCCGGCCTCAACTCCCCACTGATTTCCCACCATCCAGAGCAAGGCTGACTTGGAAGTTCTGCTCTGCGTCTGCTTTAGACCATCAGATCACGAGCCTAGGAGGCCAGCCTTGGCCCCTGGTTCTCCTTGCCTGGCTTGGCCCAAACAAGGCTATGTCTAAATTCTCCTTCCTCAGGTTTTATTCCACAGGAATATCTTGATCCAAAAGAGAGAAGGGAGGGACCCTCCTTCCCACCCCACCTGATGTGTTTCTCCCAGTTTTCTGCCCCCAACCCCAGACTCGAGCTCTGTAGTGTTCTGTCAGTCCTCTGTACTTCCAGGCAACTGAGCGTAAACAAATAACGGACTTTGATTTTTTAATAACCAGAGAGAAGAAATCTCATACAAAGGGAGTGAGAGTTGTCAAAATCCATGCCAAGGGTCAGAAATGTGGTTGAATGTTTTGTGCGCATAAGTCTGTAATTTGTAGATTCGTGTGTGTAGGGAGTGGAGGCTGGACCATCAGCGTACAAACAGTCTGTCTAAACGAGACATTCCAGGAAAGTGAGGCACATTAAGCTTTCTCGTCTCCTATCCCAAACGGAAAAAACAATTCCTCCAGCAACCACATGAATGTTTTATTGCAACGGGGCTATATGGCATCTGACGGTCATGCACTGATTCTGGGGCTTAGCACCAGAATCTGGGTAATGGTAGGGAGGGCCCGCCATCTGGGGCAGGAGGGAAGGGGTCCCAGTTCAGGTCCGATCATTAAAGCAGACGGCTCAGCCATCCAACTCGGAAGCTGCGTTCAGGTGCAGCTGTAGCAGAGAATTCTCTCTCAGAGCAGGTGCTCAGGAGAGCACTGAAGAGGCCCCAGGTATGACCGGGATTTGGGTGTCTGCCCTTGTCCTGGCTAGGTGCAGTGAGTAAACTGCGGCTTGGGTTGGGTGCGTGGCTCCCCGTTTTCCCCAGCTGCTCTCAGGTGGGGTTTTGCGCTCACTGTACCTGCCGTCTGCAAGTGCAGGGCTCCCTCAGGGACCTCGGGGAAGTCAGGTGATCTCCGTAGCAGCTCCTTGCTTCCTGGATGCTCAAGACTAGACCCACAGGGCCCTTTGCATACTCAAAGGAGACCCCACTCAGAGTTCAGCGAGGCCTGTACTCCCCTTCCTTCTTGGGCACTGCCTTCAGCTCCCCCAGCTGGCCAGCAGCCTCTGGGCCTGACACTTTCTCCCTCTATTTACAGACGCTATTCACTTCCCATGCAACTGAATGACCTGAGCTGCGAAAATTTGATAAGACAATGTAATTGTCGGCTTTCCTGTCTGCTCAGGTGAGCTGGGTTTCTCGGTAAGGTGAGCCGAAGCGTGAGCCGAGCCCCTTGATCAGGGGACTAGAACAGTGCAGCTAGTTGAGAGAGTCCCAGCAGAGGCCCCCAGACCTACTTCTCTGCCCCCCCTTTCAGATGGCGCCCCTTTTGCCGACTTTACCAGGGCTGTCCCCTGGATGGTAACAGAGAAGCGGGTCCCAGACCCTTGATGTGCTTGATGGGGACAGCTCTCAGCTCTTCCTGGGTAGCTTGTTTTCAGGGGAGCAGTGAGTGGGTTTGATGGGAAGGCACGATCCAGCTGTGTGGCCGCAGCCCAAGGGCTTGGTGTCAGATATCCTCCTCCGTGGCAGAGGAAGAGGGGGATGGTCCTCAGGAGAGCTTTTCTAAGTCCTTGTGAGTTCCTCATGACCGTTCAGTGGGCTTCTGTCTTTTTCTGTGTCTTTGTGGGTAATTTACTGCCGTTGGCATCAATGCTGCAGCTGGCCCCATGCTGATTTTAAACCGGTTGTGCTCATTTTATTGAATCCTCACAGTAACTCTGTGGGAGAGGAATAGGAGTCTTTATTCCCATTTCGCAGATGCGGATCCTGAGACTCAGAGAGGCGAAGCAACTTTCCCGAAGCAGCAAAGCTAACTAGAAGCCTCAAGATTCAGATAGGTTGTAGTGGACACTGTCAGGATGCTGCCCAGATCCCCTCAGATCCCTCTTTCCGATTCTGTGTGCCTGGTACCCAGCTCCGCGGACTGTGTCTCTAACTCTTGTACCCGTGACTCTCGCAGGCCTTCCCTTGGACGACGGGAGCCTGGAAATCCCACTACCTCCCGGGCAGCCTGCAGGCAATGAGCATCTGGTGCTGGATTGCAGGAAGGCCACCCTCTTGCCCGCAGGCAGGATAGACTCTGAGGTGTAGTTTGTGCTCCAGAGCCCCCAGGGTCCCGCGGAAGCTGGGGCCACACCTGGAGTTAATGCCTTTGCTTGGCTTCTTCCCTTTCTCTGTTTCTTTCTCCTACTGCTCAGCTGTTTCTTGCCTTTCTCCCTTAGTAAATAATCTCTTGCACACGAATTCTCATCTTCACGTCTGCTTCTGGGCGATCTGACCTAAGATTTGGAAGTATGTTTGACCCTCGCCTGCCTTTCCAGGAGCCCCACAGCCTTGTTTCTTGTCTCATGTGACCAGCACGTCTCCCTGTGCTGCGAGTCTGGGAAACGTCTGTTTTGGGATCTCTGCCTCACCCCAGAGTCCCAAGCACTGTGGAACATGAACTGGAAAGATCTCTGAGGGATGGATTCCTTAGCCTCTGCAGTGCAGTCTCATCATCTGTAAAATGGGACTAATCATCATGCTGATATTAAGGGACTGGTGTGAGCAGTCAGTGAATTTGCGTATGGAAAACAGCACTGGGCACCTACTGAGCACCATCAATGTTAGTGGTTTTTTTAAAAAAGATTTTATTTATTTATTTGTCAGAGAGAGAGAGTGCACAAGCACAAGTAGGAGTGGCAGGCAGAGGGAGAAGCAGACTCCCTGCTGAGAAGGGACCCCCCCCCCACACACCCCAACACAGGGCTGGACCCCAGGACCCTGGGATCATGACCCAAGCCAAAGGCAGACGCTTAACCAACTGACCCCCCCCCCCCAGGCGCCCCCAGTGTTAGTAATTTGTGTTGGCATTCAGGCGTTTATCATGTTGTCAGACCTCGGGTTCCTGGTTGGGGTTCAGACACGAGGTGTCTGTGCTGGGTGGGGGCTTGGAACGGAGCCAGGCAGACATGTTTGGGAGGACACGTTACAAAGCCTGTGGTGGGAAAGAGCACCCGCCTGCCGCTGTGGGAAAACCGTGATACAGTGTTGCCGTGGTGCGTCCTGTCAACCGGTTCTCCCTTGTCTCCCTTTCAGCTGAGAGACCGGTTTGCCAGGCATTTCACAAACACCGCGGTGGGGAAAGATGGGCCGAGTGTGGCGAACGGGAGGAACAGCAGCTCTGCAGCATTCCCCAGGCACCCGCATTAAGGGCCTGATTAACTTAAAATATTTCCCAGCTTCTGAAGCACTTGATTAAAGTCAATTGGGGGGAAAGAAGATAAGCTCTTACAAGGGCTAATTTGAGGCTTAGAAAACTTGAATATGCCTAAATCTCAAATTGTCGGGTTTGGGGACGGGGATGGCATTTAACATTCTGGCGGCAGTCTGTGGGGCCCCTGCCCCAGATCCCCGGCCCCACAACTTCTTCTTTGCTGCCTGGCTGCAGAGACTTTCATTCCCTCCGTCTTCTCTTTTCCTCCCCTTGTGAGGCTTAGATGATTTTCCCTTTTGAAGGCATCGAAATAGATGGCTTTGGATTCAGAACACAGCCTCTGTTGCAGGCTTCCTCCCCCTCATGCCTGGAAAAATCAAAGCTGGGCTTTAGTGATGCTGTCCCCTGGCATCCTCTTGATGTGTTAATGGGTCACGCTTGCTGCCCTGCCGTCCCTGCTGCCAGGGACACTATTATATGGGCAGATCTTTCTCCCTTTCCCCTCAGATCAGGGGGCACGGAGCCAGGCAGGGAGCAATTGGTTTTCCTTTCATGAACCATGCTGAGCCAACTTTTGATCTTTGACGGGGAATTTCCTGCAAGGATGCATACAGAGTGGGGCTCTAATCCTGGCTGCCCTGCTTAGCACAGCCAGGGCTGGGGTGGGAGGTGCGTTTTGTTGCTGTTGGATGGTGTATTTGTTTTCTGTGGCTTCATAGTAGCTGAAAATGACACCCATTTATTAGCTCCTAGTCTGTGGGTCAGAAGTCTGGCATGGTGTGGCTGGCTCTCTCTGCTCAGGGTTTTACAAGGCTGATTTCAAGGTGATGGCTGGGCCGAGCCATAGTCTGGGAGCTCTGGGGAGAAAGCTGCTGTCTAGTGCATTCAGGGCATGGGCAGAATTCAGTTCCTTGCTGGCCACTACTCGAGGGCCCTCTGTGAGCAACTTAGGGCTGTTGGCACTTCTTCTCACGTGACCAACTTCACCGTCAAATCAGCGAAGGCACATCAAATCCCTCTTGGTGCTTTGAATCCTTCTGACTTCCTCTTCTGTCACCAGCCGGAGAAGACTCTCTGCCTTTAAATGCTCAGCTATTTGGGTCAGGCCCACTTGGATAATCTCTGCGTTTTAAGGTCAGTTGACTTGAGACTTTAATTACATCTGCCAAATCCTTCACAGAAAGAAGTATGTAGGTTAGTATTTAAATAACTAGGGGATAGGAGTCTGGGGCGCAAGGGGAGATTCTGCCCGTGATGGTGATGTGGTTAGGGCCAGAGGACCCAGGATGGGCTTGAGCAGCCTCCCTCGTTGCTTTAAGCTCCCCAAGGAGGGGGAGGAAGGCTCTCAGGGAAGCCTAGAAAAGGGGAACGAAACTACCAGCTTCTTATTCTCAGTGGGACCTCCGTGCTGCCTCCAGGAAGACCTCTGGGACCAGGTGATGTGGCACATTTTGAGATCATTCATAGGCTGAAGAATTTCTCCTAAGCTTCACAGCAACCACCGTTCCCTCTTTCTTCCGTGGCTTCCCACAACCAAGCAGGAGCTTGCGACAGCACACACAGAATATTGTGGCTCTTTCTCATAAAACTTAGTGTTGAAAGACAGTATTTTATGTTTCTTACGTTAAACAAACAATTGGTGCCTTCTAATCCCAAGAGGCATCTTGCAAACAATTCTCACTCCTGTCTTCCAAGGTCCTTTGGAAAGACATTGGAAGGAATGGAGGGAGCCAAGTGGTAGAGCCGGGCCAGGAGCCGAGACCGGCCGCCACTGGCTGCGGCACCTGGGGGCAGTTTCCACGAGGGATGGAGTGGAGGTTGCTGTGGAAACCCAAGTGGGTCCTACCTTTCAATTGCAATGAATTCATCAGTGTAAAAGGAAGGAAGCTAGGCGTGGGGTCACTCCTTCACTGCAGGATTCTTGAGGCAGAGGGCCAGGGTCCCATCTGACCCGATACCTGCACGTCGTCTCACTTTGCGGGGACTCCATAGTTGAGGGTGCGTTTCTGCTCACTCCTTTCTTGCAACCATGCCCGCAGCACTTTCCCTGGGTGCTATTCGGGGCCTGATGGAGGGACTCCTCCCCTGCCACATGTGGCCCACAGTCCCAGATCCCACGGCAGTGTGTAGAGCCAACACATAGGGGCTCTTTGCTCTTCAACTGAGGCTTCTTTTTATTCTGGTTTAGAATTAGAGCATTAAAAAAAAAAAGAAGAACAGGGTGCCTGGGTGGCTCAGTTGGTTAAATGTCTGCTTTCAGCTCAGGTCATGATCTCGGGGTCCTGGGATAGAGCCCCATGTTGGGCTCCCTGCTCAGCAGGGAGTCTGCTTTTCCCTTTCCCTCTGCTTCTTCCCCTCTTGTGCACGTGCACATGCGCGCTCTCTCTCAAATAAATAAATAAAAAAGGAAGAACAACAAGGGAGTTCTTATCTTCAGTTTATTGAAGTGCATTATGAAACTCATAATTGAAATAGCTGGATACTGCCACAAGAAATCAAGTGGGAGATTAATGGAATAGTGTAGATAGCCCCACATAAACTAGAACTTGGAACAGACCAAGGTTATAGAATGAAAAAAAAAAAAAAAGAAAAGCAAATATAATTCAACAAATTTTATTGTAAAAATTGGCTATTTGGAAAGAAAACCAAGTTAGATGGCTCCTCATCTTTTCCCAAGTCCCCGAAACATTAAAAAATTCAACTCTCCCCTATTCAGTAGACTTTATACAATTGAAAGGCCAACAACAAAATAGGTAAACTTACCATACCTTTGGTGGACAAGAGGTCAAAATCTTTACCATAATAAGAGGTTTTGTACGTCAGAGAAAAAACTAGCAAAGGGCATGAACCCACAGGTCATGTCAAAGAAACTATCTTTAAGAAAGAACCAGGAGAACAGATGCATATTTGTAAGTATGTTTGTTTACTGTAGTGCCGCTTAGAAGAGCAAAACCTTACTTAAACAAATCCCTGAAATGTTTCACAATTGAAGAGTGGTTGAATAAATTGTAGCATATTTATGATTTATGTGACATGCTGTTGGGTACTTAAAATTATACTTTAGAGCGTATCTCCTATTATGAGATCAAATGTGAAGCTTCATTTTTAAACAGCACAAAACAAAGTGTGCTGTATAATAGTGCCCAGCACCTGTGCCTGCTTGTGCCCCCCACCGCCCACAAGAGACTGTTTATTTATTTGTTTTAAAAGATTGTATTTATTGAGAAAGAGAGAGGGAGAAGTAGGTCCCCCACAAGCAGGGAGCCTGACACGGAACTGGAGCCCGACTCAGGGCTTGATCCCAGGACTCTGAGATCATGATCATGGCCTGAGCCAAAGCCAGATGCTTAATTGACTGAGCCACCCAAAATAGGCTGTTTAAAGTGCTCTCTCTGTGTGATGCAATTATATGGGATTTTTATTTACTTCTATATTTTCTTTTATATTTTATGTTTCTGTTTTCCAAATTTCTTTAATGAGGTTTTTTTTTGGCAAGCAAGTTATATAAGTTATTTTAATAAATCAATAGCTCTTAAATTGGTATATAAAAAGCAGAAAACACGATGGGAACAAGTAGATATAGCTTGTGTTTATTAGTAGAAAATTGCAGTACAGATGTAACTTCTCTTTAATCTATTTATTAATAAATTAATCTACAAACCTAATGAATCCCAATTAAAACACTAAGAAGATTTCAGTTTCAGAATTTGACAAGAGGAAAAAACAGAAAAATTCTGTAAGAAAAACAGTAATAAAGGAAGAGTGAGACTAGCAGATCATTAAATGTATCACGAAGCTACAGTAATAAAAATGTTTGGTTTCAGGAAGCAAATGACCAGAATGAAGCCCCCCTCCCATACCCAAAATATCTAAGGGAATTTTAGTATATGTTAAAAGAAGTACTTCAAATTAAATCTTGGGGAGGGAAGGGAAGATTATTTAATAAATGGAACGACTGACCTGTCATTTTGAAAAAAAAAAAAGTTATGAGTCGAGGTTCCTGTTTCTTTGTTTCTTTCATCAAAATAACTTCTAGATGGATCAGAGGGTGGTCTCTTAGACACTGAAGGGAGATGGTACCACTCCCTGGTTTAGAGCCAGGCAGTGGCTGCCCATCCCCGTGCGAGCGCCCCCTGCTGTACCGCGGGTGCCTTGCAGGGGGGCCCCCTCCTACGTTCAGGTCGTGGTTTACCACCTGCCAGGCCCTGCTCACTCCTCCGGAGGCCTTGATCCCATCTCTATGCTCCTGACTCAGAACCTCCTTCCTGCTCAGAGACGATATCTTGTATTCCCGGTTGTAGGCTCATCTCTGGCTCCTCCCATGGCTTCCCCCTTTTCATGAGAACCTGCACCCCCAGACCTCCATCCTCTCTCACATCATCCTGCTTTATTTTCTCCTTGACTCTTGCCACCCTCTAATATCATTTATTCCTCTGTTTGAGTTTTGTGGTGGGCCTGCCTGTCCTACACTGGGATTGGAGCTTTTGGAGAGCTGCTGTCGTGTCTGTTTCTTGGCATTACCATGGTTCAGGGAGTATGAGCCCTGATGCCACTGTGCCTACAGACAGTGCCTGGAATAGAGAGGGTCCTCAATCAATATGAGTCTCGATGAATGGCTTTAAACTTGAAAATGAAATGGGAGCTAAGTACCTTTCCAAGCTGCCCAGAAAAATGAAAAGCTGTCAGAGGAGGAATGATGAATCGGAGTGGACATGAGTTCATGCATTGAATACATACCTGGTGAGGATCCCCAGTGTTTGAGGCAGCGGTGGAGGTGCTGGGCTGCACTAGTGAAGAAGACAGACAAGGTCCTGCTGTCATGGAGCTTATATTCCTGGTGGGGAGAACAGACAGAAGCCAACAAGGAAGTACCAATCCTTCCTGATAGATGCCACCGCAGAGACAGACAAGCTGAGACAGAGGAGAACAGAGGAAGGCCCGCCTTCAGTCAGAAGGTTCCAGAAATTGTTCCGAGAGCAGGTGACATTTAAGCTGTGGCCCTGAAGAATGGGAATGATTTCCTCTGTTAGCCAGCTGGAGATAGGAGGAAAGAACATTCCAGAAGGCAAGAAAGCAAAGGGTAAAGAGCCGATATGGGAAAGAGCTCAGGTGTGCTTGCCGTGAGGGGGTAGGCCGGAACAGCAGGCAGCCTCCAGACCACCAAGGGCTTCTTAGGTCCTGGCAAACTGTGGGATGTATTCTAAGGATGGTGGAAAACAACAGGAGGGTTTTAAGCCAGGAAGCAACAGGATCTCGCTTCAGTTTTTAAAAGATCACGGTTGTGGCGAGAGTAGAAATGGGAGGATCAGTTAGAAGGTTATTTTATACGTTAAAAAACAACCACCATAGCAAGAAACGCAACAAAGGAATAAAATGAACAGTGAATCAGAAAGAAAAAGCTTGTGCCATCTCACCCAAGATGGCTTTTCTGAATTTATAAGAGGGTCATAAAAGTGATGATACGGAATAAGAAAAAGTTTAAAATATGGGCAAGGGCTATAAACGGGCAGTTAATAAGAGAACTCCTGCTTCGTCTCTGTCTCCGTCTCTCTCAGGAGCGCGTATAATCCCCCCGTCTTCTAAAGAAAGCAGCTACACAAGTTGCCAATCAACATGTGAAAAGACATCGACCGTTAGTCATTATAAATGAGACATGAATCAAAATAGTAATAAGATTCCATTGTTCACTTTTCAGATTGGCAAATATTAAAATGTTTTCTCTTTTCCTGGGATTGACTGGAGCATGGGAAAGAGGGCCACTTGCCCATACAGTGAATGGGAGGAAAGCATGTGGGGGCTCTCAGTGTGACCTCTGGACAACAGTCAAACCACATCATTTGAGACTTCTGATGCATGTGGCTTCTGACCCAGCAATTTCAGGTCAGAGAGCGTGTGCTGGGGTGGTTCTCCTGGCCATGCTGTGAATGGCACGTATGAGGTGCTCATGGCAGTTCTGTTGTAATAGGAAAACATCCCCAACAAGACCACAAATGACCGTCAGCAGGGATCTGGTTACATAATTTCTGGTTTATCCATTAACAGACTACTCTCTTCTCCTTTATTTATTTTTTATTTTTAAAAAATATTTTATTTATTTATTTGACACACAGAGAAAGATTACAAGTAGGCAGAGAGAGAGGGGGAAGCAGGCTCCCTGCTGAGCAGAGAGCCCGACTTGGGACTCGATCCCAGGACCCTGAGATCATGACCTGAGTTGAAGGCAGAGTCTTAACCCACTGAGCCACCCAGGCACCCAGTCTCTTCTTCTTTAAAAAAGAGTGAATTGGATCTGCACAGACTGCTGTGTGACCCTGTCCAAGTGTACTGTTACATGAAGATAAGAGAGCAAGGTGCAAGACAGTGGAAAAGACACATACACATACTCTTAGATGCAGAGAACATTTTCTGGAAGGTTCTATAAGAAACTCTTATACTAACAGGGGTTGTTTTGGAGGAGACTTTTACTTTTCATTTAATGCTCTTTGTGGTGTTTGAATTCTTAAAATATACTTTATTAAATAGTAATATTTAACAAATTAACAAATTTTTATTCTGAGTTTAACAAAAATATGTTACAAACTGGAAACAAGTTAGCTATCATCAATCCAGGCACAACCAACAATAATAACCCCTACTAATGAATAATAAACATTATTAATAGCCCCACATTTGTAGGACCATGTGCCACTTACTAGCCTAATGTCTTCAGACATGACCTCATTTAAGTCTTAGCTGGGTGGTCACAATGATCGCTGTGTTGTGGGAGCTCAGAGTTTATGTCCAATTCTCTAATTTCCTGCCCAGGGCTTTTCTGTGCTCTATTCTGCTGATAGACATGGAGGGCATCTGTTGAAAAGTTGGTGTTCTGTTTCCCAACGCATGCCAATATGGACAAAAGTTATGGACTGCTAATCTATTTCAGCGGACCCTATCGTCTGCAGTGTGACCTTGGGCGAGTCGCTTCCACTCTGTGGATAATCTCTAATGCCTCACCAGGCTATATATATCTTTGATTTATGCCAAATGCCTTGCTGAAGTAATTGAATTTTCAGGGTGGTGTGTCATAACTCATTCCTAGAAGTTTGAAACACAAGTTCATGGACAACATTTAAAGAATGGGGGTCTTGAGCAACTCTGTAAATCACCTGTTCTACAAAGCACGTTTGTTGTACCCTTGGAATGACTGTTTGGTGGGAGGGGCATGGGCACAAGCCTGGCTCTGCAGTCTCCAGCTCACGCTGTGCACTCTCACTCAGGAGGTGTCCTGCTGCCTTCCCTCCCAAGGCCACGTGGCCCTCTGGCCTCCACTCCAGCTTAGTACTGCTCTCGTGCATGCCGCTAATCCCCATCTTCTCAGCGCCGTGCTCCTCATCATGCGTCCTCTGAGCAGATTTTGGAACACTGTGTGTGCTTGACAAATGCCTGTGGAACAGGTGAATGAATGCCCAGCCCTGGCTAACTGGCTTGTCTTTTCCTGCTGCTTAAGACTTTTTTTTTTTTTTTTTTAAAGATTTTATTTATTTATTTGTTTTACAGACAGAAATCACAAGTAGGCAGAGAGGCAGGCAGAGAGAGAGAGAAGGAAGCAGGCTCCCTGCTGAGCAGAGAGCCCGATGCGGGGCTCGATCCCAGGACCCTGAGATCATGACCTGGGCTGAAGGCAGAGGCTTTAACTCACTGAGCCACCCAGGCGCCCCTGCTTAAGACTTTCTGTCTTTGAGTTGTAGACATTAGAGTTGAACCCTTCTGGAATCCTAGGAGCACTGGACTCTGGAATTCAGGGAAATGATAAAGTCTTAGAAATTGAGTAGAGGCAGCATGTGGGTTAAAAAGATCAGATGCAGAGACAGATCGGCAGGGTTTGAATCCTGTTTAGGTCCTAGTTCGCCTGGTCAGCATGGCAGGTGCTGTCAGGGCCCCAATCAGGGGCCAAAATTGTTCGGGGTGTTGCCTCCCCACTGCCAGTATCTGCATCTCTCTGCCCAGCTCATTTCCCCCACCCAAACTTGGGAAAGCTGTGGTGTGGTGTGGGGAAGGACGGACGTGCCATAGAATGAACGCTTCCCTTCCCCTGTCCAGCAGCCTTCAACCAACAAGTCTTGGAATTCATATTACGTTGAACCAAAGACATTGTCGTTTCTGCGGGTCAGAAGTGATGAGGGGGCAGAGTCACCACCGTGTAGCTGGTGTAACCGCACACCCCCCTGAGTCACTTCCCCTCGGCCTTACCAGTGTTTCCTGGAATCACCTCCCAAACCAACTCTGTGCACTTCAGATTTGTCTCAGGGTCTGCTTCTGGGGCAACAGTAACCTAATCCACTCAGGGTTTCCTGTAGGATGGCCTCAATGCCACGGTCAAACGAGAGAATGCCCATAGAGCAGCGAGCACACAGCAAGTGCAAATTGTTGTCAGCTGTTACTGCTCTTCAGTCCAGTGCCCTCCTCTTAGAGACACGGTGACCGAAGTCCAGAGAGGAGAGAGGGCTTTCTCAGGGCCACTTCATGGCTTAGCGTGGGCTTCTCAGTTTTGGCCAAGTCCAGGGAAAGTGATGCCAAAGGCAGACAGAGCAAGTCTGGCTCCTTCCTCGCTTTCCTCGAGTGGTTGCACGGTAGGATGTGAGGGGACTCCCCTTCCTGTGCCCACGCAGGACTGCACCCCAGTGTGCTTGTGCACAAACCTTGACTGTCCGGTGGGGGCATTGCACCTGTGAGGGCGGGGCTGCCCAAAGCAATGACCAGAGAGAGGGCTAGGTGTGGAGTTGGGAGTCTGGGCCATGATGCCGTGTTTGCTGCCAAGACTCTACCCAGGCTGCACAGCTTTGTCCAGATGGCAGGATTCTTGGGTGGGATCCTTGTCAAAAGGTCAGCTCCAAACAGACCCAGGGATGAGACAGGTGAGCGTTTTGGACTGATCTCTGATCCAGCCGAACACTGGAGTCAAGTCTGTAATGGAAACACATCTCATTTTTCAACCGTCTGGGGCTCTGGATCTAGATGTGAGGTTCTACTGAGGATGCAAACTGGTGTCTTCTCTCTCTGCCCTCCCACCCAGCTCTGATGTAGGGGGGCCAGGTGGGAAAAAAGACCTGGTGACAGATGGTGGCCTCCTGAGAAACTCCTCATAAAGCAGTCTGCCTTGCTCTGTTGGACGGCAGCCGGCGCCCGTGCCGAGAGACTTGGATTCTGGCCCTGGCTGGGCCACTGAGTCGATGGTAAATCCTTAATACGCATGAATCCAACTTTCTCCTCTATCAGGCAGGAATTCTAATTCCCTAATTCTAATTGCTCTGAGACAGTCTTCCAAGAAAGATGGCTCAGGCCGATAGGAACCAAGTTCATCCAGTTAGCCCCTCTCCCACCTCCTCCTCATGTCTAGGCAAAAGCCGGAGCCAGAATTCAAATTCTGGGGGGACTTTACAAACTTGGATCTGCTCTCGGCCAGTGCTCCCGTCTAAGAGGCAACATTTCCCAAAGTTTGTTCAGAGAGCAATATTTTTTTGCGAGCTATTATTAAGGATTTATCACTGAAAGGGTCTTGTGGTGATGCCAGTTACAGAAGAAATGTTAACTCACTTTCAGGTCAATTAAAACCAATGTCATTTATCCTATTAAAGCCCAGTGCTAGGGATGTGGATGCACAAGGGAATGATGCTGGCCCCAAGGGACTCAGCATCAGTTGGGGAGACAGATGGGCAAGCTCATTATCACCATAAATGTGCCAAGGTTAAGAGCAAAGGTGTATACAGGGCCGGGGACTGCCGTGGGGGAAGGAGTCATGACATCTGAATGGAAGTGGGAGCAGAAGGTCACGTACATGTCAGTTGTTTTAAGGTTGGATAAATTTGCCTGGTGGCAAGATGACTCACAAGACTCTCCCAGCAAGCACAGTGTCATATATAAGGCACAAAGACTGGAAGCAGCATGGGCTGTTTGGGGAATTAGATGACATTTGACAAGTTTAAATGGATAGTTCCTGAGAGCAGAGGTGTATCGCCCGATATGGCTCCACGGCCACATCCTGTCCATATATTATGATGAAAAATAGAAACTGAGCATGTGGCCCCCACTGACCCTTTGGAAACACCATAATCAAACGTAGACAGCTGCTCAGATTGTCTGAGTCACCAAGGAGAAGATGCAATGGAAATGTGGCAGCTGGGAGACAGCCAAGCTGATAGAGGTGACAGGCACAGGAGATGCTGACAGTGATGGGATTTCTAATACATTATAATGTTCCCAGGTACTGTCCGTGCTTCTGGTCTTCAGACCTCACTTTAAGTAACAGATCTCTAGGGTAAGGGTTGGCGTGGCACCTGGGTGGCTCAGTCAGTTGGGCATCTGCCTTTGGCTCAGGTCATGATCTCAGGGTCCTGGGATCAAGCCCTGTTGTGGGGCTACCTGCTTAGGGGGCAGTCTGCTTCTCCCTCTCCTTCTGCCCCTCCTCCAGCTCACGCTATCTCTCTCGCCCTCTCAAGTAAATAAATAAAATCTAAAAAAAGTATAGAGTAAGCGTTGGCAACCTATGGCATGCTACTTATTTTTAAAGTAAAGTTTTATTAGAACACAGCCATGTCCGTTTGTTTATAGATCATCTATGATGCTTTCACACTAAAAGGGCACAGTTGTAGCTGTGACAGAGACCACCATATGACCTGAGAAAAGCCTTAGAAATTTACTGTCTGGCCCTTTACAGAAAACATTCGCTTATCTCTGCTCTAGAGTAGTGGTTCTTGAACTTGGCTGTAGGCAGCTTTAAACATTCCAAGGCCTGACATGCACCAAACTGATTAAATAGTCATTTCTGGAAGTAGATTTAAGGTACCGTTAATTTTTAAGATTTCCAGGTGATTCTAACATTCAGCCAAGATTAAGAAGCCCTGCTGGAGGGGCGCCTGTGTGGCTCAGTCCGTGAGGCGTCCAACTCAGGTCAGGTCATGATCTCGGGGTCATGGGATTGAGCCCCATGTCGGGCTCTGTGCTCAGTGTGGAGCCTGTTTGAGATTCTCTCCCCCTGCCCACCGCGCTTCTCCCTCACCCCCACCACTCATGTGCACTCTCTTTTACTAATAAATAAATAAATAAAATCTTTAAAAAAGCACTGCTGGGGAGGCTGCCATGGTTCTGATTCATAATATGCCCGCAATTTAGGAGCATGTCACTAGGGGGCACTAGCTAGGATAGGCACAAGAGGCAGAACAATTCGGTATGGCTATTTGGGTGGCTCACTCTGGCTCTAGCCATCAAGATCTCGTATCATTATTAGAACTTGCATTAAAACTGAGAAATCACTCCTAGCTGGTCAGCTAATATAAGCCACTTGCCTTATTCAGCTGAGGTAAGCTTGTGGGCCTATAGTCTTCAGAACTGGGAACAAAACTACAACTTTAGACCTCTCACAGATGACTCTCTAATGGAAATTGCTTTTTGCCTGGACCTTTATTTTTTCCAGTCTTGGCTGTTCTGATCTGAATTTTGACCCTGAATTTCATATGTGGTATATGCTGTGGCTTGAATTAAAACAATCGTAAGTATAACTAGTGTCTTTGTGGCTCTTGACAGCTTGTAAAGGATTTTCACACCTAGTATAGCATTAGGGTCCTTACAAAACCCTGTATATGGAGTTTATTTCCATTTCATATGTAAAGAAAATTGAGGTTCATAGAGTGGAAGTAACATTTTCTAGAACTAGCTAGTCTTGGAGGTGGGACTCTCACCCTAGTCTTCTGTCCAGGACATGAGCAACAGCAGTGGTAACTTCCTCCCAGTTTTAGGAAAAGCTTTTTTGCCGACATCACACAGTTGTCTCTGCTGCTCCCCATTCCTCCACACTGCCGTTTGGTCCCTCCTGCCTACTTCCTGTCTCTTTCCCACTCCTTTCAAATGAATAAAAGATTTTACAGCTTCTTTATAAATACTCTGCAGGTTTCAAGCCAGCCTTTTTGTAGATTCAAACAAAATCCCTAAAGGGGCTTGGTTCCCTCTTCTTTTTCCTTTCTGTTCGATATGTTTGAACCATTTTAAACCTAACACATCAGAACAGTTTTTAAACGCAAGTTCGCAGTAATTGACTCGCCGACGTGAGTCTGAGCATTGCCACTCGGGCTATCACTTGAGACCACTGCAGGTCATGGCGAAGACAAATCACCTCCAACTCGAATTCAATTTCATTTCCTCTGACCCTCGTGCAACTTTTTCACCTGTCAGCCTCATGTTCGTTGGGAACAAAGAGAACCAGGCTCCTTGACTCTGATGTGGGTGGGCTGTAGCATTTGGGAGGTACTGAGAGATGGATGTTGGGCCACTTTGGACTGGCCCTTTGCCCTGGGACATGGCCGTTGATTGGATTCCAGCAACCCAATTGGTTTTCTGTCTTAAAGCCCTTACCCTTCACTTTGGGGGAATGAAGTGTCCAAACCACAAAGGCAAAAGGAAAGGAGAAGTCCAAATGCTTGTAGTTGAATTTGTGCTTCACAGTCCCCTCCCTTGTTCTATCAGGGAATCAATTTCTGATGCGCTCCTCTGAACAGGGAAAATGCTTAACAAAGCAATCTGTGATTAAACGTACAATGGGAAATGTCAATTTTAGAATGGACAATAAATACAAGTGGATAATATTCAATGTTTTTTCAACCTTTGGAGATTTACTGCACCCAAGTGGGCTGAACAACAAGGAGGGTGGAGGATCTGACGATGTATCCTGAATTTCCTGGGGCAGAGCTCCTTTCATTCATATTAGTCTTTTTAATAACAATGGTTCACCAAGGGTACAATTCAACTTCGCTTTTTTTTTTTATAAAAAATATGTTTTTGTCTTTAGAGAGTAATGTAGCCCAAATCATGAAGAAACAAAATATTTGTTGGAGGTGGCTTGGGCAAGTATGATTACAGAGCTCTAATAGGATGTGCTGAAGCTAAGACCAGTCTATGGTCACATTGGATAGGGGGACTTGATCACATGCCATGGATGCCATACTTGACCTGGCTTAAGCAAAGAAATAGTATTTATTGGAAGGCAAATAAGAAAGCTCATAGACTTAAAGGACAAGATGAGAAAAATCAGGCTACAAAAAGCCAGGGCAAATCGTGGAGCCCAGGAGTGAGATAGGCCTTCAGATGCCACAAGGACTGTCCCTCTATGTTTCATCTCTGTTTTTAGCCCAGCTCCCTTGTAAATTCTCTCCGTACCTGCAGGGTCACCTGCAGCTTCCAGACCAATATCTCACAGTTCCACTAGGGAGAAGAAAAGGGGATCATCTCTCTCTGGGTTGTTCACTTTCCCTGAGGAACGGACTCTGACTGGCCAGAGTTGGGTCACATGCCCAAGCTCTGGACCAACTGCCGGCGAGAGAGAGAGGGCTGGGAAGACAGTCGCTGCCACTCAGAACACAGAGCAGAGCTGTAGGCAGGAGAGTGGTTCCCAAAAGAAGTGTGGGTGACACAGTGTTGGCCTGGGAGTCAGTGGCTGAGAGGCAGCGTCTCCCATTTCTCTTTCTGTGTGTATCACTGAGGGAGAAAATACGGAAAGCTACAGGGACCATTTATCGAAGACATATATCTGACAGGCCTCTAAATAGATTGTCCTGTGAGTTCAGGCCAGTGAGACAGGTAAGTTCATGTGCTCACTTTACTTAGGAGACCCAAAGGTCTAGAGAGGCTAAATAACTTGCCCAGAGTCATGGCACTGATAAGAGGAAGAGCTAGAGTCCCCTGCATGCGGGGTCTGGCCTCAAAGCCAGTGTTCTTAACCATTAGGCTACGTTGCCTCTGTATCAAGCTCTACTCCGCAGTCGTTTGACCATTCATCTGCTGAAGAAATTCCCTTGGTTAAACAGTCATCTCTTGCCTTTGGTTACAGTGTCAAATTCAGATCCCTTGTTCTCCTGGCTGACAGCTCTCCTATCATCTCTCTCTGCTCTGGTATGCTGCCTGAGAAGAGCAGCACTGACGTAATACACCGTGACTGAATCTTTGATTCTAGATCCTTCCTCTCACCTCTGGTGTGTCCTCTACCCTCCCCCCACCCGGCTGTGGAGAGCCATCAAAATTCAGCATTTCCGCCTTCTACATAGCGCCATGCAACAAGTCTGGGGGGACATAACCCCAGAACTCTCCAGAGTTTCCCACCCTCTGGTTAGTGTCAAAGGAAGAAAGCTATAATTGGTGCATAGCATTTAAACTCCAAAAATATCCTTAAAAATCTTTTGCCATTAAGATTTTAAAAATCAATAGATCTTGAGCAAAACTCCCTTCCATTCTTTTCCCACCATGCCTTGTCCTGCCCTTCCTTTCCCACTAACCACCACATCAACTGGGTGTTGAAGGTTCTTATTTATTGTTTTAAAGATTTCATTTATTCATTTTTAGAGAGAGAGTGTGTGCGCAAGCAGGGGTAGGGCCAGAGGGAGAGGGAGAGAGAGAATTTCAGGCAGACTCTCACTGAACACAGAGCTCAACATGGGGCTCGATCCCACAACCCTGAGTTCATGACCTGAGCTGAAATCAAGAGTCAGATGCTTAACTGACTGAGCCACCCAGGCACACCCCATAAGATTTGTTCTTATTTTAAGAGAACCTCTTTTAAGTTTGCATGGTCTCTCATTCCAGAGGGCAGGGAACCCATCCATCACAGACTTGATTGTGTTCAGATGGCCTGAATATATTCCAAAGTTGTCACACAAAGTCCTAGGAAGTGACATGTCTCCCAAGTAGCTTCTTATGGATATATTGCCTTTCATCAATCTCTCTCACAGGTGTGGGACTTGTTTGCTCCCCAAAGTGAGATTATTGGCCAGGCTGCTCAGAGGGTCTGGGCCCTGTGTGTGCTCGACGGGCATTAGTTATCCTGGTCGTTACTGGACAGGATGAGCCCTACTTGTGAGCCAAATCAAGGGACAGCTGGGAGGGGGCCTGCCTGGGAGGCCTGGAGAAGAGAGGGTATCTGTGGGTCAGACAGAGAGATGTAAGGCGAGTCTGAAGGATGGGGCAGAGCACATCTGGAAGTAGACATGATGAGTCAGCTGTCGAGATCTCCCTGAGGTAGGCTGTCCCCTGGTCTCAGAAAGAGCACTGGACTGGGAGTCAGCAGGCCTAAGGGACGTTTTGGGCTCTGTCATCAACTCAGTGTGAGGCTGTAGGCAAATCGTATCCACTTGGTGGCTTGTCTACCTGATAAGGGGATTGATTGACATCAGTATTTCCCAAATTTAAAATACTGTCATATGATGGTCACAGAGTGGGAAGGACAGACACATTAACAGTAATGGCAGCCTGTGCAATATCTACTTTAATGCTCAGTGGCCATCTGGACCTAGCTAAATTCAGTTTTGGTCCCCCTGGAACACTGGGAGTTTTACAGTTTATTTATAATTTGCCCGCTGCTAAGTTCTAGAAAGAATGCACATTTTAGAGGCCTGCACAAAGGAGATGGTACATACGTATTTCTCCCAGTTAGTGTAAACACCAGAACAGCTCCTTCTTAATGAGGAATAAGATGTATGGTTGACGGGGGATCTTCAGACTCCCCTGGGCCTGGGTTCTCATCACAGCTCCTCGGCTAGCTGGTGAGTCATAGCTTGCAAAATGCAGACCGTATTTTCTTCTTTCCGGGGTTTCTGTGAGGGCTGAGCCGCCTGAAGTGCTCTGCGTGTGGTGGGTGTGCAGTGATTGCGAGAAGGGGCTTCGAGGAGCCAGGAATTTGTAGGCTGGACTTCTGGTTGGATCCTGAGCCATTCCAGGAATGCTATACTGTGTCAAGAACTGGAGTGAGTAGTCCCCTCTCTGCTCCAATCTCCGAGTCTCTGAAGGGCTTGCTACTCAAGTGACATTTGTCACTACTTGAGGTTGGTGGACTTTGCAGCAGAGAGACAGTTTACTTCTTTTTCACCCGTGATTCATTGGTGGTATGCGCGTGTGTCACCTGGGAAGAGTCCTCCTGTGGGAAACATATTTTATGGTATCCTAGCCAATTGAGTTCTTCTGTTAAAAAAAAAACACCAAAAACAGGACTGTTAGGGGCACCTGGGTGGCTCAGTTGGTTGAGCATCTGACTTTTGATTTCGGCTCCAGTCACGATCTCAGGGTCGTGAGATCAAGCCCCATGTTGGGCTCCAGTCACGATCTCAGGGTCGTGAGATCAAGCCCCATGTTGGGCTCTGCGCTCCACATCTGCTTGTCCCTTTCATCTATTTTCATCAACAGATGAAAGCGCTCGTGTTCCTTCTCAAATAAAACAAAGTAAAATAAAATAAACCACACAGGCCTATTAGCCATTATATTGGGTAAGACCTTTGGGGAGTCCCTTACCAACCCCGGGTTTCCATGTCCACATTTATCACATGATACATAAATGACACCTCCAGAAGCTGAGTCTTCGCCTCTGGATCTGCTTCTGGGGGAACCCAAAGTGAGACCCTTCGGGAGGAGGGTAAGGCGTGTTCTGGCTAATTTGGCTATTCTGATGAACAGAGGGAGACACTTGGGAGCCATGCAAGTGACATTTCATTTTCTTTGGTGAGTGACCAATGTCGTCAGATGAGGTAACCAGAAAGGGAAACTACTTTTAGTAATTAATACTATTGGGTTAGAGACTGATGATTTTGAAAATTACCCCTAAGCCCCAGGCACCTGAGGAAGGTGGGGAGGATCCTGGGTTTACTTCGGCCGTCGTTTGGTGAAATCTGGAGGCTTTGCTCTTCTCAGCGGGATCAGCAGGAATCTGCCTTGTTCATTTCTCAAGGACAACAGCTGTGTCTTTCGCTTCTTTTTTTTATCCCCTTGTTGGAAAGCCATATCTTTTCATGTGTTTGTAATTGTTCCGAAGATTCTGAAGAAAAAGGTGACCTGATTCTTTTAAGAACAAAGCAGGCCCATCAATGAGGAACATTTTCTCTGGTTGGAAAAGTACACAGGAAAATCAGAAGGTGTGTGAGGAGAGGTCATTTGTCTTCCATTTGTGGCTCTGGGAGGGAAGGAAGCAGAGACCTTTCAGGGGTGTGGGGAAAGGACTTTGCATTTTCCTCGAGGTTCCTGGGAAGTCAGTGCTGAGAAGTGCGCAGGGACCTGGCATTCCATCTTGGACTGGGTTTGAGGATTCTTCCACTCAGATGTGCCAAGAAGCTCCGCCGAACCCTGTGCTTCCTCCCCGGCTGCACTGCCCTCACCCAGGCTTTCCCACCTCCCACCTTGGTGGCAAATGAGCCTTCCTGCCTCCCACCCTCCCACCCACACCTCACGCTGATGCCGGGCTGACCTCTCATCTCATTCCTCCTCCTCCTCGGCCCCCAGGTTCCCACGCCAGCCTTCTTCTCCCCCTGGCCACTCTGCCATCGCTCATGCCGTTCCCTGTGCCTGGGATGCCCTGTCTCATTTTGCCTCCCTGGCTATGCCCAACTTACTCAACAGGGCAGAACTCAAATCCTTCCTGGACACAGCCAGGCATAAATTACAGCTCACGTCGCCCTGCTTCTGCTGGCTCTCCATACCCCTCTCTTCTCCCTGTTACTCCGCATTGTGATTTGTTTAATCATCCAGGTCCTCTGTGGGGACGTGGCTCCCTGCAGGTGTCCCTGTGTCAGACTCATTCTGATTCTCCAGAGGAGCCTCCGTGCCTGGACCACGATGGACACCTAGTGTGGGCTTGCGGAGCATAATTAGATGGCCTTGAACTTTACTTTCTCGTGTTCACACTTTCCTTCTTTTCACCTAGGCCTTAAATACCTAGAGAAGAGGTGCGATTTATTTCAGATTCTTTTTTATAATCATATTGCTTTCTGACCCTCCCAGCCCTCTGCCAGCCCGGGCATGTGGTAAGTGGCCATGTGGCGAGAGGATGGCAGGCCCTCATTCCTCCGGCTCCTGAGCTCGGCTCACTGTCCTCTGTCTCACATGGATATGCTGTCAGAGAATATTTTTATCATTCTGCATGCTTAGAAGCCTGGGCCCTTGATCCAGGTCATTTCTAAGTCAGAAGTGATAGAGTTTCCAGATCCCCGTGCTCCGAGAAAATCCCTGGCAGAGCCTCCTGCCTCGGGAAATGTGACATGTGCTTTTGCAGTACATCTCACACACCTGTGGGGTGACGAAAGGTAATTTAACACCTGTCCAGACCTCCCTTGAGGCTCTCCAAGTGGGTTAATGGGATGTCGGGCGCAGAAGAGTCAGAGCCCGCTGGCTTTACAAAGTATAAGCATTCCGGCAACGAGCCCTGCCCCCTGCTCAGTTCCTATTCGCAGGGCAGCCCACGCTGGGCGCCTTCCAAACCCAGACTTCTCCGGTAATAGCACACCTTCTCTGCAGCTCCCCTTGGGCGCCATCGTGTAGGGCCGTGCTCAAGGGCATGGTGGTGGGCGCCTGTTGACCGGGACTGTCTGCTGCAAGCCCCAGCCTCTGAGAGGCAATGATCAGCGTGGTTTCTCTGATCCAGACATCTATTCTAAGCAGGTATCCAAGATTTTGTAAAGCTGGGAAAATGATTCATTGAGAAGATCAACCCAAAATATAAAATGAAGCGCGTTGGATTTACTAATTTCCTGACTATTGATACTTTCCAGTAACGTAACACACATTGTGGGTATGATGCTGACTTCGTATCTTGTCCTCTTTGGGAACTGGTGAGACCCCTAGAGCCTGACAGAGCTTTCAGTCTCTCCGTCCTGGGCATGCGAGCCCGGAGATGCAGCACGGCGAAGCGGCATGCAGGTTTGCTTAACTAATGCCAGTTCAGTGAGAGGGAGAAGGAGACAGAGAGACTGAGATAGAGAGAGACGGAGAAGCAGAGAGGAGCCATTAGCAATTTGCTGGGTCTGGTGATGATGCCCGCCTTTCTCAGTGAGCCCATTTCTAGGCACGATCAAGAGCTGGTAAGAATGCTAATCGGCCATCGGTCTTGGTACCTGTGCATCTCTTAGAGGTCGAGCCCCAAGCGGTGACCCTGCTGTCCACAGAGCTGTGGTGCTTACGTCCCGTCCTCTTCGTTACATCCCTCCCATCACCAAATCCATTATACACAGTAGCGTCTTCAACCGAGCAGGGCTGTTTGTACCAAATGAGGCAAACTGGAGTTTATGGACAATTTACAGCATTCTCAGGGGATGATTTTAATAGAATTTTTTGGCCTTACGTGTTGAACTTTGACCCCAATTTCTGGGTCAGCTGCACCTTCACTAGGATGGTAACGCTAATGATGAGAACAGCACGAGCAGTCATGATGGTCGTCCTTCATCGCTTCCTCCGCTCAGCCGCCGTGGTGGGACCTTTCATGGGCTCCCTTCATCTTCTCCTCACCACCGTTCTGCACATCAGATACTGTGATATTTTTGCTGCAGTCTTTTACAAGAGGTATACATTTCAGGGGGTGTATTTTGGTGACTCTTTTCACATGTACACGTCCATACCACCAGCACCCTGAGCAAGATACAGGGCTTCGCCATCCCCTCAGTGGGCTCTCCCACGCCCCCTCTGGCCCAGCACTGTCCCCTGCTGAGGCGCCCATTATTCTGACTTCTAAGATTGTAGCGTTTGACCTCCTGTTCTAGGACTTCATGCAAACTAAATGATGCAATGTATACCTTTCAGTGTCTGACCTCTTTCTTGCAACATAATGTTTTTGACATTTTCTTTGTTGTGTTTAGCAGTAGTTCCTTTCTTATTGCTGCAAAATACCCATTGTTTGAACATACTGCAGTGCACTTATGTGCTGTATATATTGTGTGTGTATATATACGTGCATGAGCATACATTTGTGTATGTGTGTGTATACATACACACACTGTGCCTCAGATATTCTTTCCATTTCATAGAGGAGAAGATGTGACGAAATGGGGGTCTGGGGCGGGAGGACAAGTATGGATGCGACCTGAGCTGTGTCCCGCTCCAGAGGCTCTCAGCGGCAGGTGAACGCATGGAGACACACGCACGTTGATGACGGACGCCATAAAGGTACCTGTATTGCCAAGTGCTCCGTTCCAGCCAGTTCTCTGCAGATAGAGTAAACCTTGGAAATTCCAGCACTTTCCAGCCTAGTAGGCTAGGCTGTCTTAAAACCCAAGTCTCCATTCCTTTATTCAGAGCCTCGATTCCTGAATCTAACAGAAGAGGTATTACTTTGATGTTCGAATCGTGCCTTTGATCAAAAGCTTGCTGGCTCCCTTGTGTCTCTTAGAACAAGACAGTAGTTCTATTGTGCTAGCGTGTGTTGTAACATTTTGGACAGCAGAAATGACATTTACATGAAACAGCCATCTTTGGAATGCATGAGATAAGACAATTTCAACAGCTCCTCGAAGAAGAGTCCCCAGCGTTGACTTTAAATCAAACAGAAGTAATAGCATGTCATCCAGCTTCCCCTTCTCTACCTGGCGTTAATTAAAATCCTGATAACAGAACTCAGTCAACATCCATATGAGAAAGACCAAAGCACAGCTTAAAAATGTTCAGATGAAAGTACAGTTAATCAGAATTAAAACAAAAACACCCCCACGCAGTCTTCATTCTCATTTGGCTTCAACTGGACGAGATGATTAATAAGCAAAAGTAATTTCTAAGGACCACCCCCCCCACCCTCGTTGTACTTTCTGAACTAAACTGTTTGAAATAATTGAACAATTACTTTGTGCAATGTTATCAAAGTTTATTAAATTGCTCCCGTCAGCTTTGTCCAATTACCAAATTCTGAGCGGATTTGCATATTGCAAAACAGAGTCGTGACAGGGGTTCCCAGGGTAGCACCTGGCTCTTTTTGAGCAGAGAGAAGTTGTAAGGTTCATTTGGTTTGAATCCTTTCCTCTTACAGAGTGGGAGGCCGAGGCTCAGTGAGGAGAATTGACCCGGCCAAGGTGCACACAATTTACAGAGAGGGCAGGGCTGTGCCCCCTGCTCTCCAGAACCCCCATCTGTCTGCAGGACTCTACATGGGCAAGGCCCCATGTTAGCCCAGTCAGGCCAGAACCTGCCTCCACATCTCCACATGTCTCAATTAGTTCCAATTTAGTCATAACATTGAACGTGCTCTTAAAATGCAAATCCATTCTGACAGGATAGGAAATAATACAGGCAGATTATTCCAGGGCAATTTAGAAGCTCAGGGACCTTGGAATTTTGAAGTGACAGGCTGAATGGTCCTAAGTGAAACACCATTTTTTTTCTTTGGGGGTGGAAAACTGACTTCCAGCACTTTCCACCTCTATTCTGGTCTCAGAATCCTCTTCCTGGGTCTCGTTTGGACCTTGTTTTTTCTCTTAAACTTTTATTATGGGAAGTTACCAGCATGTGCGAATGTGAGAGTCCTATAATATACCCTCCATATATCCCGCACGCAGGTCCACAATGACCCACACATGGGCTGTCCTGTTCTGTCTCTTGTCTCCTACTTCCTCGTTCGCTGAACCATTTTAAAGCAAATGTAACATTTTATCCATATATCCTTCAGCATGGACCTTAATTTTTTTTAAGGTCACTATCTTATATGTCAGTGAAATGTGTACTCTATGAAACTTCCAAATAATGAAACATTACACAGCCATTAAAAGGATGTTTTTGACTTGGGAAAATATTCCTCATAATGTAAGAATATAAAGATACCATCAGAATGTGGAGTATGTTTTTATTCTGAAACACGCACACAGTCTGAAAGGATGTGGATCAGACTGCAGTTTCTTCTTGTTCTTTTTGCGTATCTTTCCCCCCTTACTTGTCTTTGGTGAACATACATCATTTGTGCAATAAAAAGAAAAGGACCTGAGGGTTGAAAGCCATTCATAGAGAGAGTGAGAGAGATGATCGGGAGGTTGGATTCTACTCTTAGATTATAGGAAGTTGTCTTTCGGGGAAGAAATGGCCTGTCAGGCGTGTGCGGGTCTCCTGCATCAGACTCGGTGAGAGCAGGAGAGAAAGTGATTAAACTTTTTTGAGTCAACAAGTGTTTTATGAAGCACCCGCTGCGGACCAGGCATTTGCTTCTTGCTGCGATTACAGTTACTCGATCAGGAAGAACACAAACACGTCAGACCCTCATGATGCAAAGTGTGGTCCGTGGATCCGTGTCCCCTGGGAGCGTGCTAGAAATTCGGACTCCGAGGTTCCACCCCAGACTTACCGGATCAGAAGCTGCTTGAAAGAAGCTCCTCGGGTGATTCAAAGGCAGGGGGCTAGAGTGGGCCATCCTTGATCGGTGGAAATGTGGCTCCTTTGTTTCTGCTTTCCCAGCCCGACTTAGAGCCTGTTCGGAGAAGGGGAAGGTGGCAATGGTCCGCGTGAAAACTGCACTGGGCCTGGGTTCCTGATGCAGCTTTGTTGATCAAGTAAACAGATGAATGTCTTCACACGCTGTTTCCAATCCTGTTCCACAGCCCTCCTAACTCACCACTGCCAAGGAAGCATCTTCAGATCCCTTGGGCAGGCATTCAAGGCCAGCACAGACAGCACCTTTGCAATTGTTCTCTTGATTCTTAAACACCCAAAGATCCTCTCAACACTGTGCCTTTATCCCCTTCATTAGGAAACTCTGAAAAGATGGGTCCATGTTTTCCCTATTCTTTAAAGCCCAGATGCCATGCCATCTCCTCCAGGAAGCCCTCCGAGAATACACCAGCCAGCAGAATTTCTTCCTTCTCTACACTTTGGCAGAGCTTATTGTCTGTGCCATTCGCTGGTCCCCTCTTCTGTGAATAACCTAAACTCCCAAAGCCTCAATTTCCTTACCTGTGAAATGGAAATCCTAGTTCCTTCTTCAGAGGGAATCTTGAGTGTAAATTGAGAGGTATATATAAAGTACTTAGGACAATGTCTGCATGGTATATTTCAGGAATTTTTCTGACCTTATTAACATCAGAAAAACATTGAGCTTCATGATAAATCTATGAGGCAAATACTGTTATACTTCTTATTTTATAGATGAGGAGACAGAGAGAGAGAGAGGTTGACAGACTTATCCAAGGTCACAGCAGTAAATGAAGGGGAAACCAGAGGTAAGCTCAGGTGGGGCCTGTACCTACAAGCTCTTTTGTGTGTGTGTGTATATGTGTGATAAGAATACCTAACATGAGACCTACCCTCTTAATACATTTTTAAGTGTACGATACAGTATTAACTCTAGGTGTAATGCTGTACAGCAGATCTCTAGGACTTACTCACCTTGCTTAACCAAAACCTTATACCTGCTGAATAGCAACTCTTCACCCCCTCGACCCCTTGCACCCAGAAACCACCATTTTACTCTCTGCTTCTATGAGTTTGACTCTGTTAGATGCCTCCTATAAGAGGAGTCATGCAATATTTGTCTGTCTGTGACTGGCTTATTTCACTTAGCACAGTGTCCTCAAGGGTCATCTCTGTTGTACATAGGGCCAGATTTCCTTTGTTTTCAAGGCTGAATGATATTCCATTATATGTGTTTGGAAATTGGAACCCTTGAATGCTATTGGTCTGAGTATAAAACGGTGCAGACTCTATGGGAAACAACAGTATGGAGGTGCCTCAAAAAGCAAAAATAGAAATGCCACATGATCTAGCATCTCACTTCTGAGTATTTCACTAAAAGAATTGAAGTCAGGATCTCAAAGGCATAGTTACACTCCTGTTCATTCATTCAGACCACAACAGCCAAGCTGTGGAATCGCCCTGACTGTCCGTCAGTGGATGAATGGAGCACAGGAGTGGACAAGTGAATGCCTACATTTGGGGGTTCCTCTACAATGGGGCAATGAAGGTGGTTATTGCTGTCCCCCCGTGCCCACTTCCCAGTGCCTCACCCAGTCATATGGTTGCATAAGTCAGCACGTTCTGTTACATATTCCTCCTGTTAGTAAGCTTGCCTTTAGCTGCTGTGGTTTGGCTGGAATAGAGGCTCTCTTTTCATCCCTGCTGGCCGGCTAGGATGTCTTGGGGAGAAAATGCACTGGGGTATTCTGCGAGGCATCGTGGCCTTCTTCATGGCCTTCTTAGCAGCAGACAGGTGGCCCAAGCATCTTCCCTTCTACCCAGGGTCCTGGCGCTTTTTCCTGGTCACTGCACCGGGTCAGCCCATGGGAGTAAGGAAAGAGCACTGGGTTGGCAGTTCCGAGACCCGAGTCAGAGCACTTGGTCCTTGATGTACATGTTATGTGCATGTCATTCAATGTCCTGGGCCTCAGTTACCACATCTGTAAAACAGGAACCAAAATATCAACCCTCACAGCCACCTTTCTTCCAGTGCCCCCCGCCCCCATATGTGCACCACACGGGGACAGCCGATGGTCAACTTTCTCAGCGGAACCTAGTAGGCTTGCAATAATTATTTGTTGAAATCATCTCTTTTATCTTGCTAAACATGTTGGTCACCTTCCAGGGATTTTGAAATAAAGCTCTCTCTTGATATTCTGAGAGTTGAATGGGAGCTGGGAGAGGAAGGCCTTCCAGACTGTTGATGTTTTGAGCATAACCCACTAGAAGATGAATGCAGAGACCATAGGCAGCGAATGAACATTACATTGGTTATTCTTTCTTTTACCTGAAAGTAGATCCCAAATAGAGTTCAAATTAGTTGTCTCCATAATTATTTTAAATAACTACATACTATATCATTGGGCTGATGTATTTCCATTACCTGGGCCATTTCTATTAGAAAACGATATACTGAACATACTTAAGCATCTTTGCTCCTTTGACTCATGACTTTGCATGAATTTCTAGGAGAGTAATTGTCGGGGGAGGAGGGAATAAGATGCACATGGTTCTGATTCTTTGAGTGTATTTTCATATTGCTCTCACAACAGTGTGCAAAATTTACCATGCCTTCGCTAGCATTGGGTTTTTACCATTTAAAAATTAAAAATGAAACCTATGTTGGTAGGCAAAACCCCCACAGCTCAGCTGAGTACCTTTCACATACTCACGGTATTGTACTGATCACATCAAAGGGTGGGCAATTTATTTTCAGTCTTTCTTCCAACTTCGCCCCACCTCCCATATGTGCACCACACGGGGACAACCGATGGTCAGCTTTCTCATACTTGCCACAATTATTTGTTGAAATCATCTCTTTTATCTTGCTAAACACATTGGTCACCTTCCAGTGATTTGACATAAAGTTAACATTTGGTTTCGTCCTGGGATAGTGAGTGTTGGTTCCTAACCAAGGCTCTGTTGGGCCCTGCGGAATTCTGGGAAATGATGTCTGGGGTTGGTCAAAGCACAGGTGTGTTCTGAGAGGAGGGGCAGGCAAATCCTCTCAGGCTGACACTTCTCAGAGGGAATTTGGGCCCCAAACCCAGTAAACTGACTACAGGTAAGATAGTTCCCATCCGGGGCACACTGGTGCCGCCCGGGGGGTGTTGGCCACACACACACACCCTGACTTCATCCGGGGCAGCCCCTGGTCTACAGAGACAGTGGCTGGAAAAACTACCTGGATATTGTTGCAACGAAGGAGGCTGTTTTCAAAGGAGGTGTTTCAGAAACATTTAAAGCTGAAAACCAGCCCGAGCTAAGTGCTTTGTGGATGAGGAAACTGTAAGGAATGCAGTGCCGTGCTTTCAGGAGGACGATGGAGGAGCTCGGGAGGCTGCCGGGCGGGTGGAGGCTGCCGGGAGGATAAGGGCGCTCGGCCGGGGCTCTGACGGAAGATATTCTGAAACGACAAAGAAGAGATGCTTGGGATGTGACGGGAACAGGAAAACAGGAAAGCTAGGGAAGAGAGGCCACCAGACACCAGGAAGCAGGAGGAGGGGAGCGTGTTTGAGGGGCTTCTCCTGCTGGGTGGAGAAGTGGGGTCCGGTCTTGGGCTTGGGACATCGCCTCTGAGGTCATGCCGGAGGGGTGTGCAGAGGGAGAGGCGGCCTGGTGGAGTGCCAGAGCAGTCCTCCTGGCCCCACCCTCCGCCTCAGCCGTAACGCCCCCAACACCAGCCAGTCCAGCTCTCCGCATCGTCCCCCGTCCTTCAGCCCAAACCCTAGGCTCTTCATGTACCAGATAGACTTCTGCCAAAATCTCTTATGTGGTGGCTGCCCCTCCTTTTCCCTTCCCAACACTCCATCTTTCGAGCTGCTGCCCGTGGTGGATGGCCTTTCAAAGAAATCCATTTCACCTCATCCTTCCTGCTTCGGAGCCCCTCTCATTCCCCCCCACCCCTTTGGGAAGCTGGCTTGGTGTGGTGGCATTCGGGGCCTTCTGCGGCCGTTCTGCAGACCTGTGTCATCCCGGCCACGTTACTCCAACTCTGCTTCCTTCTCTTCAGGCTCCCGTGAGGCTTTCCTCTGCTCAGATCTGTAGGCTTCTGTGTGAGTGAGTCTGTCATCCTGGAATTCCGTCCCCTCCTCGTCTACCTGGAATATTCCTACCCATCCATCAAGGCCCGGTTCAAATGCCCCCTGCTTTAAGAGACTCTTCTTTGTTCCCATTTTAATAAGAGTGGAGTTATTTAAAGAGATGAAGCTCTGACTACTAATAGGATAAAAGTTGGAGAGAACTTTGTTGAAGGCAGATTAACAAAAAACCAAAATGGACATAGATGGCCATTATGTGCTCAGAGACCCAATCCTCTTTGGACATTTCAAGGACACTGGGAAGAAGAGGAAGTTGTGGGCCCAGTGTGGTAGAGTGACTTGTCTGCGGTCACCCCGTTAACATGGGGCAGAGCTGGGACTGGAGCACATCTTCCTGACTCCAAGGTGCATGGACATCAGGCAGTCTCCTGAGACCTGCGTCTACAGCATGGAGGCACCCCTCATCCCTTTGGTGAGGATGGTTCTGTTTGCCTCTGTGCTGGGAAGGAAGAGCCCGAGACCCTAAACAGTCCTGAATCACCCTCAGTATTGCAAGAAACTGTTGGTCTAGTTAAGAGGCAGAGCTATTTTAGCAAAACATTCCCACCTTTAGGGTTGGGAGGTCATATGTTTCTAGGCCAAATGTCAGGTAGCCAGAAGCTTCTGACACCTGAACCATGTGATCGCCGAGTCCTCGCAGGAAAGGTGGCCCGCTGAGCCTACAGCCCAGGAGTGAGACAGCTGGTCCCCTCCTTGGAGGCCTTCATACTTCCTCTTATCCTTTGTGCCGGGAGGCTCTCCCCTCTCCTTCAGGCATGCGCTTGGATGTCACTTCCTTGGGTATTCCTGGATGGTATTTTAATGACCTTAGACCCCCTCGTGGACTCTGTTGGTCCCCTCTATAGCACTTGTCTCAACGGGAGTTACATTCGGAAGCAAATTGAAGGAGCGCTTTGTTTAATTCCCGGTCCTCCTGCCGAGGTGTGAGTGCTGCCGTCTTGAGCTTTATCTGCTCTGTGCCTGGCACACGACTGCCAGCAAATCCTCCAGGCTGCATATTTGTAACAGAACCAAGCTGTGTTTGGCTCCATCCTTGCAAGGTGCAGACTAGGTGCTCCGTGGCTTCTCCTGGAATGAATATGGCGGAGCAGGCGGGTCTACCGGACTCTGCCGCTAGGGGGAAGAATTGGGAGAACGGTGGAAAGTCCGTTCCTGGGATGCTGATGTCCTGGGGCTGGGGGTGATTGGGGAGAAAACCTGTTTTCTCTTGAGGAGGTCCAGTAAAAAGAGGAGCAGGGAAAAGGAGGGTGCAGAAAAGAGGCTTTGGGGAAAGACATCTAGACCTAGACCCTGGACTCTGATGCTTACTTGGACCTTTTGCTCTCTCTTTCCTAGAAAAAGGCATTGGGACGAAACAACACTTAAGGCTCTTTCCCACATCTGTGGTTGGTGATCAGGTTGGCAGGATGTGGTAAAAAAAGTACCTAAACTGAGGGCTGGGGCTGGGGGTCTAGCCCTAACTCTTCCAACTCATTACCTCTGTGACTTTCTGAACTCCAGGGTGCCCGCTGAAACTAGGGCTCTTGGGTGAGAGGGTGCTAAGGCCCCTTCTATGGTCAAGATATTGGGTTTTAAGGCAACCCACATGCCCCAGAAATCCTTGATCTAACCATCCTGATATCTTCTGGTGTGCATACACCCAGATGGGATGGCCAGTCATTTCCTTCCTCAGAGTTAGAGTCTTCAACTTTGAAATACAGGTGAATAGCTTAGTGTAGAAGAAACACACTCCAACAGGAATGCGAAGGCTTTGGTTTTTGTCCCGACTCTATTGCAGTCTGCTGCATGACCATGGGTTAAATACCTCCCCTCTCTGAGTTTTAGGAGTCCCATTTCCAATGAAGAGGAAGTAGATAATCTGGAAGGGCTCTTGCACTTGAATAAGCATTTGGTTTTAGATGGCACGTAGACATTCTACCACAGCACGGCCAAACACAAATAAACCTTGCAAAGGCAGCCTTGTGAGAAGACAGACTCGTACCTGATTATGTCCATTCTGGATGGCTGGGTCTGGACTCCAGGAAATCACTCGGGCTCTACCCAAATATGGTGTGGTTCTGTTATAGCATCTGGAGAGAGGTCTTTTCTTCAGACTTAGTGAAGGCTTTGACGTGATATATTGAGGGTACCCAAGTCTACAGAGGCATGAGAACCAGCTACAAACTTGAGTGTGAGGAACCCATTCCTCCTCACCAAACATTCAACAGACCCATACATTTGCACCTGGAGTAGGGAGAGAAGCGATCACTCAGACGACATTGCTCTTCTTCCAAGTTCCACAGATTCTCTTCCTTATGTTCAAGACAGTTCTTGGCACACTTAAATCACTTATTTATTCTGCAAATATCTATTAAGCATCTACTGTGTGTGCCAAACACTGTTGTAGGCGTGAAGCTACAGCAGAGAACAAAGCAGACAGAGTTCTCAGCCCTGCAGAGTTTGCTTGCTCTTTGGGGAGAGACAGGAAGCCAGTAGATGGATCCATAAGGCCAGGGGTGGTACTAGGTGCCACGGAGGGCAATACAACAGGGAAGGCCAGCAGAGGTGCCCATGGGAGCTCTTCTGAAGGGTGGCCAGGTGAGTGAGGTGGGGTGAGTGAAGGGAGACAGGGAGCTGGATTGTCCAGCTGGATTGTCCAGCAAGGGGCAAGGAGGGATCTGGGAGGAACATCTGTCTGCGTCTGGTTTTAAGGGGCCTCTGCTTTCCAGTTGCTGGTTTCTGTGTCTCGAGTACCCAAGCATCTTTTAGCACTGGAGGCTTATCTTATGTGTCTCTCTCTACTATCTAGATGTGGTGTGGCAGCCTTCCGCATCGCTCTCCAATCTGATCCTTTCATTTTTGTTCTCTCTGAGGACCGTGGTTGGCCTGAGAGAATGGCCATGTTTTGTTTAGAGTCTGGGCTGAAGCAGGCTCTCTGGTGGGCCGAGACACGGATGCCATGACAGCTTTGAGAGGCGCCATCTTCCTTCCCCCAGGGGCAGCGCCATAAAACTTGAAGACTGGTCACTTTATGCCCCAAGTCATGAGGGTTTCAAGGTGATCTTTCAGAGTTAAATCATGAATGATCATTAAATGTATGGGGGAGATTCAATGCTGGACAGAAGAGCCAGCCTGGAATTACTGAAGCAGGAGACTTTGGCACATGAACAAGGACTTTTCTCATCTGCACACCTGTTTGCTGAGAGGGGGACACCCCAAATCATGGCGGGAATGCTCATCAGGAAAGGCGGCAGCACGAGTGCTAGATAGTTGACTTTCGTGTTTGTCGGTGATTCATGAAGTGATTATCAACATTTGAAACCACTTCATGAATCAACCAGGAGCTGGAAAAGATGTAACCATAATGAGCTCATTTCCATAGAAATAGGAGCAGACTCACGGGCGGGTCAAATAGTTGCTGTGGCTTAGGCTTCACGCCCTCCTCCCCTGCCCCCTCCTCATTTCTGACAGGCTCATTTCAGGCCTCATTATCTTCCATCACTCTGCTCCCTAACCAAGAGCTGCCACATCCAGGAATCCGGCAAATGGCGGAGTTAGAGTCCTTCTCTGCTCAGCCTGGTGGTGGGCATCTCTTGGGGTCTGTATGGGTCGAATTGTGTCCCCTCCCATACACAGTTCCTGTGTTGAAGTCTTTTTTCTTTTTTTTTTTTATTTTTATTTATTTGTCAGAGAGAGGAGCGAGAGTGAGCACAAGTAGACAGAGTGGCAGGTAGAGGCAGAGGGAGAAGCAGGCTCCCTGCCGAGCAAGGAGCCCGATGTGGGACTCGATCCCAGGACGCTGGGATCATGACCTGAGCCGAAGGCAGCCGCTTAACCAACTGAGCCACCCAGGTGTCCCACCTATGTTGAAGTCTTAACCCCTAGGACCGCAGAGGGTGCTGTGTTTGAGGTAGGGCCGCTGAAGAGGCAGTGGAGGTGAAACAAGGTCATCTGCGTAGGCCTTGCTCAGTGTGACTGGAATCCTCATAAGAAGAGGGGATTAGGGGACGCCTGGGTGGCTCAGTGGGTTAAAGCCTCTGCCTTCGGCTCGGGTCATGATCCCAGGGTCCTGGGATCGAGTCCCGCATCGGGTTCTCCGCTCCGTGGGGAGCCTGCTTCCTCCTCTCTCTCTCTGCCTGCCTCTCTGCCTACTTGTGACCTCTGTCTGTCAGATAAATAAATAAAATCTTAAAAAAAAAAAGAGGGGATTAGGACAGAGACACATAAAGAGGAAAAACCATGTAAAGACACAGAGAGAGGTCTCAGAAGAAATCAGCTCTCCTACCACTTCGACTGCAGACTTGTGGTCTCTAGGACTGTGAGAATGTGAATTTCTGTTGCCGAAGCCACTTAGCTGAACTGTGTGAAGGCATCCATATGAGAGTAACACAGGGTTCTCAAATGTATTTTTCTCCTGGGAAGCTTTTGTGCAACCAGACTTTATCGCTGGGGTGACATTGGCAAGACCCCTTCCCCAGGGTCCGCTGAACTCTTCCCCTAGAGCCTTATTATCTCTGCCCCACATCCCTGGAATTGGCTGTTCTCCCATCCTGACACCTGCCAGAAACAGGAACATGTGAACACCTCAGGCTGCCGGCAGCCTCCTCACATAGGGGCCGGTTTCTCCACCGTCTTAGCTTCGTTCTTTCAAAAAGCAGATCCGAAGACCAGGACTGGGTACAGGAGGTTCGTCTGGAATATGACCCCTGGGAAGCCTTGTGAGGGGAGGGGGAGGGGAGACAGAGAGAGAAGGGCACAGCTAATGGGGCGTTAGCAAGAGCCTTCTCCTGGGGCCGCTGGCGCTCTTCTCAGTGGGGATCCCACAGAGTACGTGGGACACGCCCTGGATTGTCCAGCAAGGCACAAGGAAGCGGAGGCATTTACGCACCGACTCCTGTGCCCCACTGATGGATGGTCTTTCTGGAGGCTGTGACTTCTCTGCCCTGTGGCCTGCCACACGGGCCCAGCACGCCCCTGCAGCCAGCGGAAAGCCTCCGGCGGAGAGGGAGGAAGATGTTGGTGTGTATGGAAATGTCAGTCGGCAAGTGACCTCCAGGGTGGGCTGCGGGGCTTTGGGGTGGCACCCATACTGTCGGCCACACCGAGCCCCTTCCTCTGCAGGCCTCTCCTTACCGTGGGGGCTCCCGTGTGCTCGGCACCTGGCCCACCCAAAAGGCAAAGCATTTCGCCGCTCCCTCTGGCTGCGTTTTCAACTCCTTTCCCAGAGGCATTTGGTCGGTTAACACCCAGCGCCTGTTTCAGACGCGACACTTCAAACGAGCCACTTCTGTTTCTTCGGACTCACCACTCAGCTAGATGAAAGGCAGAGTCTTGCAGAAAGCAGCATGAAAGGGTTCTTCGGCGGGGTTTCCTTTCTCTCCAGAGGAGGGCTTCGTCTAGCGGGTCTCTGCATCCCGTCGCCTCGGTGAACCCCGGGTTGGCCGGGCAGCTCGGCAGCAGGGTGGAGGAGTATTTCTGGAATCAGTAGCTGGCGGGTCTCAAATGGCCGCCTTTGCAAGCGGCGCCCTTCTGGGTTCCATTCTGCTGGCCCCTTTAAAAGAGATTGTGATATAATTTCAAGAGGATTGTGCTCTCTGAATGGTTCAATAAGTGTTTTGATATGACCTCCACCCACCCGGATTTGGGGGCTGAGGGAAGAATTCCCCGTGCCATCTGTATCAAGTGGTAAGTCCTTCCAGTTTTTTCCATCTGAGAAAAAACGTGTCAGAAATGATGGCCAACGTTCTGATGTGGAGGACCGGTCTTCAGGGGCATTGTTTGGGGACCACAGCATGGTTGGGAGTTTGTAGAGGTTGGGCCAGCTATCAGAAAAATCAAAGCAAACTCTGACCACTAGGGGGTTGAGTAGGCCCTCCAAGTAGAGCCCCCGTGGGACCCTTCATTCAGGTTTCCCCCAAATCAGAGGTGGAGACGAGAACCCGGGTGCAGGTTGTTTATGTGGGAGGTGATTCTAGGGAGCATGGTGAGGGAGCAGAGAAAGCCAGATGGGGTGGGAGGAAAGCCGGTGAAGGGTGTATTAACGAGCAGGGTACTGATGAGGGGGCTGGGGCCTGTCCACTGGGGACCTTATAAAGGACCTGTAGAACGCACTTTAGAATTATTCAGGCTCCTGGGGGAGTCAGTTGGCCAAGCATCCAACTCATGATTTCTGCTCAGAAGAGTCGTGAGATCGAGCCCCACCCTGGGCTCAGACTGGGTATGGAGCTGCTTTAGCTTCTCTCCCTCACTCTCTCTCTGCCCCTCCCATGAGTGCGCTCTCTCTTCAGAGAGAGAGGATTGTCCCACAGAGGATGGGGAGGCAGAGAATTTAGTCATCATCCCCTGTCTCCCAGTGGTTGACACGTGTCCCTGGGGTGCTGACTCCCGTTCAGTTCTCATTGGCAGCTAAGTGGCCTTCCAGGGGGTGGGCTGGCCACCTGATGTGGGACGCTAGTCCCTGTAGGGAACCGCCCACCACCACAGTGCTGAACCAGGGTGCTGAGACGATGGGGTCCAGCACATCACAAGCCTTTGTTATAGACCCTTAGTTTGGAGAATGAAGGTCATTCATTCTCATCCATCTTTCATTTGAACATTTATGTTCTTCCATCAGTGAATTCTCCTACTCCTGTCTCTGGCTGCTCAGAGGGGAGGGCGATGAAACTCACATAATTTCAAAGTACTCAGCCTCTCTCCTGTGGGGACGCACTCCAGCTGGTGAGATCATTGTCATACACACTTGGAGAACTGATCTACACATTGTCCTTTTGGAAGGGGCTCTGTTGTCACATCTCGGCGTGGGAAAGGTGGTGTATGTATGGATACGAGAAGACGTCTCCCCACGCACGAGATTGTTTGTTCATTGGCAATCAGTTCCTCTACCCCGGCTCCCAGAGAGTGGACTTGCTGCTTAGCAAGGAAGGCTCTCAGCTCTGGGGGGAGACTTCCTTGCGGGTCAAGCTGTTCACACTCACATGTGCTCTCAAGGAGGTCCCGAGGGTATCACAGATGAAGAACAGGGACCTGAGGGGGATGTGCCAAGTCACGCTTGAGTAGCTGGGCAGGTGTTGGGTGCCAGTCTTGGAGCTGGAGACAGGCGGAGGGGCTGGCCGGCCCTGGAGCAGGGAGGGGGAGCCCAGCTCTGATCTGCGGAGCCTGAAGTGTGAGGGGCAGGTAGGCCAGGCTGATGGGGTCCAGTACCACTGCCTGGCCCTGCCTGAGCTTCCTTCCTTCATATTATGGTATCCCTTCCTTCAGACCTGGCAGCTCTCTTCTCTAGAGCTGACATCATCTCCAGCTTCTGGCCTTGCCCCGATAATTCTGTCTGGTTCCTCCTGAGGGTGGGTGATGCTACGGAAGGGGCATCTGACCTGGAATCAGATAAAGCTAGACTCCAAGTCTGGCTCTATCATTCAAGAGTTCAGTCACCGGCTTCCAGTTTCTTTTCTTCCTCAGACTCTCATCTCAAAGGTCACCTCCTCAGAGAGGCCCACCCTGATGCCCTAATTAAAATAGAACCTGTACGTTCACTCTCTAACCGTTACCTTGTCTTATTTTTCTCCAAGGCTGTTACTGCCACCTGACATTTAAATATTTGTGTTTATTTGTTTACTGTGTATACATGTCCCACCTGGTTGTAGGTCCTGTGATGACAGAGACCTCGCTATTTTGTTCATTGCTGTACTATTCAGTGTACAAAACAGAGCCTGGCCCATAGTAGGCTCTTGGTAAATATTTTTTGAATGAATGAATGAAATCAATCAACTTCTCAACATTACAGACGTGAAGAGGCCAAGCGTGTGCCCCAGAATACAGAGGAGTTCCTTGTCTTGGGCTCGAGAGCCCATCCCACCAGAAACAAGACCAATCCCCTTCTAACTTTTGTCTGAAACAGAAAAAGGCCCATAGGAAACACACACGGAACATGCATTTTATCAGCTGGACTTACTACACCAGTGTGTCTAAGGTAATATTTTGTTGGGTTTCACCCTGCATTTGAAAGCAAAACAATTCACATTTGAAAATCTCATTACCAGCATCTTCCCTCCAAATCCATTAACAGCATGAGTGTTTCTGGCAACTGAGATCACCTCGGATTATAGTATGAAATGCAGCTCTGGGGAAAACTGTGTGTTTCAAGACGTTTGTACCATTCAGTTGTCAAATATTCACACGGTTATGATTTTCAAAGAAAGCACACAATGTAGGGAAATTGGTAACAAAATAAAAGCTTCAGGATGTATTGAGAGAAGGCGGCCAGAGGATTCCTCCCTGACATACCTAATCCCAGGGATGGGAAATTAAAAACCACACCAGAATATCAATGTCTCACACAGAGGAGGGCTTGCTTTTCTTGAGTAAGATTCTGTGTCCCGTCTTGCATAGCAGTCACAGACTTCTTTATTGGACCTTCAAGTCTCCCTGCGACACCCTTTGTCCCTTCTCTCAATAGGGGTCCTCCTCTTGTCCCACCCGGACTTTCTGCACCAGCTAAGCCCTTGTCATTCTTGCCCGAATCCTCATGACCATCTTTGTCACAGTGAACTTGGGTGACGTCACAGACCATTAGTGCTGGAGAGTTTGTATATGATTGAAGATTAAAAAGAAAAGGTGAGGTTTGGGGTTCTGTAGTCAAATTAGTTTGGGAAATACAGCCTACGGTACCTTCCTCTTCCTTGGTGAGCTTTCCAGTTCACAAAGGCATGTTCAGGATGCAGATGTCCTGCGGTCGAGAGACGTGCATCATCCAAAATTGGGTGACCATGAAGCCCTCAACTTGACCATTGAAATTATTCAAATTCTATGGAAAATTAGTGTACAAATTGCAATCCTCCCCTTTTCAATAGAAAAGGAAACAAAGAACAGAGAAGCTCCTGAAAGTGCTTGGTCACTTGGCTCATTAATGGCAGAGCCAGGAAGGACTGGACACTGGGGACCATGGTGCTCTGTTCAGGTGTCCTCCAGTGCCCTCCCTTGTTTCACTTCAATTCAGTAAAATTCCACCCCTACCCACCCCATCCCATCCCACCCCACCCCACCCCACCCCACCCCATCCCACCCCATCCCATCCCACCCCATCCCATCCCATCCCACCCCACCCCATCCCATCCCACCCCATCCCATCCCACCCCACCCACCCCATCCTATCCCATCCCACCTCATCCCACCCCACCCCACCCCATCCCATCCCACCCCACCCCACCCCACCCCATCCCATCCCACCCCGTCCCATCTCATCCCATCCCCTCCTGTCCCATCCATCCAATCCCATCCCATCCCATCTAGTCCCTGAGTATTTCTTGAGTGCCTGTCAAGCCCCGGAGCTGTTCTGCAGGCTGTGGATACACTGGTGAACCAGACAGATACAGGACTGAGCACTGCAGAGCATGACTGTCCTCACAGTCCTCAATTTGTGGTTCTCATCATTTTCTTAAGTTCTACTCGCCCTCTTTCTCCCTCACTCCTCTCCTTCCTCCTCTCCCTCATTCCAGATCACCCTTTGCACTGAGCAAGATAAATGGCCCCCAGACATCCCTTAATTTCATCACTTCCCTGGATGAGGACCCTAACTACCCACCCTGTACCACCCTACTCTTTTCTACTTTTGTCTCTCAGAACAGGTATAATCTGTGGGACTGTGGGCTCCACGACAGTAGGACCTGTTCTGGTATCATTCACTCTGCTCAGCAGACCATCTGGCTCGTAGTAGGTGCTTAGGACATCCCCATCCAGTGGCTGACTGCTTGTCTGCCTTGTAAGACATCCTCAGACCTTACGCTCTTAACTGTTCTGCTCGGCCTGAGAACTTCCCTCCATGCCATGTCGCAGCACACACAACCCCACACTCCTTTCCTTGAACTGATTCCTCAGCAAGGGGACACTAGCATTCAACACTCCCATGTGGATTGCAGTCTCATATCCAGCTTAGTTTCTCACCTCTCTTAGGAAGACTTCACTGAAATCTTTCTCCCCTTCCTCCCTCCCTCCTTCCCTCCCTCCTTCTTCTTCGTTGAGCATTATGCCAGGTCCTATGAATACCAATATGAATCATGAGTAACCCCTGTTTTTGAGGATCTCATGGTTGAGTGGAGAAGACAGACAAGTAAATAATTATAATGCAGTATAATTTGGCTATGGCAGGGGTATGCATGAGCCGCTAGAGGTCTACGAGTAGTAAACTCATGTTGGTCAGGAAAAGCCTCTTGAAGATTTACTAGGTGATCCTTGAAGCACAATATGACGTAAGACAGGAGAAAACTTGCTGGGTTGGTGCAGAAGAAAGGAGTATTAGACACAAGTAAGAGCTGGAAACCAAGGATTTCCCATCTTTTAAAACCCCCCAGGGGCGCCTGGGTGGCTCAGTGGGTTAAAGCCTCTGCCTGCGGCTCGGGTCATGATCCCGGGGTCCTGGGATCGAGCCCCGCATTGGGCTCTCTGCTTGGCGGGGAGCCTGCTTCCCCTCCTCCCTCTTTCTCTGCCTGCTTCTCTGCCTACCTGTGATCTGTCTGTCAAATAAATAAATAAAATCTTAAAAAAAAAAAAACAACCCAGTTATGAGTGGGGACCTTCTCATCACTAAATGTATGCTGGACCAGACCTCAGATCGAGTGCCACAGTCCATCTGTGATGTACTCTTAAACGTCCTTTAGCCCCAGTGTGTAGCTTGTGAAATCAGAGTATCCTTAGCACAGGGATCAGCACATAGTAGGTGCTCAGTGAATACATGTTGAACTAATGAATATCTACTTAAGATGTGTACTGTTGGAAGTGTTTGAACTTGCTTGTCACGGGTTAGTTCCTGAACTTTCTGTTTTGTTCTCTTCTTCTTCCTTAAGAGATGTAGAGAGAAGACGGAACATTGGCTAAGACCTGAGAGGAACTGTGGTTTGTTCCCTCCCAAGACCATTCTCCAATTTGGATTAGTTCCTCTTTCTTGTTCCGAACTTCAGCCTTGACCTTCTGATTTAAATAGAGATTAACAGCTAAATGGAGCCCATTATTCACCTCCTCTACCCTCAGTTTTTTTTTTCTGAGTAAAACATACTCCATGCAGCAGCTCCAGTGTGGGCAATAACCCTTTTTGAAATTGCTAGGTGATCAGATTTTACTAAATCTGACTCTTTCTTCAGTCTCATGACCTCTTGCCCTGCATTAAAACAAAATCTATCTGTGTTGCGGTCTCCCGTCCATGGCTGGCCACTCCTCCGTGTGCTATCATTTCTCCTCTAACGAGTTTCTCCAGTAATCTCTGCCGCCCTGGCAGCCCCCAAGTAGAACCGTATTTTTGTCATTTCCTTTGCCTCAGCAGAAACTGGGAGGGCATGGGTGGCAGAGGACAGTTGGCATTTGTCAAGTAAATAGTGGTGCTGATCGCCGTGTCTGGCGTCTCACCATGGGCAGCACATTTAATGCTTACGGTGACCGTGGGTGTTAAGGAAATTCAAAGTTCAGCCTTCATTTACCCCCAGCCAGTTAAATCAGCATCTCAGGGGTGGGGACTACCTAGACCGTGGTATTTTTAAAAAGAGTTCCAAGCCCTTCTAAGAGGCAGACTGCGTTTTTCCATCACCGCCTTACATTGGCCTGCCTCTCCGAAAGCAGGTTTCAGAGAATTTTAGGAGCCATCGATAGAAATACCAATTTGATGATGAAAGGGTGAGGAGTGAGGCCACAGATTGTGGTCCCAACTTTGTTCAAGAACAAATAGTTTCTCGAGGGAATAATCTCATCCGTCAGAAACACCATCTGAGCCTTTTGCCCAACCGTCCGGAAAATGCAGTGCTAACAGCGGTACCCAGGGGGCACTGCATATGGTGACATAGAAAGGGAGTCTGCCATGAACGGCTTTCCCACGGAAGGGAGAGTTTTTCACGTAGTGCACAACCCAAGAGTTGTGTTCCTGGTGCCAAGAGTCAGCGTGGCCTCTTATGGTCTGCACTTACCGTACACCACAGCGGAGGGCCACAGACAGAATATTCAAACCCAGGAGCACGCTGGGTCCATCTCGCAGGTCTTACACTAAAAAGTTCAACAAATTCCAATACTGGATGAACAGGAAGAGCTTCTTCCAAGAAGTAATTGGTCTATCACGGCCTCCGATGAGATATGGACAATCTTGACTTTGTTTCCAGGATCATTTCCCTGAGCTATGCCTGCCTGAGGATTCTACTAGTGCTTTCCTGGGGGAGGAATTTGATTAATACCAGAAAATGTACAGAGTGAGGGCGGGTCTTAGTTTGTAGTTGGTTGATGCACATTTGTTTACCTGAATCGTAGACAAAACTATTTGAATCCTTTCCGTATTGTGGATTCAGCCATTTCCTGTCATTATGTTATTAATTAAAAGGATTTCTCCAGGTTTGTAAAGATGGTGATTCAAGAATAGTAAGGCCAGTTGAACAGGTGTCCAGGTTCTCCAACCGTTGATGGGAAAACCAGGCAAGCAGGGCCATTTTACAGAATATAGGAGCAATATGTTTAGATTCTTTTTGGGAGAACCCCTAAAATATGTGTGCTCAATCTGGCAGCCTCAAGGGTGGAAAAACCAGTGTGTTGTTTAAGTCCATTATTAAATTACAGCAGAATTATCTGGCTGGGCATATAAATTGGTCCCAGAAAAAAGTAAAAATACCATTTATTTCTCCCTGGAGGCATTTTCACCACATAATGGAATGGTTAGGAGTGTGGACACTGCAGGCAGGCTTCTAAGGTTTAAATTCCAGCTCTGCCACTTACTACCTGGGTGATCTTGGGCAAGTCACTTAACTTCTCTCAGCCCCATAAATCTGTTCACTGAAATAGAGATGACAGCAGTACCCTCAATCAGAACATTGCTATGAGGATCAGATCTGTTAATATTTGCCAAACATGTGGAATGGTGCCTGGGACATAATAAATGCTATATATGAGTTTGTTAAAAAAAAGTTCCCCTTAGTATTTCTCAAATTTCAGTGTGCAGATGAGTCACACAGCGGTACCGTAGCGAGGTGGACTCTATTTCCGTAGGTCCAGGGTAGGACTCAAGAATCAGTATTTCTCTCATGCTCCTAGGTGATGCTGCTGCCCACTCCTTGCCCTGGGTGGGATGCTGAGGTGTCTTCAGCCTTCGGCTGTGTGGGGGTGGGAAGGATCTAGGAGTGACTCACCTGCTCTGTTTAACTTGTCTCAGCACCTAAGAGCTGGGAGTGTTTGAAGGTAAACTCTCAGGGCCAACCTTCTGCGGCTGGTGTGAAAATATCTAGGCTTTAATGCTCATTTAATTCTCTCCCGAAGTCCCTTAATGCTCCTGTGGGTTACTCCAGACCCAGGCACTTCTAATCTCCAGTGGCCTCCAATCCACAGGCTTTTTTTGGAGTAAGAGATCGGGGTGAAAGGGTGGAGATTTAGTCCCCACGAGTGGAACATCTTAGAGACCAATCACTCTCTCCCACTGCAGATACAGGCCTCTCTAGGGTAACTTTTGTCTCCTCATTGGCTTGACTGCTTGGGCAAATGCTCCTTTCGTGATCCTTCTTTGATCATTTTCAAGCCCCCAAGGATGGGGGATGGGAGAAAGGTGAAGCCACTGCTCTCACCGCTGAGAAAAATCGTTTACTCCCTGCAATCGGACTAACATCTTGGTTATTGTTTTGCAAGCATGTTCTATGGTTAGTTTAAGTTTCCTGTCTACCAAGTAATTTGTTAAATTTCGTAATGTGCCTCTGAAAATGGTTTCAGGAAAACTAGAGCCCAAAGTGTACAGAAGGCACAGTTTTTGAGGTGAAAGCCCCTGAGGGCTCAGGGCCAGTCGGAGGATGGTTCTACGCTGTGGTTGTGTGTGTTGCTCCCTGTTATACCCGCCAGCTCGGCACTCCGGTGTCCTATCGGTTGTCAGCTCCCTCTGCCTCAGCGAGATGAGTGCGCCTACCTGGGAGGCAGGCGAGACCCATCAGGGCCTTATGGGGTGACCGATGACCAGCCAGTTGTACCCACTTAGGAAGAGCCTTGTAAACTTGCTGCAAAATTAGCATATTTCTCCATGTGGTCACGCTTGAAAAGGAGGAGGAATTACTTCAAGCCATCATAAATAATGCTGAAAAATGAATCATTAGCAAAACAAATTTTTACAAAAAACAAATATTTCACTGTGATTTGGTGCCTTTCCCCGATGCCCACCTGTTATTAATCACCACCTAACTGTACCCCCATCTTTTCTCAGGCTCCTCTCTGGGCCTTTTTTCCCATTTCCTCTCCTCCTTTAGGAAAGTGTTAGCTCCTTATCTTTTTAATTGACATATAATTAATATACGGTGAAATGCACAAATCTTAGGAGTGGAGTTTAATGAGTTTCTGCAAATGCATGAAGCCACATAACCCACATTTCTGTCAAGACACAGAACCTTTCCATCACCCCAAAGACGTTCCTCCTGCTCTTTCCAGCCCCTCCTGCCCCTGGCCCTCAGGATAACACTGCTTTGGTTTCTTTCAACAGAGGTTAATTTTGCCTGTTCTAGAACTCCATATAAATCGAACATGCAGGATGTATTCTTTCGTATCTGGCTTCTTTATGGCAGAATGTCTTTGAGGTTCATTTGCGTTACTGCCTGTGTCCATAATTCATTCCTCTTTTTTTTTTTTTTTTTTGGCTGAGTAACGTTCTGTTGTGTGATTAGAACTTAATTGTTTATCCATTCACTTGTTGAAGGACATTGGGGTCATTTCCAGTTTGGGGCTACTATGGATCACGTTTGGGGCTATTCTCCTCTTCTCCTCTGTGTTGATCATTTCTAAGTGCCCAAGGAAGGGGGATGGGGGCCAGATGAAATCACCACTGTCACCACGGAGAAAATAGGATAAGAATATTCTTGTACAAGTCTCAGAAGTACACATGTGCCAGTTTCTTTTGGGTAAATACATAGAAGTGGAATTTCTGGATCATAGGGTAGGTGACTGTTTAACTTTATGAGAAACTGCCAGACAGATTTCTAAAGTGGTCATTACCGTTTTTGCACTCCTAATGTTAATGTGTGAGAGTTTCCATTGTTCCGTATCTTTACTAGCATTTGGTATTGCCTTTCTTTTTTTCCCTTTTTCAAAAGATTTTTATTTATTTTTGGGGAGGGGGCAAGGGCAGAGGCAGAGGGAGAGAGAGAATCTCCAGCAGACTGTCTGCTGAGTGTGGAGCCCGAAGCCGGGCTTGATCTCATGACCCTGAGATCATGACCTGAGCCCAAATCAGGAGTTGGACGCTTAACTGACTGAGCCACCCAGGTGCCCCTGGTGTTGTGAGTCTTTCAAATGTCAGCTTAGTTATAGGCAGATCAGGTACAGTGTGTGATGTAATTATATCTTATGTTGGTTTTAATTTGCATTTCCCTGTGGACTGATCTGTTGAGCCCTTTCTCCATGTGTTTACCGGCCCGTCACACCTATTGTTTTGTGAACTGCCTGTTCAAGTCTTTTTACTCATTTTAGAAATGGGGTTGGCTTTTTATGATGGGGGTTTGAGGAGTTCTTGATATAGTTTAGATCCAAAGGATTATATTGTGTTTTGTGAATATTTTCACCTAGTGTGAGTCTGATTTACTTTTTCTTAAAGATGTCTTTTTAGAAATTGTTTTTTTTTTCAAGTTTTGACAGTGTTGTATAGAAAATTTCCCCCTTATGATTAGTGCAATCTCATTCCTGTTTATGGAATCTGTGTTTTTCAAGGTTGCAAAGCTATTCTCCTGTGGTTTCTTGTGACAGCTTTTTTGTTATAAGCTTTTCTGTTGACTTCACTTTTGTGTATGGTGTAAGGCCTGAGGTGAAGTTCGTTGCTGCCCTTGTAGAGAGCTCTTTGTTCCAGTACAACTTACTGAACCAACTATCCTTTCTCCTATTGAATTGCTTAGGTTTTTTGACCCCCCCCCCCAAAAAATCAATTGGTTATGTAAGCATGGATTTTCCTGGACTCTTACATTCCTCTGATGTATGTACCTTTCATGACCAATACCACAGTGTCTTGATTACCATAGCCTTACAGGCAGTCTTGAAAGTTGGCAGGGTAAGTCCTTACTATCTTACTCTTTTTCACGATTGTTGGGCTTTTCTTGATTCTCGCATTTCCATTTTAAAATTGTCTTACCAATTGCTACAAATAAAACCCAGGATTTTCAGCAATGGCCACAACTGCCAAACTGTGGAAAGAACCAAGATGCCCTTCAACAGATGAATGGATAAAGAAGACATGGTCCATATGTACAATGGAGTATTATGCCTCCATCAGCAAGGGTGAATACCCAACTTTTGTATCAACATGGACAGGACTGGAGGAGATTATGCTGAGTGAAATAAGTCAAGTAGAGAGAGTCAATTATCATATAGTTTCACTTACTCGTGGAGCATAAGGAATAACACAGAGGACATTGGGAGTTGGAGCAGAGAAGTGAATTGGGGGATATCGGAGGAGGAGATGAACCATGAGAGACTGTGGGCTCTGAGAAACAGACTGAGGGTTTTGGAAGGAGGTGGTGGGGGTATGGGTGAGCCTGGTGGTGGGTATTAAGGAGGCATGTAAAAAAAAGATTTTCTAAAATGGAGCTCTAAGAACAGTGAAATGCACAGATCTTAAGGATGGAGTTCATGAGTTTTGACAAACCTATAATGTAAACGTTCTTCTCAAGACATTTCAGTAACCCAGAAAGTGTCATTGTGCCCCTTCCTAGCCATTCTGCTTACTACCCTCCTGAAAGAACTATCATCCTGATTTCTGCCCCCAAGATAAGTTTGGCCTGTTCTAGAACTTCCTGTAAATGGAATCAAGCAGTGTTCCACTGTGAGAATGAATGGCTTTTCTGTCATCATAATACTTTGATCTGTCAGTGGCTTGTTCATTCTTATTATTGTGGAGTATTGTTCTGTTGCATGAACACACCACAGTTGGTTCATCCATTTACCTCTTTTTTTTTTTTTAAGATTTATTTATTTACTTTAGAGAGAGAGAGCGAGCGAGAGAGAGCGTGCACAAGCGGGAGGGACAGGAGAGTGGGAGAGAGAATCGCAAACAGACTCCATGCTAAGCACAGAGCCTGATGTGGGGCTTGCTCTCAGGACCCTGAGATCACGACCTCAGCTGAAACCAAGAGTCAGACATTCAACCGAGTGTGTCACCCAGGTGCTCCCTCTTTTTATTTATTTTTTAAAGATTTATTTATTTATTTCAGAGAGCGAGAGAGCAGTGGGGGGAGAGGGAAAGGGAGAGCATCTGTAGCGGACTCACCGCTGAGTGTGGAGCCTAGGGCAGGGTTCATCTGATGACCCTGGGATCATGACCTGAGCCTAAATCAAGAGTCCGACGCTCAACCACCTGAGCCACCCAGGAGCCCCTCCTTTTACCTCTTGGTGGACACCTGGGCTGCTGTTTTTGGCTGTTAGGAATGAAGCGGCTATGAATATGTTCTATAAACAAAAACTTTTTGTGGAAATGTGCTTTCATGTTTCTTGGGTAAATATCTCCAAGTGGCATTCCCGGTTCTAGACTGAATGTATGTTCAATTCTTCAGTGAACTGCCAGAACTCTTTCCAGACTGGTCTAATATTTAACCATCCCACCAGCAATGTATAGGAATTCTGGGTGTCCACGTGTTCAAAAAAGTTGGGACTTCATTTTAGTCATTTTCCTGGCATGTAACGATATCTCATTGCAAATTTAAAGTGCTATTCTCTGGTGACTGAAGATGTTGAGTAAGTTTTCATATGCGTCTGTCCTTGGCGAAATGTGTGTTCAAATCTTTTCACCATTTATTTATAGAAGTTATACATATATAAATACAATTAGACATATTTATATATGTTAGGTATTATAGTGTATGTTGATATAGATATAAATATATGAGGTACATGTCTTTGGTCAGATTATTTGTTGTGAATATTTTTTCCAGTTTGTGGCTTGGTTATTCATTTTCTTAATAGTCTTTTGATAAGCAGAAATCTTTATTTTTTTTTAGAGATTTTATTTATTTATTTATTTGCGGGAGGTGAGAGAGAGAGAGTGAGCACAAGCAGGAGGGGAGCAGAGGGAGAGGGACAAGCAGACTGCATGCTGAGCGTGGAGCCCAACTCTAGGCTCGATTCTGCAACCCCGAGATGATGACCTGAGTCAAAATCAAGAGTTAGACTTCCACTGAGCTACCCAGGCACCCCCCAGAAATATATTTTTTAAAGCATTTGATAAAGTTCAATTTTTCAGTTTTTTTTATGGTTGTCGATTTATGTATCCTACTGAAGGAATTATATGTAGTGCAAGTTCAGAAAAATATTCTTTTTTTTCCCCCCTAGACATTCTATAGTTGTAGCTTTTATTGTTAGGTCTCACTATCCTGTTTACATTGATAAGTTCACTTATTAGCTGTAGTTTTTCTTTTAGGTTATTTAGGATTTTCTATTTGCATTATTATGTTGTCTGCAAATAGGGAAGCTTTACTGCTTTAAGTCCAACCTACGTGCCTCTCGTTTCTTTTTCTTTCTACGCTGACTGGAATCTCTAGTGCAATGGTGAATAGAAGTGGTAGGAGTGGACATCTCAGCCTTCTTCCTGATCTAAGTGGAAAGCATTTTGTATCATTTTAGTTGTAAGCTTCTCCTAGATAGTATTTCTTCTGTTTAGGGAGATTTCTTCTCTTTGTAGTTTGTGAGAGTTCCCTGCCCCCAGACCTGGCCAATCATGAATTGTCAAAAGTTTTTTTTTCCTGTACTGTTGAGATTATTATAGTTCCCCTGCCCCCCATTCTACTAATGTGACAGATTTTTATTTATCTTTAAATGTTAACCAAATTTTGCATTCCTGTGAGAAATCCTGCTTGGGCGTGTTTTCCTGTGTTTTATAGGATAGTATTGGGTTTGATTTACTCCTATTACATTAAGGACTTTTCATGAGGGTTGTTCTTAGATGGTAAGTTCATGAGGTATACTGGTCTCAAGTCTTCCTGTGATGTTTTTGTCTGGTTGTGATGTCAGATTTATGCTAACCTCACCCGGTGAGGCTCAAATTCTATTCCTGTCCTCCAGTTTTTTGAAAGTTTTTATGTAGGATTAGGATTACATTTTAAGTATCTGCTAAAACTCACCAGGAAAATTACTGAGGCCTGGAGTTTCCTTTGTGCAAATATTCTTAATTACCAATGAACTTAATTTAATAGATGTATGGCTATTCAGATTTTGGATTTCTTGAGTCAATGTTGATAATTTATGTGTTTTAAGGAATTTGTTCATTTCATGTAAGTTTTTGAATTACAGAATAAGAGTTGTTTTCTCATTATTTTAATGTTTTGTCATTATTTTAATTTATGTAGGATCTGTAGAAATATGTGCTCTTTCCTTCTTGATAGTAGTGATCACTTGTGTTTCATTCTCTTCATCAGTCTAGCTGGGGTTTTACCCATTATATTAAGCTTTTCGAAGAAATACCTTTGTCCCTTTTTTTCCCCATTATTTTTGACTGTTTTATTTCTTCTGAATACTCTGAATTTTATTTCTTCACTTAAAAAAAGAAGATCGGTTTATTTATTTAATTGGGGGGGAGGGGCAGAGCAGGAGGGAGACTCTCAAGCCTGTGCGATCAGGCCTGGATCTATGACCCTGAGACCATGTCCTGAGCTGAAACCAGGAGTGGAACATTTAACTGAGTGTGCCACCCAGTTGTCCCTAATTTCTTTTCTTTCTTTCTTTTTTTTAAATCCCTAATTTCTTAACTTAGAATTTTAAGTTGAAGCTTAAGGATACTTTTTCTCTTTTAATATAAACCTTTAGAGCTGTAAACTTGCTTCTGAGCACTGCTTTAGCTGTGTCCACAAATCTTGGTGTGTTGTGTTTTTGTTTTTTCCAGTTTAAAATATTTTCTAATTCCCTTTGTAATTTCTTCTTTGATTTATGGGTTATTTAGAAGCATATTGCTTAATTTCCCGTATTTATGGATTTTCCTGAAATCTCATTATTCATTACTAATTCAGTTCAAAGATTCAAATCCTTTTAAATTTCAGGTTTGTTTTATGGCTCAGAATATCTTCGTGAATTCCAGGTGTACTTGGATAGACTGTTACTTAGATGAGTTGATTATAGTGTTGTTCACATTTTGTATTTTTCTTGCTTTTTTTGTTTACTTATTGCTATCAATGTTGGTGCCCCCATTCATATGCTGAAATCTTAACCCCTAGTATGATGGGATTAGGAGGTAGGGCCTTGGGGAGGTAATTAGATCTAAGGGTGGAGCCCTTGGGAAGGGATTAGTACCCTTAGGAAAAAGGCCTGAGAGAGAGCTCCCTTTCCCTTCTGCCCTGTGAGGTCACAACAAAAAGACTGATCTCTGTGAACCATACCCCAAGTCTTTGGGTGCCTTTGTCTTGGCTTCCTAGCCTCAAACTATGAGAAGTACATTTCTGTTGTTCCTAAGTCTCCAAGTTTATGATACTCTGTTACCGCTGCCTGAATGGGCTAAGGTGCTTGGTCTGTCAAGAACCGAGATAAATTTACAATTAGAATCACAGATTTTAATATTTATCATTTCTCCTACCCTGTCAATTTTTGCTTCAGCTGTATGCAAGTAGGATTATTATGTCCTCTTGATGAATTGACACTTTTGACATGAAATATTCCTCTTTGTATTTGGTAATACTTGTCTTTGGTTCTGCATTGTTTGATAATAAAATAGCTCCTCCTACTTTCTTATAATTCGTGTTTGCAAGGTATATCTTTATTTATCATTTTACTTCTAATCTATTTATATACCTGTGCACATGATAAAGTTGGGGTTTGTTTTTCATCCAATCTAACAGATGGTATCTTTTAAGCAGAGTGTTTAGTTCATTTACATTTAATTATTGATGTGATTGGATTTAGGTCTATCTCATTGTTGATTTTCTTGTGTCCTTCTGTATTAATTGACCATATTTCAGTAAGCCATTGTATCTCCTCAGTTGGTTTAGTAGCTGTAACACTTTGTCATGTAGCTTTAGTGGGTTTTCTGGTTTTACAATATACATCAAGAATGTACCTTTAATAGTGCATGACTTCACATTTATTATAAGAACTGTATAATAGTATAGTGCGACTATCTCCTCCTGCCTTTGCGCTGTTGTAGTCGCACAGTTTACTTCCATGTATTAGAGACATTACTTTTTTATTTAAATATTGAGTCATCTTTTAAAAATTAAGAAATGAGAGGAAAGTCTTTATTTACCCTGATCTCTTCTGTTTGTGGTACTTTTCAATCCCCTGTGAAATGGGAATTTCCGTCTAGTATCTTATTTCTTTTTTAAGAATAACTCCCTTCGCCATTTCGGGTGGTACAGGTTTTCTAGCTTGGATTTTTTCCAGTTTTGTCTATCTCAAAATTTCTTTGTTTTCCTCTAATTTACAAGGGTATTTGCTCTGAATATAGCGTTATAGATGAACATGTTTCATTTTCAGCACTTTAAAGACATTGGTCTATTTTCTGGCTTGCATTATTTCCAGTGAAGAGTTGAGGGAAATTATTAATTTTTTTTTCCTGTGCGTTATATTTGCCTTCTCTGGATGCTTTGAAGATTTTTGTCTTTGGTTTATCACAATTTAATTATCATAAATCACAGTGTGTTTTTTCCTTATCGTCGTTGGCATTGATTTGCTTCCTGCAATCCCAGTTAATGTGTATCATCAAATTTGGCAAATTCCCAGCCAATTTTTTCTCCAAGTAGTTTTCCCTACCCCAGTCTCTCTTCTCTCCCTTTGGGACTCTTAGTTTCACATGTATGAGACTGCGCTAGACTATCTGATACTTTCTCAACATTGAGACTGTTCATCTGCTTCAGCCTTTGTATCCCTTGTCCTTCTAGCTGAGATACCTTGTACTGCTTCAGCTTCAGGCTTCCTTCTCTCTGCTTCTGCAGGAGCTAATCTGCTGCTTAGCCCATGCAGTGGATTTTAAAAATGTCAGATACTCTATTTTTTTAGTTTGAAAATTTCCATTTGATTTTAAAACATTTTTTTAGAGAACTTCAACAGGAGAAGGCTACAGAAAGTACAGAGTTCTCCTACACCCCCCTCCCCACCCCCACGGTCACTAGCACCCGGCATTACTGGGGGACAATTGTGACAACTGATGCATCAGCATTGATACCTAATTATTAGCCGAGTCCCCGTGTTATACTAGGGCTCCTTTTGTGCAGTTCTGTGGGTTTTCACAAAAGCCTGATGGTATGTATCCACTTCTGTAGTATTCTACAGATCAGTTTCACCACCCTGCAATCCCTGAGCCCTTCATACTCACTCTTTCTCTTTCTCTTGTCCTCCAAGCACCTGACAACCATTGCTCTTTTTACTGTCTCCATAGTTTTTTCTAGAAATCTCGTGTGGTTGGGGTCATATGGTATTGAGCCTTTTCAGACTGGCTTCTTTTACTTAGACATAGAGGAATCCTAAATGTGTGTTACTTTTGGGGGCTTGATAGCTGATTTCTTCTTTTTGCTGAAAGATACTATTGTAGAGACGGACCACAGTTCATTCAGTGACCTACTGAAGGACGTCTTGGTTGCTTCCACGTTCAGGCAGTCATGATTAAATCTGCCATAAACACTCAGGTGTAGGTTTTGGTTTAGACCTGTTTTCAGCTCCTTTGAGTATATTCCAAGGAGCACAATTTCCAGATCTTGCGGTGAGCCAGCGTTTAGCTTCGTCAGAAAACACCCAGCTGTTTCTAAAGTGGCTGTACCATTTTGCATTCCCACGAGTGATGAATGAAAGTTTCTGCTGCTCTCCATTAGCATTTGGTGTTCTCCGGGGCTGGGATTTTAGCCATACTAATAGATGTGCCCTGTTGGTTTTCTCGTAGCGTTCATTATTCAATTGAAATTTGCTACTTGTTCTCTCCATGTTCTTGTTTTCTTTGAGTCCTTGAACTTGAAGTATTTAAAAAGCTTTGTCTGCTAATTCTCTCCTGTCTTTTCTCAGTCTGTTTCTATTGACTTTTTTCCTCCTACCACGCATCTCATTTTCTCCTCCTTCGCATGTCTAGATGTCTATTTTTTAATTGTATGCTGAACTTGATGGATGTGAAGTTCTTGGATATCTAGATTTTGATGTCTTCTTTGCTCTACAGTGTTCTCTGTTGTCCCAGAAAAAAGTTAATTTAATTGCAGATCTCTTACCTAATTCATTAAAGGCTTTTTTAAAAAAAATTATTTATTTCACACACAGAGAGAGATCACAAGTAGGCAGAGAGGCAGGCAGAGAGAGAGAGAGGAGGAAGCAGGCTCCCCGCCGAGCAGAGAGCCCTATGCAGGGCTCGATCCCAGGACCCTGGGATCCTGACCTGAGCTGAAGGCAGAGGATTTTTTTTTTTTAAAGCTTTTATTTATTTATTTGACAGAGAGAGATCACAAGTAGGCAGAGAGGCAGGCAGAGAGAGAGAGAAGAGGAAGCAGGCTCTCCGCTGAGCAGAAAGCCCGATGCAGGACTCGGTCCCAGGACCCTGAGATCATGACCCGAGCCGAAAGCAGAGGCTTAACCCACTGAGCCACCCAGGTGCCCCGAAGGCAGAGGATTTAACCCACTGAGCCACCCAGGTGCCCCTCATTAAAGGCTTTTTAAAAAAGCTTTGTTTGGTGGACCTAGGACTCGATTAGCCTGTTTCTAAAGTGTGGCCCTTCTAGTCTCTCTTTTGAATGACCATCATGTTGAACGAAATCTGTACAACCTCACTGGTTAGAACACAATGTCTCTTGGCGCTGGGAGAGCTTTGGGAGTTGAGCTCACAGTTCTCCAGAAATTATTGTCTCCCCGCTTAGCTGTTCATTGCCTGGTCTCTAGAAGTCTTGCCCTGTGCATTCTGAGCTTAGTATTCAGCCAAAGACTAAAGAGGACTCCACTGCAAATTCCTGGAGCTTCTGGCTTGAGATAACTTTCTCTCAATTTCTGTTCCACGGATTCCAGCTACATCAATCATATCTTGGTACTTAATTCTCTAGCCTAAAGTTGTAAACTAGCACTTGTTAAGTAGCATTAACTAGCACACACCCAGAGCTCTGTTCGGAATTTTTATGCCCCATTTCAGAGTAGAGCTTATCATTATCACACTATTCTGTGAGGAAAGGGAGGCCCAGATAGGACAAGGGCGTTGCCCGGCACCTCCTGGCTGCTGAGAGCTGACCTTCTGATGCCAAGGTTCTGCATGTGTTCGTTTCACCATAGTTTCTGTTGTACTTGTATGTTTTCAAACCAACTTTCTCAGGGCTCTAAGAGTGCATGAAGGAGGCGGGGAGGCTGGAGACATGTCCTATCCCAGCCCACCTCACCTACCTGTCTGCTGTTGGGAAAAGAGCAGATCTACTTCTAAATGTTGACGTGATGAACATTCCATATTTCAAAATATCTTGAAAGAATTTCTGCAGCAAGCAAAGCACATGAACAAATATGTGGGCAACTGTTGGGTCGTACTAGGCATTAATTTGCCCTTTCCCAATTCTGGTTTCCTCTAAGATGAGGAAGAAACCAAGGAAGAGGGGATAAGAATGTCCCCTCTGTAGTTTCCCGCTTCCCATTCTGGGATGGTGCAGGAAGTATATTCATTCAGTTTGGAGCCTACCACAAAGCCCAAGATTGTCCTTCGTTCACTCGGACACCCATGGCCTCTGTTGCAAGGTCTGCACAGTTAGAGAAAGAATACTTCGCATAGTTGTGTTTTCAATAAACGGATGTAAAAAGCCTGGCCCCATGGGATTGGCAGCCTGTAAGTGGCTGCATCAGTCCCCCGCTTCTGCCGTTAGTGCCCTGGTGTGATCCATTCTTCTTGAGTATATTTGCTTCGGATAAATATGGCAAAGGTGATGGGATGTCACTTCAAGATAAGGTTACGAAAAGATGATGGCTTCTGTCTCGGGCACCCCCTTAGTCTCTGTGATTTGGTGGCTCTGAGGGAAGCCAGCTGCCACGTGAGAAGCTGTCCTATGAAGTGGCCCATGTGGCAAGAAACTCATGTCTCCAGCAGCCAGCCAGCCAGCACTGGAGGCCTGCCAGCAGCCATGATAATGGCACTGGAACTAGAGCCCCCCCAACCCCCACCCCCTGCTTTGAGCCTCGCGATGACTGCAGGCCTTGCCCCGACCTGGAGTGCAGTCCGTAAGAGACCCTGAGCCACAGGCACCCAGCAGAGCCACGTCTGGTGTCCTGACCATTGAAAACTGAAGACTCAGTGTGACTAAGCTGATAAATTTTGAGGTGATTTATTGTTAGCGATAGATTAAAAAAAATACAGGTAATTTGTTATTAGCAGTAGATAAAAAATACTAAGTATCGGGCACATAGCTGAAACCCTGTTAATAACCGGTCCTCCCTCTCTCCCTTGCTTTCCTCCTTTGCATCCCTGGAGAATGGTGACTTTTGCGGGGGCCTGATGGCTGCTGTGCCGGCACGGGGCTCGAGGGCTGGACTCGGGCCTCATCCAAAGCAGAATTCTCCACGACAAGCTTTCCCAGCTTCTTTTCTTTTCTCGAATAAATGTTATTGGTGTGGTGAGGAGGGAAAGTTACATCCTAATTGCTCTCTATGTCGAGTTCTACTGCACAGAATCAGACGTGGCACTTGGAGCTGTGGGAAAGGGAGAAGCTGAGAAACCATGGTTGGTGTGGGAGCCTCCCACTGGAAGGTGATCCTGTGTGGTTTCCTGTGCAAGCACCCAAAGAGTGCGGGGGTTGGGGAGGGAGCGCGTGTGTGTGCGTGTGTGCCTGTGTGTGTGTGTGTGCACGTGTACGTTTCTTTTTCCTTCCCTCTCACATACTCTGGCTAACTGTAAAACTAAGTCTCTTCCCTTGGGATCACTTGGAACTTTTATTCCTTCTCGGATACAGGTTCTCAGCTTTCAAATTTCCCCCGCGTTTCCAAGTTGTGAATCCACAGCTCTCAAACTGAGATGCCTGAAATCTTCAGGTTATTCATTTGATATAAGGTCCATCCCTTGGTGAGGCAGGCACTTGGAATTTCTGGGGTCTGCCTGCCAGAATGCATTTCATTTGCTTTCTTTGGGAATTGAAGAAAGGCGATCTTAGAACTGCAGTGAGATAACTGAGGGCTGGTCCCCTACTTTCTTTTTTTTCCCCTTTGTGAAATCTCAAATGGGGGAATAATCTCCATTAAGTATTTGCTGATCCTTGGCACCTGTTCCAGGGGCCGAGGAGCAATTTCACTCTTCTCAAAAATGTCCCTCACATAACATGATCAAGGTTGAAGAATGTACTACAATGCGGTAGGAAATTGCTTGAAGGGTATGGTCCGCCCGTGCGTTCGTCTAAGACAGCACTTAGAACCCTGCAGGGGCCAGCGGGCTTGTCAGTGTTCCAGGAAGGCTTGGGGAGAGACAGTAGGGAGAAGGGCAGATTTTGGTGTGTGTGTCTGAGTGTGTGTGTTGTATACACGTATTTGTATATACTGAACACTGAGGCCAAAGGGCAGACTTGGCCCAGGGACTTCTCTCTAGCGTCTCCTATCCAGTGTGATTACATGTCTGAAAGCTTCATATCTGAAGGGTGACATTTCCACCCCCATGCACCACCCCTGCCAGTTTAAATTCTGTTACTGGCTCTTTGGTTTAATGCCATCTGACTGGACCACCATCCTCTTCATGGGACCAGGGTCCATTCCTGTCTTGTTCGTCAATGTGCCCTTCATGCTTAGGACCGTGCCTGACTCCTGTAGTAGGCACTTAATAGATAGTTGTTAAATGTTGAAGAAAGTAGAAAGGGCCTGTGAGAATTATCCAAGAATTTGCTCTAAAATGTTGCTGAAGAGCACATTGACAGCATATCATGGTGTCCTCGTAAGTAGGACTCTTGGGAGCGTGAACTTTTTTGTTTTAGAATGAAGAATGCCTTCCCAGGTTGGGGATGGGGGCCACTTTGCTTCAGTTGTCTGGACACCGATTTCCTGTTCAGATTTCCTGGCTGTTATGAAACTCAAACTGTGTGTTGGATTGACCTGTAATTGCAGAAGACTGTAGGGAATGCTTTCTTTTATGGGTGCCAGGCCTGTGTGCCTTGACAAGCAGAGCTTTCTCACTGGCTCCTGGCCGTTGTAACTGTACTGTATTGCATGTGTCTTTGTCCGAAGTTGTAAGTCCTGGGGAGTGCATCAGTAATGCCATGGAGGCAGGGGTGGGAGTTAAAGGAGCAGTTGGAAGGAGAGCATGGGTATGGTGAGGGAACAGAGGGGTTCCCTGAAAAAGGGAAGGAACACTGGGGAGGAGGGGATATGAGCTTCAGATAGTGACAAACAGGGCTGGGATCCCCTGCAGCCTTCAGGAACCCCCAGGAGCTGGTCTGTGGGGGCTGTCTGACCACAGAGTGGGCATGTGACTAGCATGTCTATGGGTGAACTGGTGGCCTGGAGCCCTCTGCAAATGGAGGAGGCAAGCCCATGGAAATGTCTGCTAGAGTCAAGTTCAGATCTCTGCCTGACTCTATGAGCAGCCATTTGCCTTCTCTGAGCCTCCATTTCCTATCTGTAAAATGGGGCTAATAACAGTGTGTCCTGCTAGAGTTGCCTTTAAAGCTCCATGAGGTAGTGAAGAGGAAGTATCTGCTGACCTGTCCAGTGCCCAAGTGTTTGCCCGTGTGGCCATTGCCCTGAGCTCACGGTGGATTCCTCCCACATCTGTGGTCCTCCCATGGACAGGGTGTGGTGGCCCTGGAGAGGGAGAAAGGGGGATAAATTCTGAATTTCCCAATATTTGCCATCAGGCCTTGGTTCAAAGTTTTATTTAAAATTTTTTTTTTTTTTTTTTTTTTAACCACTAAACGTAACTGATTCCTCCTCAGGCCGTTACTGCTTTCACTCACCATTTTCTGTTGCGGGTGAATCTCATAGAAACTGGCATCAGTAAAAGTCATGAATATATTCCACAAATTTTGAAGAATAATGCTGATCTTTCTAATTTTTATTTTCTAAATTTTTTAAAAAAAGGTTTTATTTGTCAGAGCGAGCACAAATAGGTGCTCCCTACCCCCTTTCCTTCTCTCTACTTTCTTCTGCCTCCCCTCTCGGGCTGTGTTCCTCCAGTTTCCTTCCCTTTTCTGGGATCTTCTGATTTGTACAGATCTTTATTTAGAGGAGAGATCTTTAAACTTTTTCTGAGAAGGGCAAGGTAGCAAATATTTTAGGTGATGTGAGCTCTGTGTTCTCTGTTACAGGGGCAGAGTTGAATAACTATAACGTGAAAGCAGCCATAGGCAGTAAGGAAATGAATGCGCATGACTATGTTCCAATAAAACTTTATTTACAGAAACAGGAAGTAGACCACATTTGATCCATGGGGTGTAATTTGCGGACTCCTGACTTCAAGCAATTTAAGAATTGTGTTTTTTGGGTTTTTTGTTTTGTTTTGTTTTTCTAGCTTTAGCTGTTGGTATTTCTTAGTATTACTCCACCCGGCAAAGCTGAGGGTTTTGCTGTGGATATATCTATCTTTGGAGGACCATGAAGATAGTGAGGTTTTATAGCTAACCATTAATATTTTCTCCATCTCATGTTAATTTAAGCAGGTCAAAATGATGCTTTGCCCACACTGTCAGACACATGTATTGGGTACACTGAGGCCTGGAATTAGTGTGACTGGTTTCCCAGGCTCCTAGGTGAGGGGTGTATGTGGGTGTGGGTGGGTGTAGGTAATTCTTGAGACCAGAGTTCTCTTGGCCAAAAATGGGGAAAACTAAGATTCAGTGTTTTGGCTTTTTTCACTTTCTCATTTAATTCTGGGAAGATCCTCACATCAAATTGTGTAATGGAAAAAGTACTGGACCAGAGCCAGGGGAGCTGATTGCTATTTTGGTTGTATTACTACTTTTGTGTTTGACCTTGGCAAGTACTTTCATTCCCTCGTTTAGGTCTGTCAGATATTTAACTAGAATCTTTGGTTACCAGATCTTTCAGCATTTGTCTCCTCTTCAGATGAAGTCTTACCTGGAGTTCAGATGTGTCTACAGTGAAGTGGGGCTGAGGTATCCGAGTCCCTTTGTCCTAATGCTCAACTTCACCCACACCTGAGGCGAACCCAGAAGCCTGCCTGCTAGAATTCAGGGACTCTAGGCCGCATAGGGTAAAGACCACTGAACTGTGTGGTTCTTTGGTCTTATCTCCTCTCCTGCCACCAAACATCCCTAAAATTGTTGATCCTCCTCAAAATGGAATAGACTTTTCCTAAATTGGTTCTTACATACTCACTAGTCTCTTTCCCTCATTGGCTTTTCACTCTTCGCAGCCTTCCTGCCTACTTCCTAGACTCCTTACTTACCATCCATGGCCCCGGTCCAGATGCCCATCTCTAGGGTTCCTCTAGCTAACTGACTTCTTATATCAAATTTAGGGGTCATGTACTGATTTCAGAAGCATCTCCTCATGGCTTTCAGATATCCTTGTTTTAATGAACCTTTCCTCCCTACACCTAAAAAATTCAGGAAAATCCAAATTCTGACCAGCAAAAGCCAGTGTGCTTCTCGTGGTGCCCTCTGGAGGAGGCACCTGGCACCTGCTGACTCACTGACTCAACCTTTAAGGAAGTGGCTACAATGTTACCGAGCTCATTTCCTTTAGGTTTTCTTTTGTCCATTGATAATTGTCACAAGGTAAGGATTGTAGGGGGAAGAAAACAGAATTCTATCCATCACTTCCAGGGATAGAAAGACCTGCAGGTTGAAAAGTTACCCACGTGAAAGGAGGGGAGGCTGTTAGAAAGTCAGACTTCCCAGCACTGTGCATGGATATGCCAAGTTCATGTCAGTCCATTTGTAGGATTTTCTATCTGTGTACCCTTCGTCGTAGGTCTAGATGTCAACAGGTTTCACTGTTCCAGCTGTATCCAGATCGCTCTCCTATCCTGTCCACCTGGACCCTTCCTGGCCTCCAAGGAAGCGGGATGGAACAGTGATTGGGCCAAACCTGACATAAATGAGGACAGGGATTCAAAGACAAAAAAGAAAATGATTTAGAAAGGAAACCCAAAGAAATTACAATTAGCCGCAGGTTGCTAAATCTCCATTAGCCTCCCACTGTGCTGTTGTTCTGTAGCCAACTTAGATTATCCAAAGACAATGTTTAAAAACCATTTTAACTAAATTAGCAATCATGTAAAACCTTCCCTCAGAATATATGTTTATCTGCACTTTCCCCTGAACAATTTCTGTCAAGGAATTACATGAAAAATTGAGGTCAAAAAAGACTGGTACAGAGGGAAGATGTTTTGAGCAAGATATCAAACATTTGGTATTAACTCTATGTGACTGCATGATTTTGATTTTCAGTTCTTCCCTCTAACTAGGGTGGCGGTCTTGATTTGCCCAAGACAGTCCTGGTTTTTCTCTGTGGTCATGACATAATGATGAATAACAACCCCCCTTGCTCCCACCAACTTGATCCTTACATGTGTTCCAGTATGGACAATGAATTATGTGGTCATTCTGTAGATAAGCAGAGAAAAACTCCAGTCTCCAAAAGGTGCAGAAGGTGGTGATATAGCCAAATCCTTTCCATATGGGACTGTCTTAAAACTTAGACCTCAAGGGCCTGAGTATAGCCCATCTCATCAAGGACAGATGCATTTATCACAATTTTTATGTCTTGGTATAACGTACTAGAATCTTAAATTCCTTGCTTCAGTGTTAGGCATATTACAGACCAAGAATCTTCCATTTTGAAAAATTATACCTGGGTTGATAGATTTGTTGGTGACTTGGTGATCCGTTTTGTGCTTCTGGCTGTGTTGGGGATGGATGTATGTTCTGTCTCTGCTCTAATTCTGCCTCTACCCCACTTCTCAGGGGGGCTGGGAGAAGATTCCCAAATTGGGAAGGGAGTTTGCCTACTGACCTGCAAGAAAGATACATCACCAGCTCAGACTCCACGTCTGAATTAAAAATGGCAGCTCATAGGGGGACCTGGGTGGCTCAGTAGGTTAAACATCCAACTCCTAATTTTGGCTCAGGTCAAGATCTCAGGGTTATGAGATTGAGCTCCCTTTCGGGCTCTGCACTGAGCATGGAGCCTGCTTAAGAGTCTCTCTCCTCTCCCTCTGCCCCTTGCCTGCTTGCTTGCTCTCTCCCTCCCCTTCTGTCTCTCAAAAAATAAAAATAAAAAACAAAAAACCAAAGAAACCCAAATCCTATCAATATGTAATTAAAAAGAGGCAGAGACTTCAGTGGTTATTACAGTTCTACTTTTCCTTTGTGAGCCTGAGCTGAGTTTGATCCTGGCTTTGCCCATTTGATAGTTATGTGGCCATAATTGAGTGACTTAAACTTTCTGAGTTTATTTTCCCAACTGTAAAAGGCACTGCTAAGGCCTTTCTTCTCTATGCTAGGGTGCTAAGGTGAGCCTCGGGTCAAGTGATGTCTGGAAGAGATGTAATCTCCATGTAGATAAAAGTCATTTTATCATCCTGCTGGTGTGTTGGAGTGCAGTAATTAGCTAATTCTTGGCAGCTTAACCATGGTTCAAAATAGGCCCCCATTTTAGTATTTACCTCCCCTCTTTGTGGTCAGGGCATATAGATTTCCTTTTGGTAAATCCTGTTCTCTTGCAACCTTTAGTTCTTCATCTATAAAATTGGGACAGTTATAATATTAAGACCTGTACTTGGCCAACTGGACTTTTCAGTCCTAGAACTATAAGCTATGCCACTATCTATTTTTAGAAAGGAAAACTCATTCTGCTGCTGAGCAGTAGAAGTAGGACAATCCAGCCAGGTCCTCTTTGACCTGTGAAGTTCAAATTAATTAATTCATGCATTGAGCAAATGTTTATTGATATCTTTCTATCAGACAATGTATGCCAAGTCTTTCACATTTTTCTCATTTAATCCTCAGTACATACCATGTGTTGGGTCTTGCTGCTTGCTTTGCAAATGAAGAAATGAAGCTTATGGAATTTAAGTAACTTGTCCAAGACGCTCCAGCAAGCATGTTGTGAGGCCAAGATTTGAACTTGGGTCACTCCAACTCCAAAACCTCTGTTTGCATTTGGCCTCCCTGCTAGGGGAAGAACAGCTGGAAGCAAATTTTACCTGAGATGCGAGTGAGTGAGTGTCCTATTTTTTTTTTCCCATCCAAATGTGTACAGCAGTGATGAAGGGTTTCATGAGCATGGAGGTTGTCGGTGGAGGGCTTTGGAGGGCTTCTTTTGGCCTTATCTGTCTAGCATGCCTCTCCTCTCCCTCCTTGGCCTCTTCCTGTGGTATTGATGATGATGATGGTGGTGGTGGTGGTGGCGGCAGATTCTTTGCTTCGGAAGGCCCCCCCATTAGCTCATCCCATGTAATTCTTATGGGCATGTCAGTTACAGAACCAGCTCCTCTGGACACAGGGGGCTTTCCACTGATCCAAGTGTAGCCTATCAGAGGAAGTGTGCTTTTTGTGACCAAGTCACAAAGGCTTGGTCCAAGGAGTGGGCATGTGACCCAAACCAGCCAGCTAGTTTCTTCCGTAGGTCTTACCTAGATTGGGGAAGGAAGAGCTTTCTTTTCTGCCTCTGGGATGTTAAGTAAAGTTCCTGGATGCAGCCATCCTCTCTGACAGGCAGGCAGAATCCTGGGAAGCCAGCGAGAATGGGCCTGACCTGCAGGGGGAAACTGAGGAGTGAGGCAGCCCGGAAACGCTCCTCAACAAATCCCCCCCCCCCCCCCCCCCCCCCCCCCCCCCCCCGTCCTCACTCTATTGTTTCTGAGTTTTGTTTGTCATTCGTGCCTGAGTGATACAAGATGCTTCCTAGCGCATGTTTGCAGAAGTGCAGAGTCTGGGAAACGTTTTCCTGGACCGTGAGACCAGGCAGGGGAGGAGTCAGCCGTGTAAAAGTAAAGTAAATCATGATTATGATCATGTGTTGTGTGTCGTGGTTGGTTTGGTTTTGGGATGTGTGTGTTTTTCCTCAAGGGTAAGTCATTTGCTCATTTGTCTATTTCCTTAGTTATCAATCCACTCAGATAACACGGGAGGACCTCCCTGGGTTCAGGGCCCATGGGGTGCCGGAGGCCTGGGGGCAGCCAGGAGTCCCAGCCGCTCCCCGTGGGCGGCTCATGGTCTAGAGCCCTCTTTCTGTCCGAGCCAAGCCTCCAGGGCCCTCGTCTCAGCAGGCTGTGTTTACCGTTTACAGTCTACTACTCAGGTGCTAAATTATTTACAAATTCTTTTTACCAGAGCATCCAGAGGCTTAAAAACAGATTCTGCTTCTGAGGCCTGGGGTCAAAGCTCCTTTCAAGACACTCCTGTTATCTTAGTCCTCTCCGTACTTTGCCCCTAGCATACCCAGGGTCCAGAACAGCTCTTTTGCCAGAATCATTCCTAAGGGAATGTTTAAGCTGGAACTCAAGCCCTTTTGAATATGTTCTTCTCTGTTCACTTGAGGTTAAACCACCCTGTGGGTCCTGATGGATGTTAAGGAAGAATGTCGGACCATCCCCCACCATGGGGTCCAGGGGGCCTTGATGCAGGCTGGGCAACTGCCGGTTGCGTCTGCTCGCCCTGCATTGTGCTGCCAGGCCCTGCTACTCCCTGTCTCTCCTCCGGCCCTCTGACCATCCCCTTTGGCTAGGGTCCTCCCCCTCTCCAACCTCTTCCTGCTCTGCTGCCTCTTTTTCCATCATGGCACCAGGCTGAGCCTTTCTGGAAGCTCTTTCTTGAAATGAATGTGTTCTTTTTGGCACTGCCCAGCTCCAGCTCCTCCGGGCTCCCTATTGCCTGGGGCCATGCCCTGGGGAGACCCGAACTAGAGCAGGGAAGAATCTGGGTCAGGGACACTGGTGGGAATGGTTAGAATAACAACTGAAGGCAGAGATCAGCAGAATCTAATTGGAGAAGTGGTGGTAGGAGTGGAGGGAGGGGGGCATGGCTAGAAGGATCTGAAAACCGAATGGGGTACAACAGAGGAGGAAGAGGGGTGTGCAGAGTCACTTAGGTAGATGTTGCTCGAGCTGGTCTTGGAGACTGGGTCCTCCTGTCTCGGCCTAGTGCTCATTCAATCAACTACACCCGCTTGTCTCCCAGCCGCTGGCCTCCCTTCACCCACTGCTTCCCTAGCATAGCCATCTGCAGCCTGGAACAGGGACCCTGTACTATGATCTACAATGTCACATGATCTTCACCAGACCAGTTGTAACCCCTAAGTGAGTGCTTGGGTGGGAACACAGATAATTGACCTTATGTCTGCCTTCCCCTTGGGGGCCACTCTGGCCTTGCTCACTGCAGGATCCCGGGGAAATGTCTGGAACATATTAAGTTCTCAAGAGCTGATGGAATGACTGAACAAACAGATGCTTAATCTATAGATTTCTGATCTTCACAAGTTTTTGGTCCAAGATATTCATCTACCTACATTGGGACCTCCTGGCAGAGAGAGAGAGAAGCTAGATCATCATGGCCATTCATAAATGTTTTTTCCCAAGTCAGCCTTATTTTACTCTGTACAAAAACACAAGTAAAAAAATACTTACATGGAATCAAGAAAGCTACAGGGGAAATGGAGAAGCCGCTTAGAGCTGTGGTGAGGGACAGCGAATTTGATGTCAGGAGCCAGCTGAATGAGCTGGAGTTCTCCCGGTGGCCGGGAGGGCCAGTGTTGGGAATCTCAGAGGAAAGTCTCGGGTCTCGACCCTCCAGGACCCGTGGTCCTGCAGCACATGTGGCTGCCACAACACCCACAGCTGAAAGGGATGGATATTTTGAATTTATTGATCTCAATTCAATTTCAGGCCTTCCTCTGGGGATTTGAATTCTGGAGGGTTGAGAGACTGAATTCTCTGCGTAGTGGGGGGACCCGAGAACAGATGGGGACTGAGCAGAGGCAGGGCCCCCAACTGGGGTGACAGGGCAGGAGAGATTTAAAAAAAGGGGGGCAGGATTGGGTCCTCATATAAGTCCAAGACTCTTTTTAAAAAATCTTTTCCCGGGGTGCCTGGGTGGCTCAGCAGGTTAAGCCTCTGCCTTCGGCTCAGGTCATGATCCCAGGGTCCTGGGATCAAGCCCCGCATCGGGCTCTCTGCTTAGCAGGGAGCCTGCTTCCTCCTCTCTTTCCTGCCGGCCTCTCTGCCGACTTGTGATCTCTGTCTGTCAAATAAATAAATAAAATCTTTAAAAAAAAAAGTCTTTTCCCATTAACAGAGGGAACCCAGGGTGGGAAATAGGAGACGTCAAAGGACATGTACTAAGTGCCCGTTACATTCCAGGCGCTGTGCTGTGGGGGCTGGAGTTAAAAGGGAGAAATAATGTCATCCCTCTTTCCATGGCTTCCTGAAGCTTGCTTCCCAATGTGGGGGTTCAGATCATTAAAGTGCAAAGACAGGAGCTAGCGAAATTCATGTGGGTTCGTTATATTGAATAGCAAAGAAGAAGCTCTCTGAAGTGGTACAGCTGAGGCGGAGGGCCGAAAGAGGAGCTGTGCCCAGAAGGGAAGAGCACTGCTAACAGAAGGGACCACAAGTGCAAAAGTCCTGGGGCAGCAATGAGCTTTGTGGGCTCCAGGATCTAGAATGCAGTAGTGTGGGAGGAGGGGGCTGTTGGCACTGGGTGAATGTGGGCAGGTCAGCAGGGACAATGGTGCCGGGTGAGAGGGACAGGAGGTTGGACAGCTGGCATGCTGTGGGGTTTTGGGCAGTTTTGATTGTAGTTTTACAGTAACCCTCCCCCTCACTGCTGTGGAGGGGTGTAAAAAGGGAAGAAGGGAGGATGTAGGGGAACCTGGAGGAGGCTGCTGGGGCAGGTTCAGGAAAGGGACAGTGACAAAGAGAAGGCTGAAGGCAGTGGAGAGAGATAAAGGGAACAATTTGGGAGCTTCTGGATTTTACCTCTGACCCCATAATTGGGGTCTGGTCCTCCATTTACCTGTCTGTAAAATGAGAGCTATTCTCAAATGTCCTCACAGCTCTTCGTGTCTTGGAGAGTCTGACTCTGGCCCCGGGCGCTTTCCCAAGGTCTGTATCTGTTAGCTTTTTCTCTCAAGGCTGAGAAACCCTCACTGGAGAGAATTTTAATTCATGACTTAAAGATAAATTTCCCAACTTTCTCTAAAGTTCTGTTCATATTTTAAGTGCATGACCATCTTGTGTCCTTGCTTCTTGGTGGGAGCTGGTGGGAGACGGTGTTAAATTATTAATAGAATAAGAAGACACGAAAACACATATTTTAATATAACTTATGTGGGAAACATGATCTTTGGAGACTTTGGCAAGCGGTTGGAAATGCGTGTTTGCCCCCAAACTTGGAAAGCCCTTGATCAGGCTGGGGTCTTTGTTTCCAACAAAGCCCTTGACCCCTAGTGGTTTCAGTTCTGTTTACTCTTGGCAAGCATTTCTGGTTCAAAGGGAGAATCTTAAAAAGCTGGATTGGGAAAGTCTATAAAATCTTAACGCATCTTTGACATCAAATAGCTCTTTCAAAGCAGTGATTTGATGAAGTAAATAGGAATGCAGCAGCACAAACCATATGGAACGCATTTTCCGTAACTGCTCCGCACTTGAATAACAAAGGAGAAAAGTTCTTGGCACGGGGAGTTTGGGATTTTAATGACCCTTAAATATTTGGCTTAGTTGCCAGATGTGTTTTACCAGGCTGAAAACCCCAAGGATAGGCCCTGCCTTTCTCTTCGGCAAAACATAAGCTAACATGATGTTGCTGCTCATGAAAAGATGTTTGTGCCTCGTTGCAGAAAGCTTAATTCACCATGATTTCCTTAATTATCCGCCCCTCCCCCAAACTGGCATGACTCCCAGCGTGCGTCCCGCAGCATTTCTGATGTAGACACTAAGCCGGTTAGGACTATGCCACAGAAGCCTCCTTAATTATTGGAAATGGAGATCAAAGGGCTGAAAATGGTTCCAAGTGAGTGAGTGTTGCCGCCGGAACTGGGGTGGGCCTGGGGCTTTGGTCTTCCTGGCATGAATGTCTCTGCCCTGACCCGCTGCGTGAGCCGTGTAAGCCCCTTGGGTTCTTAGCGAACGTGGAACAGTGCCCCTTTTCAAGCTGTTACTATCAGTTCAGATTATGAATGAACCCACCCCTGCTAGAAACACAGACCTGCCTCTTGGGGCCCTCACCTTGAAATTCCCTCATCCCTTGAAACATCTGTGTGTGGGTCATTGGTGGTTCTCATCTCAAGAGAACCTCAAAACTGGTTTTGTCTAACTTGTGTGCACTAGAGAGTGGATAATGGATCCATAATAACCTTTCCCCCAAAGACACAAAAATTCACAACTTCAAATGGAAGGGGCTTCAAAGAGATGAAGGCAAGCATCCCCCATTTCACAGATAGAGAAACTGAGGCCCAGAGAGTAGAAATGGTTTGCCCAAAGCCCAGTGGCTTGACAAGCTGGTGTCAGCCCCAAGATCAGAATCTCCCTAATTCATCAGGAGTGTGACACCAAAGTGATTTCTGTTGATGAAAATACAGTGTATCTGCGGAGGGAAAGATTCCCCGACAGAGAAGGTAGCTCAAAGCACGCTCTTCAGGAAGGAATTGGCACAGGGACAGGGACCCGTCTATCCATCAAGCCGTGGGCTAGGTTGTTTCCCTTCGGCAGGGTTACGTAGGCTTCCTGAAAGGAACACAGAACGTTTTATAGAAGAAGAACAACAAGAAGTGAAGTGACGTGATGTCACACAGCCGGGGCAGGCCAAGGGCAGAGCTGGTTCCGCAGCTCTTGCTTCTCTTGAGACGTGAAGGTTGGACCCTGGACTTCGCACAGAGGGCCTGGAGACCCGGAGCTGGGGAGCTGGGGCTCTGTCTCTCCGCTGGATCCGATGCTTGGGCCACTGCCTTTTCCAGCTTGTGTCACCCTAGAGGAGACTGCTTGTCCCTCTCAGCCTGGCAAGAGACCCAAGAACAAATTTGCTTTTCCATCCTTGCCAGTCGATGGGTATGGGCAGAAGCCCACATTCGCTGTGGAACTGGAAGAAGGTTCAGAGACTCTCAGACCAGAGTCATACCAGATACTATGGTATACTTTCCCCATTAAAAAAAATTAAAAGCCATTCCGCTTAAAACCAAACACCATAAAACCCAAACACTGAATCTAAGATTCTCTGCCTTTTGGTGTGCAGAACTGTGGGTGGGGCTGGTGATAGCCGCGAGAGGGGACAAGCACGCAGGTGCCTTGCTGGATCCCACCGCCTCTTCCCAGCTGTCCTCCCCTTGCTTTTCCTCACTGCCCCCATTCCTAACCTGCTAGGCTCCTATAGGCCTCTTCTCCTGGTTGACCAGGGACCCCCATCCTCCACCCTATCAGTCATACCCCTGGGATGGGTAATGGTCATTGTGACATTCCATCTGTGACCAGATGTTCTTAAGGGGAAGATGTCTAACCAGACTGGGAGCTGGGAAGTGAGAAGAAAAGATAGAAGGGCCAGAGCTGGTCTCTCAACAATGCCAAGGGAGGTCCCAGTCGGCCTCCCCAGCCCTCCTCTCTGGTAGGTAGGGGATGGGCCCTGCCTTGAGAGAACTAGGAGAACCAGAACTCAACCTTGATTTGGGGATATGCAGATTCCTGAGCAATTTCCAGGTTTTTGTTCAGTACAGACTTTGCACAGCCCCAAACTAGAGTGGGCAGAGGGATGCCACTCCTAGGTTCCCTCCCTGGGCCTGTTCTTCCCGCACTAGCTTGGGGCCATGAGCAGAGAGACAGACTGGGTCAAAACCAGGGGCTTTTGCAGTGTGTCAGGCATGTTAAGTAGAGGGATTATATACTCCCAATCTTGCCAGAAAGTACCTTTAGTGTCCCTCATCACTGGGTTTTCCAGCACTCCACTTGGGTGAGACTAATGATACTCTGTGCTGTAGAAGAATGCTGGACTTTATGGTCTCAAACCTTCATTTATTAAGAGGAACATTCAGATATGACAATGGGGAGACCCGAAGTGGCCCTTGTAGGCTCCTGAGGAGATCCTGAAGCCAGATAAGAGTTTGAATGTCCCAGGGCTTCTGTGGCTAGATCAAGGGCAAGACATTCAACTGACCTTCAGGAAGGACAAAGCCAAGCCTTAGCTCCCAAGAGCCTGTGGACTTAGGTTTCCTTCTCCCAAGACTCTTGCCTCTGATTTCCTGGGACTCAGTCCTTACAGTGTCCCCACGTTCAGGGCTAGTCCTAGCACTTACCACGGTGAGGAGGGGAGTGTGGAGGCAGGGAGAGTCACGTGTGTGGGTGGAGGTGGAGAGGTGGGATCAGATGCACGTACGATTTAGGTATGTTTAATTTTTTATCAAAGGGACAGATTAAAATGTCTGACACAGTTCCACGAGGATCTTAACGAACAACAGCAGGCTCCTGGCCCGGCCTTTCTCACCTGCTTCCTGCTCTCAGAGGCAGCAGCAGCTTTTGACTCGGAGCTGTTTTCTCCTAAATTCATTTCAACAGTCCATGGGTGATCTTTAGAAATGTCATCTCGAGTGTTTTTATTAGATGTGATCTATTGACTTTGTGCTGAGGAAGAGGAGGGTTTAGTGTTTTTCTGCACCCATCCTAGGCTCTTCCCTTCTCTAAGTGTGTTTGTCACCCATTTTAGTTAGGTCAACACCAGTGTCATCGTTCTGAACGTGTAAATATTACTCACAGTTGAGACATGTGGTGTCTCATGATTATGTTTTTTTCTTTCTTCTGCAATGATTTATTATATCCAGAGCTAAAATGATGGCTTGCTTTTTTCATCTGCTCGGTTTCTGTGCATCCCAGACTGGCCAGGCCCACCAGGGTGGTTGAACCCCCAGATGGCGTCTCTGCTCCGGGAGCCTGCTGCCCTGGGGCTCTGTCTATGGGAATAGTTCTCTGGGCTTGCTCCACCCTTTTTACCCCGGGATTTCCTTTCCATCTGCCTGGGAGATCCCCCCAGCCCCACCTGCCCCCAGTCGACTGTGCTCTATCTTCTGTTTCTGGAAATCTACCTTCTACTTAGGTTTGATTACTTCCTCATTGGATACATGATTTCCTCTCGACCTGCATGGATGATACATTTGGAAAGACCATGCGTCTTAGGAAGATCTTTCCTACCTGAGCGCTGCAGTGATCATTAGCTGGGTATAGAATTCTAGGCTTCAAGTATTTATTCTTGCTCACAATTTGAATTCTCTTCCAGGTTCCAATATGGCTGTTAGTGGCACTTTAGTGATCTTTTGTCTATGACCTACTCTTTGTTTCTGGAAGCTTGTGATATTTTCACTTTCTCCAGTGTTGTGATATTTCACGATATGACTTTGTGTTGATCTTGTTAGCACTGAGCTGAGCTCTCAATGGTCTCTCTCAGTATGGAGATGCGTGATCTTTGGAGGCATTCTGTTATTCCTTCCATAGTTTTCTGTTTTTCCTCTTGTTACTTTTTAGAACCTCTGGCTTTCAAATAATGTTTTCCTGGACTGATTTCCTAAAGTTTTACTTTTTCTCTTCCATTTTTGTTCCCCCCCACCCCGTTTTGTAAGTTGATTTTGGTTCGTTTTTAACAAAGTAAAACTTCTGTCTCATGGATATCATACTTTTGTACTTCTCTAAGGATATTAAAATTATGATTATTTTTCTTGTATCTATGTTTTGGCTCCTATGTCTGTTTGTTATCTTGTTAGAAATTTTTCTCAAATGCTTGACAGTTCTTGGCTGTCCGCACGTGGCTTGAGGGAAATGTCAAATTGTTGATCAGTGTGGTAGGACCGAACTTGTCAGCTGGGGACTTTGCTGTCCAGACACAGAGCCCCAACCTGGCAATTTCATTGCCTCTCTACACACCTCTGCCAACACCGGGGTCCCTAGTGTCTGTATCTGTAGGTCTTTGCCCTGGGGTGGGTCACTTTGCTCCTGGAGGAATTTTCTCCTGCTGGAGAGTCAGGCTGGGCTGGGCATGGTCCCTGGTCTCCCTGCCCCTCATGTCAACTTTTGCTCCTTCTTCCTATTTCCAGCATGCCACCTCTGCATTGTCCTCGGTTGTCCCTGTCAGCTGTTGAGTCTTGAGCCCCTCGGGCTCACTGTCCCCAGAGGGTATTAATACCAGAGTCTTCTGCCAGATGCCAGATGGTGGAAAGGGTAGCCACCTGATTTCATGGGGTCGCAGTGACACCTCGTATGCATTTCCAGCTTGTCCCCCTGTTTCTCCTCCCATTCCAACTTCAGAGCTTCCTGATGACTCCAACTCTTGAGATTATCCCAGGATCTATGGTTACATCAAGTGAATTCAGTGTGCCTCCTGAAATTCTCTTAGCCTTCCCTGCTTTGGGAACCTTGTTCTGGGCCTCTGTTATGGTGGCAATGCCTTACCCTCTTGGTCCTGGGAAGTTTGGCTGCCGGAGGCTGGCCAGCTGCATGCTCTACTCTTTTCTGTTACTTCCTTACTTCAGTGGGGTTCTGGTAACCCCACCTGAAAGAGGCAGCCAGGAGAAAGAAATGGGGCTCAGCACAAAAAAATGACACCAGCTTCCTCCCGACTTTGTCTGCCTGGTTATCTGAATATAAAATGAACGAATCCACTGCAGAATGTCAGGTGGATGGGAACTCAGTGACGCCTACTGACTACACACTCTCATCCCTGGGTCCCCCTTGAACTCCTGGCAGTCCATCCTTTCTTTTGCTTTGTGAAAATCCTCCCAACATTCTTTCTTTAAGCATCAATGTGGAAATTGATGATTTAAGGATAATTTATTTTATCTTGCAAGAAATCATAGGAAAACTGGGAGGAGATGTAGGGGAAATCATGGGGTGTCATTCTTTTTTTGGGATGCACACTCCTCCTGGTATAGAAAGCAGAGGGTTCTGTGAGTGCCTGCACTTTCCCTGAACTGCATTGCTTTCTCTCGTGCTGTCAAGCTGCATGACAGGACGGTGGTTGCCAGGTCTCCTCCCCCTCCTTCCCTAGGAGGTACGATAAAGGGCAGAGATGTGATCTGGCTTATCTTCCAGCCCCAGCACCCACAGAAGTGCTTGGGATGCCGCAGGAGTCACAAATATTTGTGGGATTGGATGACTGGAAATCTCTCAGACATTCCTCCAGGGACTTGTGTACTTGGAGGCACCAGCCTTCCAAGCAGGCAGGGTGGAGGGTCTGTGAAAGCAGACATGGCTCATAAATCTGAAATAGGTCATCCAGCCATGAACAGGATGTGGCTGGCTGGAGCTGGGATTCTGTTTCCTTCTTGAAGATGGTGCCATGCTTTAGGAATGACTGGACACTTTATCTCCATTAGTCCTCCCTGCCCAGGAAAAATTCTTCCTCCTTGACCTTGCATCTTGGGGGACGGCTGTTGGCCTCGACAAGATCCAGTTGGTATGCTGGTCCTTGAGTGAGGGCTGTCAGTCCTGGGAAAGGCATCTTTATCTCCTCCTAGTCTGACTCCTCCTCGAAGAAACCAGACCCATGTCTGTCCTGAGCCAGCCTCACCTTTTCAACTAGACCATTTGTTAACTACAAATATAAATACATAAAATATGTAAAATTAATAATAAAAGATCTGTGAGCCCAAAAGTTGATGTAAAAAATGTTAAAAGTTAACACTGCTAAACCTCTGCTTGCCTCCCATGTACATCTTCCTCTTTCTGGATTTGGTATTTATCATTCCCCTGCCTTTCTTCAGAGCCTTTCCATACAGCTCTGTACCCCCAAACAGTGTGTGCCTGTGGCTTATTTCTTAGTTGAGCTTTATAAAAACAGTCTTGCGCTAGACATATGTTTATGCAAGTTGCCTTTTTCTCTTAAGATTAGGTTTTTAAAGTTCATTCATTGTGAATTGTGTATGTGTCCCTTGTTAATTCTCACTGCTGTGTATGATCTCCTCATGTGGCTGCCCTGCAACTTAGTTCTCCACCTTCCTACTAATGAATGTTTGGGATGTTTCTAGTCCTTTCTAGAAAAGCACTATAAACATTCTTGTAAATACATCTGGAGGTGTGAGTGGTTATACCTGAGAATTATGAGCCCATACATAATGCTCAAACTGAATTCTGCTAGCTGATGTCAATTGCTTAAAAAAAAAAAAAAGGTTGAGTCTTGGGGCACCTAGGTGGCTCTGTTGTTTGGTCATTCAACTCTCAGTTTTGGCTCAGGTCATGATCTCAGGGTTGTGAGATCCAGCCCCTATCAACCCTGTTGGGCTCTGAGCTCAGTGGGGAATCTGCTTGAGACTCTCTCTTCCCTCTCCATGTCCCTCCCCACTCCTGAGTGTACTCTCTCTCTCTCAAATAAATAAATCTTTAATTTTAAAATTAAAGGTTGAGTTCTATTTATACTCTCTCTGGTAGTATGGGAGAAGTTTCCTTAATGAACATCCTTACCAGCTCTTTATATTGTCAGGTTCTTGCATTGGGTATTAAAAAGGACTCTAGTTCCCTAAAAATTTACATTTTCTTGATTATAGAATGAGCTATCTTGCCAAAATTTAGTAGCTATTCTAGTTTTCTTCCTTGAGAATGCCTGTTCAAGTCTTTTCCAGTTTTAAATTGGATAATGTGTCTCTCTATGATGTTTTAGGATTTAAATATGTATTCTGAATTCTAATCGTTGGGTGTCATATGTGGTCAATGTCATTCTCAGTGGGAGGCCTCTTGTCCCTTTCTTTGAGGTGTCTCTGGATAAACAGAAGTTTAAATTTTAGTGTACCTTATGTTCTCCATCTTCTCTTTTCTGAATGGCTTATTTTCTGTGTGGCTAATCAGTGCAATTGTCCCAGCACAAGTTACTGATGAGTTTTACCATTTCCTCTTTACCTGAGAAATGAGCTACGTAAATAAACCAAAACGCAGATTTAAATATATAATTTTTGGATCTATGTTCTGCTCCATGAGTCTGTTTGTCTTATCTCTGCACCACTGTTACCTGATCTACTTCATTTCTAGTAATCCTTGATGATTGGCTGGGCAAGTTCCCCTATGCAGGGCTTCCATGGTGTCTGGACTATGTTCGTTCTTGTGTGTGTAGTTAAGGACTCTTGAAAAATGGGCATAATACCGTTATCACACCTAAAACTTAAAAACCTTACATAACCAGTTAACAGCTAATTTCTCAAACTCTCTAACATTTTTGAAAACTGCTGGTTTGAATCAGGATTCAGAAGAGTCCATCCCGGGACGCCTGGGTGGCTCAGTTGGTTAAGCCGCTGCCTTCAGCTCGGGCCATGATCCTGGGATCCTGGGATCGAGTCCCGCATCGGGCTCCTTGCTCGGCAGGGAGCCTGCTTCCTCCTCTTTCTCTGCCTGCCTCTCTGCCTGCTTGTGTGTACTCTCTCTCTCTGACAAATAAATAAAATCTTTAAAAAAAAAAAAAAAAAAAGAAGAGTCCATCCCAAGAGCTGGTTGCAGTCTGGACTTGGTTATTACATCACCATAGCGGCCTTGGAGTATCTGTTCTCTGTATGTCTTGTAAATAATTTGAAAGTTGATCAGATTCAAGTCATTTTTCAGAGTGGGAGAGCAAACCTACTTGGGAGGTGATGGCATGCACATCCATCAGGAGCCACATGGTATTTGGCTGGTTTGTCTGTGTTAATAGCAGCCATGGGTCATCATGGTCCACATTCATGAATTCACTCAGGCTACAAAATGGTGGCATTCTAATTCTATAATTCCTTCCTAATTAATAGCTGGAATTATTTTATAAGGATGAATTACTCCTAATTAACTATTAATTACCTTGAAGTACACTTTATAAAGGGAAAACAGGACAAATTGGATCACACCAGAGGCAGTTATCTGTACTGAGCACTGCCAGGTAATTCTTTAATTTACCAGTTTTCAAAATAATGACTCAACACCCAGATATTCTTCAAAGATAAATACATTTAAAGAATATCATCATGAACTCATGGATTGAACCTATGTGCTTTAATCCATTCTACTCCTTATCCTCACTGATGTCCAAATTGCCCCATCCCTGGCCACTGGGAACTTCAATTAGTGGGAAAAATCTGAAATTTTGAAATCTAAAATTACAAGATGTTGCAGGCTCATTTTGGGCATTTCCTACCCCAGACCTGGAATGAACATTTGTCTAAGAAGTCCTGGTACCTGTCAGTACAAAAATACTATTGAGAAAAATTACAGTCTGGGGATTAGGAGTCTTTATTGCTATTGGCTTGGTTGTTGTTTCTGGGCTATTTGGACAGAGTTGGTGAAATCATACATTAGATGCATATATTTAAAGCTCTGTCATGGGCTCAGAAATTTGTGGTGACATAGTCTCTTTAATTTCACCAGTCTTACTTCTTTCAGATTTCCCATCCATGGTGTTTTCTTTTTTAAAATTAATTATTTTTATTAACACATATGTGTTACTTGCCCCAGGGGTACAGGTCTGTGAATCATCAGGCCTACACACTTCACAGCACTTACCCTAACACATACCCTCCCCAATGTCCATAACCCAACCACTCTTTCCATACCTCCCTCCCCACAGCAACCCTCAGTTTGTTTTGTGAGATTAAGAGTCTCTTATGGTTTGTCTCCCTCCTGATCCCATCTTGTTTCATTTTTTCCTTCCCTACCCCCTGAACCCTCCACTCTGCCTCTCAAATTCCTCATATCAGGGAGATCATATGATAATTGTCTTTCTCTGATTGACTTATTTCACTCAGCATGATACCCTCTAGTTCCATTCATGTCGTTGTAAATGGCAAGATTTCATTTCTCTTGATGGCTGCATAGTATTCCATTGTGTATATATTACATCTTCTTTATCCATTCATCTGTTGATGGACATCTAGGCTCTTTCAATAGTTTGGCTATTGTGGACATGGCTGCTATAAACATTCGGGTGCATGTGCCCCTTTGGATCACTACATTTGTATCTTTAGGTTAAATACCCAGTAATGCCATTGCTGGGTCATAGGGTAGCTCTATTTTCAACTTTTTGAGGAACCTCCATGCTGTTTTCCAGAGTGGATGCACCAACTTGCATTCCCGCCAACAGTGTAGGAGGATTTCCCTTTCTTCACATCCTCTCTGACATCTGTCTTTTCCTGACTTTTTAATTTTAGCCATTCTGACTGGTGTGAAGTGGTATCTCATTGTGGTTTTGATTTGTATTTCCCTGATGCCGAGTGATGTTGAGCACTTTTTCATGTGTCAGTTGGCCATCTGGATGTCTTCTTTGCAGAAATGTCTGTTCATGTCCTCTGCCCATTTCTTGATTGGATTATTTGTTCTTTGGGTGTTGAGTTTGATAAGTTCTTTATAGATTTTGGATACTAGCCCTTTATCTGATATGTCATTTGTGAATATCTTCTCCTATTCTGTCAGTTGTCTTTTGGTTTTGTTGACTGTTTCCTTTGCTGTGCAAAAGTTTGATCTTGGTGAAGTCCTAATAGTTCACTTTTGCCCTTGCTTCCTTTGCCTTTGGAGATGTTTCTAGGAAGAAGTTGCTGCAGCTGAGGTCAAAGAGGTTGCTGCCTGTGTTCTCCTCAAGGATTTAGATGGATTCCTGTCTCACATTGAGGTCTTTCATCCATTTTGAGTCTATTTTTGTGTGTGGTGTAAGGAAATGGTCCAGTTTCATTCTTCTGCATGTGGATTTCCAATTTTCCCAGCACCATTTGTTGAAGAGACTGTCCTTTTTCCATTGGACAGTCTTTCCTGCTTTGTTGAAGATTGGTTGACCATAGACTTGAGGGTCTATTTCTCGGCTCTCTATTCTGTTCCATTGATCTACGTGTCTGTTTTTATGCCAGTACCATACTGTCTTGATAATTACAGCTTTGTAATAGAGCTTGAAGTCTAGAATTGTGATGCCATCAACTTTGGCTTTTTTTTTTTTTAAGATTTTTTAGTTATTTATTTTTGCTTTCTTTTTCAACACTCCTCTGGCTATTCGGTGTCTTTTCTGGTTCCATATAAATTTTAGGATTATTTGTTCCATTTATTTCAAAAAAATTGATGGTATTTTGATAGGGATTGCATTAAATGTGTAGATTGCTTTAGGTAACATAGACATTTTCACAATATTTGTTCTTCCAATCCAGGAGCATGGAACATTTTTCCATTTCTTTGTGTCTTCCTCAATTTCTTTCATGAGTCCTTTATAGTTTTCTGAGTACAGATTCTTTGCCTCTTTCGTTAGGTTTATTCCTAGGTACCTTATGGTTTGGGTGCAATTGTAAATGGGATCGACTCCTTAATTTCCCTTTCTTCTATCTTGCTGTTGGTGTATAGAAATGCAACTGATTTCTGTGCATCGATTTTATATCCCGACACTTTACTGAATTCCTGTATGAGTTCTAGCAGTTTTGGAGTGGAGTCTTTTGGATTTTCCATATACAGTATCATATAATCTGCAAAGAGTGAGAATTTGACTTCTTGGCCGATTTGGATGCATTTTCTTTCTTTTTGTTGTTTGGTTGGTGAGGCTAGAACTTCTAGTACTATGTTGAATAGCAGTGGTGATAGTGGATATCCTTGCCATGTTCCTGACCTTAGGGGAAAAGCTCTCAGTTTTTCTCCATTGAGAATGATATTCGCTGTGGGGTTTTCATAGATGGCTTTGATGATATTGAGGTATGTATCCCTTATCCCTATACTTTGAAGAGTTTTGATCAAGAAAGGATGCTGTACTTTGTCAAATGCTTTTTCAGCTTCTATTGAGAGTATCATATGGTTCTTATTCTTTCTTTTATTAATTTATTGTATCACATTGATTGATTTGTGGATGTGGAACCAACCTTGCAGCCCAGGAATAGGTCCCACTTGGTCGTGGTGAATAATCTTTTTAATGTACTGTTGGATCCTATTGGCTAGTATTTTGGTGAGAATCTTTACATCTGTGTTCATCAAGGATATTGGTCTGTAATTCTCCTTTTTGGTGGGGTCTTTGTCTGGTTTTGGGATCAAGGTAATGCTGGCCTCCTAAAATTAGTTTGCAAGTTTTCCTTCCATTTCTATTGTTTGGAACAGTTTCAGGGGAATAGATATTCATTCTTCTTTAAATGTTTGGTAGAATTCCCCTGGGAAGCCATCTGGCCCTGGGCTATTGTTTTTTGGGAGACTTTTGATAACTGCTTCAATCTCCTTACTGGTTATGGGTCTGTTCAGGTTTTCTATTTCTTCCTGGTTCAGTTTTGGAAGTTTATATGTCTCTAGGAATGCATCCATTTCTTCCACATTGTCCAATTTGCTGGCGTATAGTTGCTCATAATATGTTTTTATAATTGTATTTCTTTGGTGTTGGTTGTGATCTCTCCTCTTTCATTCATGATTTTGTTAATTTGGGTCCTTTCTCTTTTCTTTTTGGTAAATCTGGCCAGGGGTTTATCAATCTTATTAATTCTTTCAAAGAACAAGCTCCTAGTTTTCTTGATTTGTTCTACTGTTCTTTTGGTTTCTATTTCATTGATTTCTGCTCTGATCTTTATTATTTCTCTTCTCCTGCTGGGGTTAGACTTTCTTTGCTGTTCTTTCTTCTAGCTCCTTTAGGTGTAGGGTTAGGCTGTGTACTTGAGACTTTTTTTGTTTCTTGAGAAAGGCCTGTATCACTATATACTTTCCTCTCAGGACTGCCTTTGCTGTGTCCCACAGATTTTGAACAGTTGTGTTTTCATTTTCATTTGTTTCCATGAATTTTTTTCAATTCTTCTTTAATTTCCTGGTTGACGCATTCATTCTTTTTTTTTTTTTTAAAGATTTTATTTATTTATTTGACAGAGAGGGATCACAAGTAGGCAGAGAGGCAGGCAGAAAGAGAGAGGAAAGCAGGCTCCCTGCTGAGCAGAGAGCCCGATGTGAAACTCGATCCCAGGACCCTGAGATCATGACCTGAGCTGAAGGCAGAGGCTTAACCCACTGAGCCACCCAGGTGCCCCGACCCATTCAGTCTTTAGTAGGATGCTCTTTAGGCTCCATGTATTTGAGTTCTTTCCAACTTTCCTCTTACAATTGAGTTCTAGCTTCAGAGCATTGTGGTCTGAAAATATGCAGGGAATTATCCCAATTTTTTGGTACTGGTTGAGACCTGATTTGTGACCCAGGATGTGATCTATTCTGGAGAATGTTCCATGTGCACTAGCGAAGAATGTGTATTCTCTTGCTTTGGGATGGAATGTTCTGAATATATCAGTGATGTCCATCTGGTCCAGTGTGTCATTTAAGGCCTTTTTTCCTTGTTGATTCTTTGCTTGGATGATCTGTCCATTTCAGTGAGGGGAGTGTTAAAGTCCCCTAGTGTTACTATATTATTGTCGATGTGTTTCTTTGATTTTGTTATTAATTGGTTTATATAGTTGTCTGTTCCCACGTTAGAGGCATAGATATTTAAAATTGTTAGGTCTTCTTGTTGGACAGACACTTTAAGTATAATATGATATAGTGTCCTTCCTTGTCTCTTATTACAATCTTTGGCTTAAAATCTAATTTACCTGATATAAGGATTTGCAGCCCAGCTTTCTTTTGATGTCCATTAGCATGGCAAATTTTTTCCACCCTCTCACTTTAAATCTGGATGTGTCTTTGGGTCTAAAATGAATTTCTTTAGAGAGCGTATTGATGGGTTTTGTTTTTTTATCCATTCTGATACCCTGTGTCTTTTGATTGGGGCATTTAGCCCATTTACATTCAGGGTAACTATTGAAAGATGTGAATTTAGTGCCATTGTATTGCCTGTAAGGTGACTATTACTGTATATTGTCTCTGTTCCTTTCTGGTCTACTGCTTTTAAGCCCTTTCTTTGCTTAGAGGACCCCTTTCCATATTTCCTATAGGGCTGGTTTGGTGTTTGCAAATTCTTTTAATTTTTGTTTGTCCTGGAAGCTTATTGTCTCTCCTTCTATTTTCAATGATAGCCTAACTGGATATAGTATTCTTGGATGCATATTTTTCTCATTTAGTACTCTGAATATATCATCCCAGTGCTTTCTGGGCTGCCAGGTCCCTGTGGATAAGTCTGCTGCCAATTTAATATTTCTACCATTGTACGTTACAGACTTCTTGTCCCAACCTGCTTTTAGGATTTTCTCTTTGTCACTAAGACATTTTCTCTTTGTCACTCTTTGTAAGTTTTAGTATTAGATGATGGGGTGTCGACCTATTTTTATTGATTTTGAGGGGGTTCTCTGTGCCTCCTGGATCTTGATGCTTGTTCCTTTTACCATATTAGGGAAGTTCTCTACCATAATTTGCTCCAATATATTTTCTGCCCCTCTCTCTCTTTCTTCTTCTTGAATCCCAATTATTCTAATATTGTTCTGTCTTATGGCATCACTTATCTCTTGAATTCTCCCCTCATGGTCCAGTAGTTGTTTGTGTCTCTTTTAAAGCTCAGCTTCTTTATTCTCCATCATTTGGTCTTCTATATCACTAATTGTCTCTTCTGCGTCATTCATCCTAGCAGTAAGAGCCTCCATTTTTTATTGCACCTCATTAATAGCTTTTTGATTTCAACTTGTTTAGATTTTAGTTCTTTTATTTCTCCAGAAAGGGATTTTATTTCTCCAGGAAGGTTTCTCTACTATCTTCCATGCCTTTTTTGAACCCAGCTAGCACCTTGAGAATCGTTGTTCTAAACTCTAGTTCTGACATGTTACCAATGTCTGTATTGATTAGGTCCCTAGCCATCAGTACTGCCTTTTTTTTTTTTTTTTTTGTGGTGAGTTTTTCTGCCTTGTCATTTTATCCAGATAAGAATATATTAATGAGGGAATAATATACTAAGAGGGTGGCAAAGACCCCAGGAAAATGTATGCTAATGAAATCAGAAAAAATCCAAAACCAGGGGGAGAAGATAAGGGGAAAAAAGAAATAAAAATTAAGAAATTAAAATATATATATATTATACTGGTGAATGGAGCAGAGCCATCCACTTGATTTTGGGTATATTTTGGTCTCTTAGAAGAAACTACCTCCCAAAATTTTAAAGAAAGAAAAACATATATATACACACACACACACACACACACACACACACACACATATATATATACACACACATACATACACACACACACACACACATATATATACATATATATATACACACACATATATATATATACACACACATATATATATATGGGTAAACACAATGAAGGGATGGAATATGATTGTAAAGATGAAAAAATTTTTTAAAAATTTAAAAAAGGAATTGATAAGATAAGTTGGTTGGAAAAAGAAAAAAAAAAGAGGATGGAATGTCCTCAGGCTGGAGACTAGAGCAAAACCTTCTGCTGGATTAGGGTATATTTTAATCTATTAGAAGAAATTCTGCCCCAAAGTTTTTTAGGGGAAAAAAAAACTTATATGTATACAAAAAATAAGGTTAAATACAATGAAGGGATAAAATATGACTATAACAATGGTTTAAAAAGATTTTTTTTTAGAAAGGTATTGTTAAGACAAACTAGTTAAGAAACGTTAAAAAAGGAAAGAGGAAAAGTTAAAAAAATAGAATAAGAAAAAAATAAAATTAAAAAAAATTTAACTTCGCAATACTAAAGGATCATGGGGAAAAAATCCATGAAATCTATGCATTGCTTTCCCCTAGCTCTGGAATTCTGCTGTTATCCTTGATTGGTGAGCTTGGTCTTGGCTGGATGTTCTTGCTGATCTTCTGTGGGAGGGGCCTGTTGCAGTGATTCTCAAATGTCTTTGCCTGAGGCGGAATTGCACCACCCTTGCTAGGGACTGGGTTAAGTAATCCGCTCAGGTTTGCTCTCAGAGCTTTTGTTCCCTGAATGCTTTCCGTACTGCTTTGGAGGATGGGAATGAATATGGCAGCCTCCCAATCTCTGGCTTGGAGGAGCTGAGAGCTTGGGGCCCCAAGTGCTCCCTCAGTGCTCCCTCAGAGATAAGCAGTCAATCACTCCTTTTTCCCTGGCCTTCTGCCACGCTCCTAGCTCACCCGGCCTGTGACCAAGCATTTCCATCTCTGGCGCACAACCCTGTTTGGAGTCTCCAAACCCAGTAGGTTCCTGCCACGCTGCTCCTCCCGGAGGAGGAAGGTGAGTCTTCCCGGATCTGCCACTTGTGGGATCCCTGCTCGAAGAGCAGTGGCTCAACTGTGCCTTGGATCACAGCTTAAGGTAACCCTGATCTGAAGGCTCACTCTTCAGCTCTGTCTCTGTAGTCAGCTTCCCCTCTCCGATACCTGGCAGCTCTGCCACAATCAGACACCCCCGATCTTTGTGTGACCTCGTGGGCCCTGAGACCATAGTGTCCCTGTGAGGGCTCCACCCCTGCTTAGCCTCTGGAGCAATGTCCTCCAGTGGAGCAGACTTCTAAAAGTTCTGATTTTGTGCTCTGCTGATCCGCCGCTTGTCGGGAGCCAGCCCCGCCCCCCACGGTCTATATTCCTGTGGCTTCGGATTCACTTCTCCGCACATCCTACCTTTCAGAAAGTGGTCGATTTTCTGTTCCTAGAATTGCTGCTCTTCTTCTCTTCTGCCTTCTGTTGAGTTTGTGGGTGTTTGGAATGGTTTGATATCTATCTAGCTGAACTCCTGGGATCTGATGTCATTTCAGTCTACAACTCCTCTGCCATCTTGCCTCTCCCATCCATGGTGTTAATACCATTTTGAGTTCTCACTGACAGTGTATAACAGTACTTTTTCCCCCCATTTATTTTTGGAAAACTTTTGAATGAGAATTGACATCACAGTATAGCTTCAATTTATTTTTTTCTTTTTGTAAGCTAAAAATTACATATATGTGTGTGTGTGTGTGTGTGTGTGTGTTTATATTTACACAAACCATGCACACACATATATACATTTTACCTTATTTACTTATAAATAAGTCACTTGTCAAGTTCCACATAAAACCCTGTTGGGAATGTTCTCTCAGAAGTGCATGGAATCTATAGGCCAGTTTTCTTCAACTTGATATTTTTATAATAGTGAATCTTTCTGCCCATGAATTCAGTCTATTTTGTCATGTATTTTGGTTTTCAGTGTCTTCTAATAAATCTTTCTCATCTCTTCCACGAAGGTCTTGACCATCTTTTGTTAGACTCTTAGGCCCTTCGTGCATTTTGTTGCTTTTATAAAAGGTGTCTGTAAAAGTACATTTATATCTACTTGATGGTGAAATAAATATAATAGATATTTGTACATTGCTCTGATGTCCAGTGATTTTGCTAGCTTTTCTAAAAATTCTAATTAGAAATTCCATTAGATTTTCCATAAAGCCCATCATCTAGGAATGCTGGTGGTTTTAGAGTTCTATTTCAGTCCTCCTACATTTGACTCCTTCATGTTTTAGTCTGCTGCTGAATGCCATTAGGACAACATTGGATCACTCCAGAATCTTAGGTGTCCCCCACCTAACCAGGAAGTACAACTTCTAAGAAAAGGTTTATTTTTTTCCTACTTGTCCATACCCCATCTTTGTTTGGACTGGACTTGTGTGCAGCCAAGACCTGCCTGAAGTTCTCAGGTTGACTTGCACCATGAAGTTCCTCGTAGCTTTGCTTAGTCAGCCTGGATGGGCAGAGGGAAATGTGGCTCCTTGGACCTACTGCCATTCTGGGCAAGCTGGGCTGAGCTGAGGTCCCAGGGAGTCAGGAAAGCCCTGGATAGGGATCCCTGGATCAGAGCGGGGACGAGTGGATGGGGTGAGCCTGAGGAGCAGGGAGTCTACCTCCTGGGGATCCTGAGGATCATCAGGTGTAAGAAGCCATTCCACTCTCATCAAGGAAAAAGAGGCAGTAGACTATAAGGCAAAACCCAAGTATAGGGTGACCTGTAGGCCCTGGACTATGGTGGGAAGCAAGAACAAGTGCCCAGACCCGGGCTGTATTGCCTCATGTTATTTTGTCCACCTTTGGTTGTGCATATACCTGGGTGTCTCTACTCAGTGCAGCAAGAGTCAAGTTGAACGCTCTGAGCGCTCAGTGCGCTTAGACATGCAAAGCCCCTGGCTCATGTCCTGGAGTGCGGAAGAGCTCAGTGAACAGCAGTTCTTGGTGGGTACACCTGTAGATGTTTAGTGCTATACTTACCAGGATCTGCTCTTTATTGAGCTCCTTTTGCATGCCAGGACATGAGCTAGGGGGCTTTTCTGTGTTCGCTGTGGGTTTTCCTGCCAACTGGGTCATCCTCCACCCCCACGTGCCATGGCCCTGAGGTGCTCACGGCAAGCCCATTATGGCACCAACTGTAGCACACAGTCCTTTAGAGCAAACTCTGGTTTGCCTGGTCTGCAGATCCTCAGCGGTGCCCTCTGCCTTTGGTACCTACCTTGTTGATATGCTTTAGAGTCCTTGTCCAGTTTTTGGGCAGAGCTCAGGCTGTAAGCTCTACCAACAGACCAGTCTCTCTCTCCCACAGGGGTTGGAGGAGCTGTGCAGCCAGGGCCAAGTTGTATCCGTCCCAAGCTTATTTAGTATACACTAGTTTTTATCTCAATCATCCAGAGAATAAATGAATTATGTAAATTCCTAGGACCCATTCCATCTGGGCCACACAGGATCTTGGCAGATTGGATGGGAGTCTGCCATTTGCTGTATGACCGTAGACAAGTCTCCTCCTGGCTTTGGCCCTTGGTTTCTCCAGTTCATTTGTCTAGAATTCTCTGACCAGAGACTGAATAGCCCCTCCCCCATTGGCCTCCTCCGGGCATGCTCCTGACTCTGGGTAGTATCTTTCTGCTGTAAAACCCAGCCAGGGAGGGGTTAGAAAATTCACTGCTCTCCAACCTTGCACTATTATCATGACCAATCTCCTTTCACACATTTTATCCTTCATTTTATGATCGCTATTAAAGACTGTTAGGAGCTCTCTCGGATCCTTGAGGAATATTTATGCATTTTATAGGACTCTCATGAAGGAGAGCAGCCCTTATTAGGTGCAGGCAGGGAGATTCTGCATTAAGGGGCATTAGGAGGCCTGGATAATGACACGGAGGCTCCCTGTTTGACTCGCTGGTTTATACACCTGTTGGAACTGTTTTCTTAGGGAGGATTAAGGGATCTTTGAGAATCTCAAACAGCACAGAGAGACTGCTCTCTTCTTGAGATCTTGATGCTGTTGGCAATATCCTCCTCTCTGGCAGGAGGGGTGGGAAGAGAAGGGACCCCTACTTCCTGTCCTGAGTTTATAGCCCCTCCCCCATGCCTATTCAGGAATTGGCACCTGGCCAGCAGCCTAGATTTACTCCTGCCACATCCCCAATGGCTTCTGTCCCCACTCCATGCCTCACTACTCTGCCTTCCCAGCTCATCCCATATTTCATGGGACCTGAGGCATCTCTAGCTCCCCCGCCTTTTTTTTTAGTAGTCTTTTTTTTTTTAAAGCAGTTTTAAGCTCACAGTAAAGTTGAACAGGAAGAAGAGAGAGTTCTTATGTTCTTATGTAGCCCCTAGCACCCAAATGCACAGCCTCCCGTACTATCAGCACTCCCACCGGAGTGGTCAGTTTGTTTCAATCGAAGTACCTACATTGATCTATCATTATCCGCCCCCCCCATCATCCGTTTTTATATCAGTGCTCATTCTGAGTGTGGGACATTCTGCGGGTTTGGACAAATATATGATGGCAAGTATCCAGCATTTTAACTTCATATAGAATAGTTTCCCTGTCCTAAAAATCCCCTGTGCTCTGCCTACTCCTTCCTCTCCCTGCCACCCTCCTTGTCACCACTTATCTTTTCACTGTCACCCTAGCTTTATCATTCTCAGAATCCTGCACCATGTAGCCTTTTCGGATTGGCCCCCTTTCACCATATAACATGCATTTAAGGTTCCTCCACGTCTTCTCATGGCTTCATAGCTCATTTCTTTTCAGCAGTGAATAATATTTCATTGCCCTGATCTACCCCACTTAGCCCATTCACCTATTGAAGGACATCTTGGTGGCTTCGAAGTTTTGTCAGTGATGAGTAAAACTGCTATGAACATCTGTGTGCAGGTTTTTGTGTTGACATAAGTCTTGAATTTCTTGGGGTGAATGCCAAGAGGAGCATGGTTGCGGGATCATATGGTAAGAGCATGTTTATGTTGTTGAAAAAAAAGCGTTGCCCAACTGTCTTCCAGGGTGGTCTAGCACTGTTAGGGGTCCCGTCTAGTCCTCTCTGGAAGTGGACTGTCCCTGCCAGGAGCCGGAGGGACTTTAATCTCTACCCCATCACCCACAGCTTGCAAGGGCTGTATTTCCAAAGTCTTCACCCTCTCTGGAGGGGCCAGTGCAGAGATCTTTCCACTGTCTTTCTCTGGGCTTCGTGCCACAATCCCAGGGATGAGCGACACATGTGGTGTCAGTAGTCGCAGCAGTAGTCACACTATGGTAACCAGAAAAGAGGGGCACATCATGGAATCTCTCTAGTCTAGGCTTTGCTCCTCAAAGTGTGGTCCCAGAGCACCTGTGCAGGGGTCGGGGCCTGTTTGAGGGGCAGATGGGCAGCTCCTCCGCAGACCTAATGAATCAGAAGCTGGACAAGTGGCCCCAGGAATGTACATGTGGGACTCCTCCCTTTATTCCCCCCAAGCTGATTCTGACACTGAGTTTTGAGAGCCCCTGACTCATTCTGGGTCGACTGCTCACCAGATCCCTAGGACTAGACAAGAAAGGGTCTCAGGGCCCCAGAACAACCCCTCTCCTGCCTAAGGGGGTTCTCCTTGGATTCAGGTCCTGTCTCCTCTGCTCTCCCATAAGGCTCCTTCCCCTCTTGTTGTTGTTGTTGTTGTTTTCTCCAATTGGGCTTTCTGTCATTCTCGATTTCTCTGTGCCATTTTCTCCAACTCATTTTAATTGATTCCGAAGTGGTAAGGCATTTAGTGAGTATGAATTTGTGTTTCGCTGAAATCAATCTCTTTCTGCAAGCTTGCTTCCCCCTTCTTTCAAGTCAGCTAAATCTTGCCTCCCCAAAATTAAATGGCTCCGGGCGGAACCAGTCTCGAGTTGATTACCTAATGCCTTAGCAGCTCTAGCACCGCTGAACGGGCTTGACCTAATTTGACCCAAAATGCTGTCCCACTCATAGGCACAGTCCTCATTGTGGAAACCGGTGCGGTTTAACCTACCATACAGCAGACAGCAGGGGACAGAGATGCTTGGAAGGGATGAGGGCTGTTGCCAAACAGAAGTGGGGATGACCCAGGGGAGGGGATGTTAGTTACTGACCTCTGAAGCTTGGGGTGATCCCAAAGATGAGCAAATGTTTCCCTTTCTCAGTGACTGTTTAAAGCTCGTTGTTATCAATGTGGGCCTAGAGATCTGGAGCTCCGGGGAGGCGAGGAGCCTGGAGGTGCCAGGGAAACTGATGGGTATCTCTGTGTGACGCCGAACCTGTCACCGCATCTGCACAGACCATGACTCTCCTGTGAGGCGCCCACCCAGTGCTGGGTTTGGTACCATGCAGGCTCTGACAGACAGGCACGAACCTGCTCATTTTATAAGTGCAAAGGCTGATACTTGGTGTATTAAGCTGGGGGCCTAGCTTTGTCTCGCATAGTAAGTGGTGGAGCAGGATCTGAAACCAGCCCTGCCTGAGGGGGTCTCTGGTCCTCTCTCCTCCCCTGTCTTCATGTGTGCTCGGAGCCCCGGAGGGCAGGCATCCTGGGGGGCTTGGTTCACTGCTCTCTGACCCCCTATCATAAGGGATGGTTATGGCTTATTCTCCAGCTCTACCTTACTCCTTGCTGTTGCCACCCCTCTTTCCTTGGGTCTGAGAAAGTGGGAGATGCTCAGACAGCCAGTGAGGTCTGGCTAGGCCTACGTCACTGCCTGCACGTGGTTGCGCTAACAGAAGCTATGCCCTGAGTGCCGGCGCTTTCTCAAGGCCGTGCTAAGGGTTGGGAAGAACGCGTTCATCGTTGCAAACGTCTTGGGTGGTTCTCGGCCACTGAGGTCTGGGTTTTCGTTTTGAATCTAGCTCCCATCCGATCTTTCTTCAACTGTCCAATGGGAGAGAATCCTCCTGCTCCCACCTGTCCTGCATCCACGGGATAAATTGCCAAGAACAGACAGGGTAATGGATGGGAACATACTTACCACGATTCTTGGCACATAGTAAGTGCTCAGAAATGGTTTTTTTTGTTTATACCTATGGAGACAAATAATTTCATAAAAATCTGTTAAACACACACACACAAGTGTTGAAACATGTATGAGAGTCGTGTCTCAGTCCACAAATGTAGCCAGGACAGACTTTAGCTGGTCTGCCTGCCGTGAGCATGCCTTTAGCTCTCTAGCCCAAGGGACAGAGCATGATTCCAAATCCTAGGGACACCTAGCTTTGTTGTTAAAAAAAAAAAACAACCCAAATCTGTATATCTCTCCAGAGGGTGATTAAGGGATGCGCTGATTACACGCACATGAAGAAGCTGGGGCTCTGGTAGTTAGATCAGCAGCTCTTCCTCCCAGTTTCCCTTCACCCCGGGGTGTCTCCAATTATCTCGAGAAGGGTCAGGAACCACTCAAGATGTTATTAATTTTAATCCATTCTAATTAAATATATAAGTGGGCCATGTACCACTTTGTGGAAGGAGAAGAGGGGGAAACAATATCTTTAAATCAAATCTGTAAGGTGTGAGCACAGGCAGCCAACTTCTCCGGGGCTGGCAAGTGCGGGTTACTCTGCCCGCACTTACCCCTTCCTTCTCCTCCTCTTTCTCTCATGTACCTTGCGGGGTGCTCAGACTGATCCGGGCGAAGATGGGTGATATGTAGAGGGAAACTGAGGCCGCCTGGTGGGGTTTGTGGAGGTCCAGAGGCCTGGGCCCTGTCCTGACTTTGCCTCTGACTTCAGACCAATCCATTTTGGAGAAGTCTCTGATGAGGCTCATTACATGGCCCTTTGTGTCTTACGAGGTCAAGGTGAGCTTCAGAGGAATTGTGAATCGGCCGGTGCATCTACATGTCCTTCACTACTATTAAGCACCATCTCACATGAGCGAAGGCGATGGCTCTGTGCCCCTGAGCAAGTCAGGCTGAACTGGGATCGGAATGTTGCAGGGAGGGTGTGGTCCATGAAGGAGAGAGACGTTTCTCCTGCCTTTGTGCCAGGACACTCCTGGAGCTCTAGATGCTGCTTCTGGGGACAGCGAGGGGATGGGTCCTGTCTGCAGTGAGGGCTGATCAGGGAGGGCCTAGTCCCCAAGCTTCTGCCTGCCCCTCCAGTAGTTCCTGAAAGTTCCGTGCTTATCCTAACTCCTCAGTGTTCTCCATGGAGCAGATTAGAAAGACGGAGGAGGGATCCCCGCTAAGCATGAATCTGTGAGACAGGGAAGGGGGGAAGAAGAACAGAGCCTGCTCGCGGGTCCGGCTTTGACTAAGGAGAAGGAATATGCTGGCGGGGGAGGGTGTCAGTCCCAGGGTGAGGCCGGGTTGCTTGGGAGATGCCCTGCCTGCTGATTTTCCACATGAATCCTAGAACATGATGTCTTTTGGGGCCTCCCTGCAAGCTGCCTGGCTGTCCTCCCCCAGCAGGGTCTGGCCTGGGCCAGCGAGGTTCTGAGGGAGGAGTCTCTCACTTAAGAATTCAAGAGATTCTGAAGATGCTGGGTGAGCAGAGCAGGGGGCGGAGTCCAGCGCCTGCCCAGGGGAGGCCGAGCAGGTGGCCAGGTGGAGGGCCCACCAGCAGGCGGGGAAGCAGGGAAGCACTGGTTTTGTTCTGAACCATCCCGGGCCTCTGGCACCTTGCAGGTGCCACTCGGGTACTTCCTTTCTGAATTTCTCCCTTTCCCTGTGTTTTCTTTCGATGTGGCCAATTCTGGCTCACCCTTTAGTTCTTTGCTTAGATTTCCTTTCCCTGAGAAGCCCCCCTGACCTCCCTGGATGGCCCCCCAGTGAGTATTCACAGCCCCGTACCCCTCGCCCCCCCATGTCTTTCCTGTCCTGGTTCTCAGCCCCTGAACCTTAACGGCCTGTTTGCACATCTGTGGCTGCCTGGGGCTGTGTGTCCTGCGAATCCCCTGTCTCTGAGCACCAGGCTGGGCACCTGGTTGGTGCTCAGAAAATGTAACTGGAATGAACCATGCCTTCAGGTCACTGGTGCTAAGCTGAGACCACAGGGGCATGAGGGAGACCAGGGCCCCGTCGGCATGAAGTCGACAGCACTGCTCACTGGTGGGGTCCTGGGGTCAGGCGTTGCTGGCCCCGCGTCACCGACAGGCTTGAGGGCTCCGGGATGACCTTTCCACCCTCTTGCCCGGACTGCTCACGCCCCGGGCTGGAAGCTACAGCTACATTCCTGATTCTCTAAATGTCTTGGGTGATTTTTCAAACGTTTTACCTCCAACGTGTTTTGCATACTGCCACACATTTTAAAACCCACACATAATTTAAGGAACATTTAATCAATAGAGTCTTGATTCATTTTTCCCTTAAATCATCAGTATTATTGTTGTAAAGAGCCCATTTGAAGTTCAGGAAGGCTCTTAAGCATTTTTAATAACCATTTTCTTCCCTTGCGTCCTATTTTTTTTTTTAACTATCTTTTTGAAAGATACTTTTTCCAATGGTTGAACAATCTCAAAATGCCAGATTCCCAATTGCTGAAATTGTGTTCAGTCTGCTATTCTGGAAGGAAAATGGACTCTTCCAGAACACTTTCGCATACATATATTTCAACCAAAGCTGCTGTTGTTTCCAGAGTTACCGGAAAAGGGCTTTAAGCTCCCAGTTGTGAGCTGAGATGGCCACTGGTGTAGGGGAGTCAGGCCTTCGCCCAGAACACCTCGCACCTCCCAGTAGGAGGTCTGGTGGCTTATGCACCAAATGCACACACGGCAGGCCATTATGTCCGTTTCCTTGGGTCTTATGTGATTCTCTGTCCCTCCTGCAGTTTGCTTGTCATATCTGACATTTATGGAGTGCTTGGTGCGTCCTACAGGTCATGTGAAACCCTCACGTGTGTCTTCTCATGAGGTTCTTAGTCCGTCGTACAGCCGAGAGAGCTGAGGCCGGGGGTTCAGGTATTAGTTTTTGGGGGCAGGAGCTGTGACAAAGGACCTCCGACTTGGCAACTTCATGGAAATGATACTCTCCCACGGCTGGAGGCTGGAAGTCTGCAATCAGGGTGTCAGTAGCACTGTGCTTCGAAGGGCTCCAGGGGAAAATCTGTTCTTGCTTCTTCAAGCTTCCGAAGGCTCCAGCACCCCTTGGCTCCTTGGCTTGTGGTCACATCACTCTAGTCTCTGCCTCTGTGGTCACGTTGCCTCCCCCTCTTCATGTGAGGCATCTTCTGTGTCCGTCGACCATAAGGAGACTTGTCATCGGATTTGGGACCCTTCTGGATTATCCAGGATAAACGCCTCCTCTCAAAGTCCTTAACTTAATGGAGATTTTTCCATATAAGGTATAATCTCCACTCTGCTGCCACATGAGGTAATATTCCCAGGTTCTGGGAGTGACGACTAGACCTTCTTTTCTGGGGGGTCACCCTTCAGTCCATCACAGGTTTTAAGAAGCACAGCAGGACTTGAGCCTGGCAATGTGGGTGCAGACGTGGGGCTGTCTGGTCCTGCTGCATACTCCTCTCCCCTTTGCTAATGGGCCGGAGCACTGGCGGCCCAAGCTGGACGGGATGCCAGCCACAGTCCGCTTGGCCGGGGTCTCAGGGGGTCTGTCCCCTCAGGGTGCTCCTAGCCTGAGTCCATCTGGGAGGTTATAACAAAATGCCACTGACTGGGTGCTTTATGAACAATAGAAAGGTACTGCTTACTTCTGGAGACAGGGAAGACCAGAGTCAAGTGTCAGCATGGTTGCCTTCTAGGGAGGGCCCTATTCGAGGATCACAGCTGGTCCCTTCTCACTGTGACCTTCCATTGTGGAAGGAGGAGGGGAACAGTCTGGGGGGCTCTTTTATAGGGACACAATTCATTAATGAGGGTTCCACCCATATGACCTAAGCACCTCTCAGAAAACCCAGATCCTAATACTGCCATGTTTGGGAGTTAGGATTTCCACATAGGAATTTTGGGGGGGCATAAACACTCAGATCACAGTGTATCCTGTCTTGTTTTTTTCCCCCTCCTATCTTGGCAAAAAAACCTTTTTGCCCTCCAGCCTAAAGTCTATGTGGCTGGTGTTCTGTGCTGTGGCCCACATCTTGCCTTGTCGATGGTTGTGACTTCTGCCCCCTCACTGGTCTGTTGGTCTGCGATGCATGTTTATGATAGAACATTAGTAGAAAACAATAGATCTTTTATTAGATTAATCCATATAAAGTGCCATATTTTTGGTCAGTCGCCATCAAATGTCGGCAATTTCATATGACTCAGTCTCCTCTTGATTGAAAATACATGGCCCATGGGTACTCTCCTCCCCTCCCCCAGCTTGGCTTCATCCTCCTGCTTCCTCCAAATGCCAATGAAGTATTCCAGCTTCCTGCACGTGCCTTGGATTTTAGCACATGGCTAATCTGACCTGTCTGCATTCTTTAGTTAGTTAAGCACGTCTGTGGGAGATTTCGCACTTGGTCACACCCCAAATCCCATCTTAGTTTCAACTGTCTCTGAAGGAGTCACCAAGTCACCAGCCCATCTCGAAGCCACCATCTTCCACGGAGGGTTCCTGAGCATCCCTTGGAAACCAATGTGTTATTCTCCCGCCTGCTCAACGGTAATGGGGTTGAGTGCCGTGCCTGCTGAAAGTACTTCTGGGGAGTGTCCTGTTGGATCCAAGTCTACAAATGCCCCCTTCCCTTCAGCATCTCGTCTTTTCTGCAGTGACCTGGCTCACAATGGAGCTTCGCCTCACTAGAAGCATTTATTTATTTAATGCATCCTGAAATATTAACCTGTATTATGCACAAGCAGTAGTGCACGTGTTTCCTTTCCTGGCAAGGACTGTGTTATTGGAAATCCTTTATTGGGATTTATGTCTTAACAGAGCTGAAGGGCTGTTTATAGTCAGGTTCACCAAGCCAAGCTGGAAATGGTGGGGTGGGGTTTATGTGGGGATGGGGAGTCACGAGGAATGCCCGTCCCGGGCATGCAGCCATCATCAGCCTGCTCTCAACTCTCACATGGCGTCAAGAATCTGGTCATAACTCACTGCTTGTGTGACCTTGGGAAACTGCTTTCTCTCTCTGACTGTTGGCTTCCTGTCTGTCGAATGGAGTGATGATAATGGTACGGGCTTTACAGACTTGCTGGAAGGGCTCACGGATGTGGCCTGGAACCCAGCCCACCTCTTATATTTCTAAAGAGAGAAGAACGTTTTGTGCGCGGGGAGTTTTCTGTCACTGCAAGCGTTCTAGCAGAGATTAAGAGAGGGATGAGCAGGGATCTTTCTGAGGGGGTTCCATTCCTGGAAGGGAGAAGGGGACTTGATCCTGTAGCCCTGAGAATGCAAGATTATGTGCCATCTTGATGTAGGAGGGAGGAAAAACGTATTTCCCAGTAGTTGGCGGCCGGAAGTGTTGTCCAAGATCTTGATCTCTGGCACATGGCACTGAGGAAAAGCTTGTTCAGGGCTTCGCGGGTGTGTATAAGTGCTCCGCTATACGTCTTTATGGAGGAACTGCTGTGATGCCAACCCAGGGCAAAGTACTAGGAACACATCGATGGAATGTGCCTGAAATCAGTCCTAAGGAACCATGTCTCAAAATGGCCAATCCCCATCATTGGGGGACCTGGGGACAAAACAGTGCAGAGAAAAGAGCGCTCACATTTGCCACAGACCTGCCATGTCCCGAGCATGATACATAGTATCTCACTCACCAGGTTTTGGGGAGCTACTGTCTCCATTTTACAGGTGCAAAAATGAAGTCTCGAGGAGGCTGTGATTTAATAATGTCCGTGTATCAGTCCACGTGGATGAGCTCGGTGATGAGAGAGCAACAAACAGGCCCGAGATCTTCACAGCTGAAAATGGAAGGTTATTTCTTGCTCACAGTAGATATCCAGTGGGATAGCTGTGTGCTGCTCCTTGCTGCTTTCCTCATTTAGAAACACGGGCTGCCGGGGCAGCCTCCCCCTTCCCTCCCTCCATGCTGACCCTGGCTGTTGGCCATGCCAGAGGGAGAAGAAAACGAGGTGGAGCGAGCTTTGGCCCTTAAGGTTCTCCTGCATCGGCCTAAGCAGGTGCCATGGCCACACCCAGCTTGCAGGAGGCGGGGAAACCACGTGCCCTAAAGGAGGGCGCCGGGATGCTGGCGGCGAGCCCTGTTGACTACCAGCCTCTTGGCAAGTGACAGTCAAAAATGAAAAGCAGGCCAGGATGGGGCTCCAAAAAGTCGAACATGCGGGATTGACTCAGTACCCAGTAGTAGTGCTAGTGACCTACAGATCAGCCCCAGAGGCCGGCGGGCATTCAGAGCCCACTTACTCATTTGGGGATTAATAAGTCTTGCCGATTTCCTCACCTTTCCCTGGGGTGGGGCTGTAACCCAGTGGTCCCCGATGATGGGACACAGCTGCCCCCCTGGCCGTGCCTCCCTAAAAACTCAGCTGAGCGCCTTCTCCAGTGTCCTTCTCCTGGGCATTCCCGCCTGGGCTACTTAAACTGTGGATGATGTAGAATCACAGTCCTTTATCCTCAACGAGACTCCTGATGAGAGGGTGTTTTAATTTGACCGATGGCTTAATATTTTGCTCTCAAGAGGAGGCAGTATCCCCGAGGGCCCCTCCGGCTATGCATCATTGTGATGGCCCCTCTCAGGAGCACCTGGACGTCCTCAGGAGAAAAACAGCCCTTCCTTCCAAACTTGGACTTCTCACGACGCCTTGTGATTTCTACAGATGCTTTCCTCCCAGCCCTGTCTCAAGGGCCAGCGCCTCCCCACGGCCCTGGGGATGACCTGATGGCTGCTCAGTTATCCCAGTGTCCACTCCTGAATTCTCCTTGTCCACTGTCATTATCCTGTGGGACCATCCTTGAGCCAGGGGTGCATGAACTTATGTGGGTGGAGGCCAGATATGCTGCTGGGTTGATGGATGTGCTTAACGGTGCTCTCAGTCCAGATGTCCAAGGGTACCATCAGGATGCCCTCCGCCATCTGGGGGGCCTGGATGGCCTTTTAGTTGGATTCAGGCTGAGTTTCTGACTCCACCCCCTGTGCTCTGTAGCTGTTCTTGGCCATGGCTCTGCACTTTACAGCGTACTAAGTCTGCTCATCATTGCATGCGTTACGAACATTCCCCGTTCATTCCTGCAGCACATGTATTGAGCTTCGACCATACAGCATGGAGCACTCAAGGGCTATGTGCTTCCTGTGCTAATAAAATGCAAAACAGTCCTTGCCTCTTACAGGCTTATGAGGGAAAGGAAATGGGTGTGTTATCTCCATGAATGAGAAAGGAAGGCATTTGGGGGAATCCATAAGGAGAACCAAGAGTTGGAGGGTAAGGCAGGGATATAAGGTAGGCTTCCCAGGGGAGGGCCTTCCTAGGCTCAGTCTTGAAGGATCCATAGGATCTGGTCAAGCAGAGGATGGTGAGGGAAGGAAGGATGACATAGGGTGAGCAGGCAGAGCGGGCAGCACAGGGAGGGCATGGCGGCATGGCAAGTTGTGTGGGAGGGCATGCAGGGAGGCTGGCTTTTTGGGGCAACTGGTCTGTTTAGGGTGTGTCAGGAGAGGATGATAGGATAGCTTCCCTTGGCAGGCTGCTCCTTCTCTTATCTGGCGGTAAGAATGAATAGACCTTCAGAGGGCTGTGGGTGGGTTTGGCGGTATGATACCTAGAGCACATCTGTGGGATGGGATGGGTTTTTCATCCAAAGGAATTAGCAGGACGCTCAGTTGAAAGTGGCCAAGACGGGTATTTATTTCAGCCCTTTCTCCTTCCCAGCCCTGCTCCTGAGCTGCTCAAGGGCTTGGGCTCCAGAGACCATTGCCCCGGACGCCCCTGAACTTCCTGCATTCTACTCTGTCCGCTGACAGAGCACAAAGCTGGGAAGGGGGCATCTGCACTTGTACTTGGCCTCACAAGGTGGGGGCCACTGGCTTGAGTATCAAGACCTGGGTTCCAGGGTTGGTTCAGTCCCTGCTTCCAGGTGAGACCGTGGGAAAATCACCTCTCTACTTCCCAAGGTAGGGGATGAAGCTAGATGGAGTGTCTTTCCTGGATCTGCCCATCCATGATGTTAGGCTTCTAAACCGTTAACTAGATCATCATTGCACTAGTTTAATGCACTGTTAACCACTCTCAGCAACTCAATTTTTGTCAAGTAACAAGTGACCAACCAATAAAATATTTAACCACCCAAAAGCAAAATGAGGGAAAGGAGGTAATAACTGTGTTGTCCTGTCTTCTAAGACCCCAAACTCTATGGACTTTCATGTTATTCACTCTGCACATTTGGGCAAGTTACTTTCAGTTACATTGTCTAACCCTAATTTTTCCTGTTAATTGATGCTACAAATAATAACCATCTCATGGGTAGTGCTGAGGAGGTTGGCCATGTATGGTTGTGCTTACTGTGCACTGCACAAGAGCACCTGGCTGGGGGGCAAATCAAGGGTGACAACCAACCCAGGCTTTACTCACCAAACCCCCCAGATCTGCCTCAGGCTTGCATCTACCTGGTCCCTTTTGCTTACTCTTAACAAGTTACAGTACAGGCTGGCAGTTGCCCTTGTCCTTAGCATAGCACCTGGCCTGGAGGTTAGTCCTCGCTTTCTTTGCTCTTCTGAGGAAGAAAGCTAATGTTTGAGGATGTGCTTAAACCCAAAATTCCAGTTTCTCTGTCTGTAAAGCTATAGAAGTAAACTTGTACATCTCTGCTGTTCTCATGAGGTTGGACCATCTAGGTGATTTTTGAGCTCCGGGGCAGGGAGCTCATCTTTGAAATGAGCTCATCTTTGAAATCTGTTCTGCATTTGCTTCCTGAGCACATGCTCAGGCTTAGTTGGCTGCTGGAGCTTAAGGTAGGTGGGACTCCTGGCTGCGTGGGCCCATCTGGTGGAGAGAAGCCTCTTAGTCCACCCCAGGGAGCCACAACAGTCCCAAGTGAGGTCTACGGATGTGACGTGACTGCTGATGGAGATAGAATTCACTTCTCGTTGGTCGGTGTCACTAAGGAAGTGTCGATGCTGGGGCTTCTCTAACGAGATAGAGTTGGGGGACTGGACAGAGAGGATGGTGGTCTGTCTAGCCTGGGAGAACCGTGCCCGCCAAGGATTCTAACTCTTAAATGACCCAATCTTTGTAAAAATGCCTTCTCATTCACCATATTTTCTTCCTCTTCCTTCTTATACAATTTTTCTCAAAGCCTGAGGGTTGAAGTGGGTTCACGCAGAATTTCCAGAGCCTTAGACTGAGGCTGGAGGAGGTTTTCTGATACACCCAGGCAGAATCTGATCTGGCGAGCTGTCCAGGGCTTGGCCCACCTCTGAGCCCTGACCTGAAGGCTGAGGGACCCTTGCTGGGCTTGGAATCCAGTCCTGTGTTTGGTGAGGCATTGGGCAAAGCAAGCCAATTAGTGAGAACTGCCTCTGGGTAGAGTGGCCGTGCCTGCCCACTGGGGCCCGTTGCCAGACCTCCTCCTCGTTAGCCTTGCCCTGGTGTCGCAGAGTGAGAGGAGCGGTGCTTTGATGCTCTGACACTTGCCTCCAGCCGTGGATCGCAGGACCACCAGGCCTGGCTGTGCTCCCTTTTTCCCAAAGGCCTAGACATGTGATCTGTTCCACTCTGTCCAGGGCTTTTTCGGTGGCAGCCTTGAATTCTCTAGCTCTGAGCATGTGGTTTGGCTTAGTGCAGAGACAGACTCCTGTGTGCCTCACTGCCACTCTGCCTGCCTTTCCCACGCCCTGCAGAGCTGCAGACCGTCCCTTAAAAGACGCATCCATGGTGAATCTAGGAAGCGGACGATTGCCAAGCCTTCACTCCCTCCTTGTCCTAGGAGGACACCTCCACACCCCTCACCATCTGTCTTTGGGGTGTCTTCCTGTAGGCAAGGCAGAGTGTGTATCTCTGCCCCATTGACCTTGGGTATGATCTTGGGTATGGCGATGGGACTGACTTGAGCCACTCTGAAGCTAGGGAGGCGACACAAGCAGAGTCCTAACGATACTTGTGCAGCTTTGCTCCGACTCTTGCCCTTCTGCCATTTGCTGTGAGAAGGGAATGCTCAGAGTAGCCGTTGGTCCTGGAGAGAGACCCAAACTGGCCAGAAGTAAAGCTTTCCCAGTAACCTACCGACCTAAGAGCAGAAAATGTTGTTTCCCAACCGAGCATTTAGAGTTCTTTGTTACACGAGAGTATCGGGAGGAAACCAAACCCAAACCCAAACCATCTGACTAGGCAAGGGGTCAGCCTAGTGCAGGGTCTGCGTCCTCCACTCCTCTGGCTCCATTGGATGCTCACTAGGAGCTCACAGGAGCACCAGAAACAGTTGGCTTAATGCAAATGGAAATGGGGGGTTGGTAAGCTCTGGCGGAGTAGCCATGCGTGGCTGGCACCATGCTCCCAGTCTGGCGTCCAAGCCCCATGTTTAATCTCTCTCCAATCCGGTGGAATCTACTGGCGAGTTACAGCCCAGAGTTTTGTGTGCCATCTCTCAGTTCTAAAGTAGTGAATCAAACTTTCACACCACTCTGCAGGCAGAACAGAAGCACGTTCTCTGACCAGCCCGTGGATCCCCAGTTTGTAGCCTCCGGTCTGTCCACCTTGCATGGCCCCCTCCTCCAAGCCCTGGGTATTGACTAAAATTCTCATGGGAGGATTGAAGAATGCAGAATAGCAGTCTGTCTGATGGCCCCACCTGTTTCCTGGGCAGTGGTCCTTTGTGCTATTGAAATAGTTCAGATTTGACCCAGAGGACTAGATGGAGAAGCAGTTTTGAGTTTGGATCTGGTTGCTAGCTTGACACGCCGAGTGATGGAGGGTGAGTCCCTTTCTCTCTCTGGCCCTCGGTGTTCCCATCTGTATAATGGCACTACCCCTTGCACACTGAGAAGGTGGGAACAAATTGCCTAAATTCTCTGCGTCAGCATCTTCCTCTGGAGGACAGGACGCTGCTGCTCACCAGGCTGAGTTAATGGAGGACTGGACGGGATGGCGACAGGAGCCATTAGCACGCTCCTTGGCACACACAGTCCAGTGGGCGTTCGTTGTGGTGTCTGCTGTTCATACGTATTAACAACAACAATAATAAGTGAACAGTGTGGCCTGGGATTCTCTCCCAGGAGCTGGGGATAAAAACGGGCACACAGAGATCTGGGGCAGGGGTCCTAATTCTAGCAGAAATGCACGGTGCTCGGCTTTCCTGTCTAGTACCTCATGTCCTGCTCCGCCATCTGATTCCCTGCCCAACCCCTTGGTTCCCCCCATTAGGTTTGTATTCTTGATTTCTTTGCTCACAACCAGTTTGCACGCCTGTCCCCCATCCCCAGCCCTGAGCACACACCTTTCCTCACTGGGCAGAAGGCTCTTTTTGATCTCCCACCTGCAGGATGCTTGTAAGGGGGTTCCTGCTGAAACAAAGGAGGGACCCCTCGCTCTGCCAGCATTGTGCTCCTGTTTGCTTCTAAACTCTGTAGCACCCACGTCTCCTCTCCTAGGCCAGCACCAGTTGGGTAACAAAAGGGTCAGAACACTGCCCCAGCCATCAGAGGTCCTAGAGAACATGGAAGGAATGGGAAAACATTGGACTTCACAGCCCAGCCATGGATTAGCAGACTGTCTCTGGAATGAGGGGAGAGGAACTTGCTTCAGACCATCCAGAAAGCAAAGAGAATAACTGATCCTCTAACTTGGAAGGTCAAGGGTGGAGCCACACTGTCCTCTGTCCCTGTTCCTGTCCCTGTCCCTCTATCCCCATCCCTTCTTTGTGTTGTCTGAAGGATGTCCTCCATGACTTTACAGAATGAGGTTGGCAGTAACCCGAACTGAAGTAGCCCAGCCCTTCACTTCCAAGGAGGGATTCTGATTGGCTGCCCTTAGACAGGTCACTGTTGCTGGGGGGCGGGGGTGTGTGTGGGATGAAGAACCGAGTGGGGCTGGGCCTAGGTGTAAGCCCATCACTGCAGCAAGTTTGTGTGAGATGTACTGTCTCCAGCATTTCCTCTAGAACGGAAGGTGGGAGTGGAGTGCTCCAGAGATGTGCTACGCTGCCCACAAATGCTCCACGTGTCCCGTCCAGGTCATTGCAAGGAGCCTCAAATCATTTGTCTCGGCTCTTCGTCGATTCTGTAGGAGCTATGGCTGGGGAGAAAACCCCAGGGGGGGCTCTTCACTGCAGAATGGCAAACATGTAGTGCCAAGGGACTCACTGCACCAGTGACATCTGGGATGATGAGAGAATTATACATGCATTTGCATGAATGCAGAATACACCCGACACACGCACGCCGAGAACGCAGAGGCTGGGTGTTGCATAACACAGAAGACCCCCTGTGTTCAGGTGGTAAGGGAATGGCCCCCCGCCTCTGACGGGGAGCTGGGCAGCCAGCAGCGCGTTCCTGCTTCTGGTCTGTGTCCCACTCTACCCACTCTGTGACTCCTCTGGCTTGGGTCACATCTTCACCTGACCGGACCCAGCCTTTCCCTGTGACCTTCCCCATCTGCTGCCTCTCTCCTGTCTGCATCCCACAGAGGCAGAGCTGTGGGTGCAAGTCTTTTCTGTCCACAGCTTATGGACATCTGCCTACTCTTTATAACCAACACAAAGTTTCAGCAACTTGGCTTTTTAGGTGTGACCCCTTATAAGCTCATTTTGCTCTCTGTTCCAGACTGAAACGGCACAGATCGGAGCACGATTAGCCTGGATTTGGGTCTTTTTGCTTCCTTTTATTACCCATCTGATTTTGAACTTGACATCCACCATGTTTGGGGCTCAGCCTCTTGTAAAATGGAGTTAAAATCTTTCCTTCCCTCTTTCTCTTTCTTTTCTCTCTCCCCATCCTCCCTCCATCCTTCCGGCTCTCCCTTCCCTGCACACTGACCTCATGGTGAGTCGGGAGGATTAAGTGGCAGAGAGAGCGGTGCGAGCACAGGGGGCAGGGGGCTCAGCACAGGCCCTTTGCCATGTTGACTTCCCTGCCTTGTCTCCTTGTTGCATAATAAGGAATTTGTCTGATCTTCGTCTTGGGTCGCCAGCACAGAGCCTCAAAAACCCTTTGAATTCCCAAGTGATAGAGTATCTTGGTAATTCTTGAGCCCCGTAGATCGCAGCAGAGTTGATGCTAAGGGGATGAGACCACTCGGGGTGGGCGCTGGTCTCTGGAAAGACCAGCTCTGTGATGGGAGTGTTGGGGCTTTGAACCTGACTGACCTTCAGGAAGTGAGTTGAGGCTAGAGGTGAAGTCATCCAACTCAGAGCGGATGCCCACCTCTCAGAGGCTTTCTCCCTCCCCTTCTTATTATGGAAAATCCCCAATACGTGCAATTAGAAGAATACGACCAGCTCACACATTCATCACCAGCTTCAGCGAGGATATTGTTCTTCCTTTCTCTTTTACTGCCTCTGGCCTGCAACTTCCAGAGGCTCTTCGTGGTTTCCACAGATGGGACCAAGGTGCCCACTGAGGTCAAGGAACCGAAGACTGGGCCGGGTCATCCTTCAGGGAGTGCAGCAGACGTGAGGTGTCGCTGCCCGGCATCGGTGACTTGTATGCAGAGGAGAATGACATGAGAAATGCACTCACACAGAAGCTGAATTGGCATGGCGGGCAAATTTACAGAGGGAAGTGTGTGTCATTTGAAGTAGAAAGACCAGCATTGTTTGCAAGGCAGCAGATGGGAAGGAGCGCACAGATCCTTAGCCAGCACTTGGGTTTATCCAGAAGCCCTGGGTCAGTTCACCAAATGTTTCTCCAGGAGTGGTGGGTGGGCTCGACTCCACACCTACCTGGGGAGCTGGATATTAGCAGGGAAGTGGTCATGGGGGGAGGGGTCAGCGCGGGATGGGGAGGAAGATGGTTCTAGCATCTTCTCATACACCTTCTGTCAAAAGTTCTCACTCCAGCCTCCTCCCCTTCCTCCCTTCCCCTGTTGCTTCCTTCCCGAACTGTCTGTGGTGCTCTAGCTCTGTGCCAACGTCGGGGCTGGATGGTGGTGTGCTGGTTGTGGTGGTGGTGATCAGGGTGAGAATACGATGAGGTCAGAACGGGCAGTTACATGGAGTTGATGACGCGGCAGCACATGTAGTCTGCACGTCTTCACTCAGTTCATCTTTACACCCAGCCTGTTGTGGTCGGGTATGTGAACAGATGAGGAAACTGAGAAACAGAGAGGTTAGGTCACTCATCCGAAGTCACGCAGCTACTAGTCATGTAGAAAGGAAGAAGATACATGGCTCCAGCTTACATGGCCTCCTGCAGGGATCATTTGAGCACCAAACAGAACAATACACTATGAGTTCATGGTTGATGATAGTCCAGGAGAGAGAAGAGGGTTCAATGTAGAAGATAAGAAAATGACCAATCTGCAACATCCAGTCCAGTGAAGGATTCAGACAAGGAGCACAGGGTACCGAAACCATTGGGTAAAAGACGTTGGGAAACAGCATATGAACATGATCTCAAAGAATCACCCCTCAGGTGAACTGCATATACAAAAGAGAAAATGGGCCTTTATGGTGGAGGTACCTGATACTCATCACTTTAACTACAGGATCAAACTTAGCATCACCAAGAATGGGAAAAGGTGACATTATGGGCCTACTGGGTGCTAGAGTAAGAAGTACAGCCATGATGTCATCTACCTCATGTTCTTGCCAAAAACGTTTACTTTGAAACAAATCATGAAGAAATGCCCAAATCCACGATGTGGGACTTTCTGCGAGATTGCTGTCCTGGATTTGACTAACAAAAAACCATTGTCCATGAGAAACAAAAAAGATATGTGTACGTATGCCTATCTGTGTGTGCAGGTGGGTGTGTATATAGCTGTGTATGTTTATAGGTGTGGCTGTGTGTATGTATGTGTTTAGACATGCCCGTGCTTGCCTGTGTATACGCATGTGTGGGAGTGTACGCATGGGTGTCTGTGTGTGCTGGTGGAGAGCATATACGCAGGCTGCGTACACATGGGTTTATCCATGTACCGCACAGGTGTGTGGACTCGTGCCCATGCATGCATATGCACACATAGGTCTATACACGTGCATGTGTGTGTGTGGACATGTGTATATGTATGTGCTAGTGTTTGTGTTTGAGGGAAGTGCTTTTCATACTTTCACCTGGCCACCAACTACCTGGAGATCTTGTTAAAATGCTGATTCTAAATCAGAATGTCAGGTTGGGGGAGGCCTGAGACTCGGTTTCTAGTAAGATCTGGTAAGATCCTGTAGCTGGTCTGACGCCCGCAGTTTGAGTGAAAGAAATCACAATTCAAAGAGGTTAAAGAACGTAACTACAAAACACAAGGCCTGAACCTTCCTTGGTTTTACAGAGAAACAATCACATAAGACTACAAAGGATACTTTGTAGTCTTCCAAAAGGAACAATTGGGGAACTTTGAATGTGGGCTATTTATTAGATGAAATTATAAACTTACTATTAACTGTCTTAGATGATTTTCTAGAAGAACGTCCTGATTCTTACGAGACGTAGGCTTAACTACTTACTTGCCAGTGGTTTACATCAGGCACATAGACACACATGCGCAAAGAAGATGTGTAAAGTATTAGATGTTCATGATCAAATGAAGGGGTAGGGGAGTTCATTGTACTTTTTTTTTTTTTTTTGGTAGGATTGAACATTTTCAAAGGAAATGCTTGGAGAAAATGAGGTTGGAGATAAAGACCAGTCCTTTGGGTTGTGTGAGGAGAGCAGGTGTGTCTCAAGCAGGTGGGGAACCTGAGGGGGGGCAGGATGGTGCTCAGAGTACCCCTACGCCTCCTGCCACCCCTCCTTCAGTCTACTTGATCACAAGCCGGCGGGGGGGTGGTGGTTTGTGAAAGGCTCCAGGGTCTCCTGGTGCTTATAGCCTTTGGGGACCCCTGTTTTGTAAGGGCACCTGCTTCTCAGCCTTCTGGATCTCAGGAGTCTGTGCCCGGGGCTCTAGGTCAGTTACTTCCCATCTACTTGCTTTCTTCCTTCTGATGTTGTCCTTGCTGTCTCCTCGCTCGTTCTCTTCATGTTTGCTGGCTTATTTTATTTTTTAATTTTTCAAAAACCTTTACATTTTGAGCAGTTTTAAGTTCACCGCAAAATTACAGTCCTATGTGCCCCCTGCCGCAGCACATGCATACCCTCCCCCCATCAGTGACCCCAGCCAGGTCTGCTTGTTACAGCCGATGAACCTGCATCAGAGCACCACTGCCTGACGCCCAGAGCTTATACCACGGTTCACTCTTGATGCTGGGCTTTTAAAGTCCTCTTACTGTCATTTCAATGGGATTTAGGAAGCAGAGAAAGCACTCATGGGTGTAAAACTCCCCTTGTTTCCCAGAAGTCACTTTTTTTTTTTTTAATTAAAAATTATTTTCTCTCTCCCCTGGCTCTGTTGTAGTCTTACTTGTACAGGAAAGCCTTGCTTGCGCAGGGCATTTGGAGGCTCAGGGAGGGGGTGAACACATACGTGGGCTCAGCCTGGCTCCTAGGAATGGGGCTCCACAGGCTTCCTGCACCTGCCGAGTGAGCCAGCCCGCCTCCCACCTGTGGACCTCCCTTGGTCCCCCATCACCTGCTCTTTCCCTCCCGTGCTCCAAGTGCGCCTTCCTCCCTCCCTGCGTGAGCCTGCATGGTGCCTCCTTTGCCCCACTTGAATGGATCCGACGCTCATGAGTTACATTTCTGTTTGGAAACTAATTGGCATGGTCAAGGGGTGAAACAGAGCAGAGCGCCGAGCTGCTGCTGGGGGGCCTGCTCCCTCTTTGACTGGGGAAACTCCATCTTTTGCTGGCTGCAAAGGCTGGCCTCTTTTGAAGTGGGCTTTCCGCTCTGTGAAATATTTAATGAGGGCGTGTTGCAGACGGGGCTTGAGAAGGCCTCAGAACCTCTCGGCCTCCCTTCTAAAGTGCACTGCCCCCGGTTCTGTAACCAAGAGCTCAGATTCGCCGGAAGTGCTGGCTGGTGTTTTGGAGCCCCTGGGGCGCTGTGTTCTCTCCTCTTGGTCAGGCTGGCGCTGACCTTTCCAGAGCCTGCTGCCCGGCGCTGCACTGCCCTGCTCGTGGGCGGCCGCATCTTCTCTGCAGCAGCAGCTGCGGGTTTGTGATCTCCAGAACGAAACCTTCCTTCCCGCCGTCTGCTCTGGATTTACCTGGCTATGCATTAGAGCACCTCACAGGGCAGAACAGCGATGGGAACTTTCCGTTTACACTTTTACCCAGTTTCGTTTAATTCCTTCTTATCCATCTTGATTCGGACATACATAGAGCAGCAGCCCCTGTCGTTTTTTCCTACAAACTCCTTTGTGTTTCTTCGCTACTTCCTCTTCAAGGGAATATGTTCACCATCTCCCCACGCTTCAGCTTCAAGTGAGGCCCCAGTCCTCGTCCTGATCCAGCCTGTAGAACTTGGTAAGGAGCTCTCTCTCTCAACCAGAAATGCAGACCTGTCCCTTCCTAGCTTAGAATCCTTCACCGGCTCTAAACTCACGCTCAGTGTTCAAGAAACCTTGGTTCACCAGAGAGAACCTATGTTGTGCCCCACCCGCCTCTTCCGGCTGATAGCCCGAGACTCCCAGCCTCAGAGGGCACACTGGAAAGTGCTAGGCTCCGTTCTTGCCTGGTATCTCCTGCTCTCCCACCCCTCTGTTCAATCTCACTCATTGGGTGACTGCTAGACACCGAATAGTCTTCTAGATCAGAGCTGTCTGGCAGAAATACGAGAGCCACTCACAGCATGTAATGTCAAATGTTCCGAGAGCTACGCTACAACAGGTAAAAAGAAAATTCAGGGGAGATTACATTTTTTTTTTAGTACAGTGGACCCACAGGGTCACCCTAGTGTCAGGGGGACAACCTAGTGACGGCACGAGATTGTAATTCACGGTGGGCGCCCCACAAGCGTCACGGCCGCCTGTCTCCGTGCATTGGATTACACCACCACTGGCTGAATGCCTTAGGCTGTGCCTTTCACTCCCAAGACTTACTCATTCCAGAATTGCGGTCCGAAATGAACTGGACCTTCACCCACTGCTCTTCACCCACCATGCCTGTCCTTCTACCCCTGCCCCCTCTGGGAACCATCAGTTTCTTCTTCGTAGTTATAGGTCTCACTCTGCTTTTTGTTCACGCATTTTTTTATTCCATTTGTGAGTGAAATCGTGTGGTTTTTGTCTTTCTCAGTTGACTCACTTCACTTAGCGTGATGCCCTCTGGATCCATCTGTACTTTCTCAAATGGCCCGATCTCATCCTTTTTAGGGGCCACATAATATTCCCGTGTGTGTGTGTGTGTGTGTGTGTGTGTGTGTGTGTGTGTGTGTATCATGTCTTCCTTATCCGTTTGTCTGTTCACGGATTCATAAGTTGCTTCCATGTCTCGGCTATTGTAAATAATGCTGCAGTAAACATAGGAGTGCATGTATCTTTCTGAATTAATGTTTTCATTTTCTTTGGGTAAAAACCCAGTAGTAGAATTACTGGATCATATGGCATCTCTGTTTTTGAGGAAACTCCGTACTGTGCCACCCTGGCTGCACCAGCTTACTTTCCCAACAGCGCAGGAGCGTTCCTCTGTCTCCACGTCCTCCTCACCACGTGCTCTTTCCCTCCCTCCCTCCCTCCCTTTCCTTCTCTTTCTTTAGCCATTCTGTCAGGTGTAGAGTGATATCTCATGGTGAAAGTAAGTTTAATTTAACTTGATATATCTAAATTATTTCTACATATTATCAATTCAAAACATTAATGGTATTTTGTAACCTTTGCATCGTATTAAGTCTTTGAAATCCGGTATATATGTTACGCAGATAGCACGTCCCCATTAGGACTGGGGATGTTTCCAGGGCTCCGTGTGGCTCGTGACTGCTGTATTATTCAGTGCGGCTCTAGGTGATGAGATCCAGCAGTTACCAGGGCGTTAGAATCCCTGCCTTCATGGAGTTGACATTCTAGTTGGAGAAAGAAACGATAAAAAAAACAACAACAAAGCAATATGGCTTTGCATCCCAGGTGGGTAGGCTTCCTGGGTCGCTGTGCCCACATTCACTCAGTGGCAAGCCCCCAGTATGCCGCTTTATGTCTCAGTAGAGGTGAAGACCCTGTGATGAGGGAGTACCTCTCTCTGCCCCTGACTGACTGTCACAGGCAGAGTAACAACCCAGTGATGTCTGTGTCCCAATCACCGAGACCTCTGCCTATGTCACCTTAAGGGACAAAAGGGACTTGGCAGATGTCATTAAGTCTAAGGACTGTGAGGTGGGGGAGATTGTTCTGGATTATGCAGGACAGCCCAATCTAATCACACGACTAGTTAAAAGCATAACACTCGTGACTGCAGAGAACCAGAGAGATGGCCTCGTGAGAAGCACAGGGTATGTGCCACTGGCTTTCGTGATGGAGGAAGAGGGCCCTGAGCCAAGGCATGTGGTGGCCTCCAGAAGCTGGAGAAAGCAAGGAAACAGGCTTTCCCTGAGAGCTGCCAGCGAGGAGTGCAGCCTGATTTTAGCCCACTGAGACTCATGTTGGACTTCTGACCTACAGGACTGGAAGATAATAAATGTGTGTTTTAAGCCACTAAATTTGTGATAATTTGTTATGGCAGCCATAGAAAACTAATACACTAGCTTTGGGATTAAGTGATGAATAATTCACCTCTCTGAGATTCAGAAGTCAGTTATATCTACCTCATGGGATTTTTCTGTGGATAAAAAATGAGAGCGCAGCTGTAAAGCACTTAGACCAGTGCCCAGCCCGTCGTGAACGCTCGCTCACCTTCGGCAGAAGCCACAGGATTGTTGCTCTTTCTCCAGGGGGTCGGTCTGGAGCACACACACCAGAGATGTTTGCTCAGTGGACACTGAGTGGACTGGCCTGCTGTCACCCCCTTCCATGACGCAGACATCGGCTTCTTAGAGATCGTCTGCTCCATTTTTTCCCAGAATGTGGGACCCAAGGGGATCTGAGTGGTGCCCAGCCAAACATGTTTTATGGGAGTTGTTATGCATGTTAATATGTGCTGGAAAAATATGGCTGGTCCATCAAATCCATGATTCACAGTTGAAGGACAACAAAGCAAACCCACTTTTAAAAAGTGTTGTGTAAACGCTGGTGCCTCTGGGTGGGGGTCGGGGGGTGGTGAGCTGCCGAAGCATGGGTAGAGTCGGCGATTGTAGACACGAGGATACTGAGGCTGAGGGAAGGAGGGTGAGGTGGGTTGGGTGTAACTGTGAAACAGATTCCACTCTCTGCCCCCTGCTCAGCACCCCTGCTCACACACTGTGCTGTTTGGCGTTGGGACCAGCCCTCTGGGCTCCTTAGAGGCCAATACTCCCATCTTCAGGCACGGAAAGGTTTTCAGTCGAATCTCATTCATGTTACAGGATTAAGGGACATCCTTGGCTTCGCCTGAGCCCAGCCTTACTTATCTGGTCTCTAACCAGGGACTAGGAAACATGCACATAGGACCTTTGTATCAGTCTGAACCCTTTTTGGTTGTTTAAGACTGACATCTGACCAGAGCCAACAGAGGCAGATGGGTGTTTGTTGGCTCATGAATGATGAGGTAGGATTGGACCAGGAAGGTCAAACACGCTGCTAGGCTTTGGGTACTCCCTGTGTTAGGGGCTCTGCCATCTTTCTGTTCTTCTCTCATCTCTCTTTCCCCTGTGAATGGGTGCCCACAGCTCTCGGCTTTCATGCCTCAGTCTCACTTTGTCTGCTGCCAGACAGCAGAGAGAGCTTGGTTCTGATGGCCTGTTCCGGTGTGGGGGGAAAAAAATTCCCAGAAAAGGACTCTGATTGATTGGACTTGGGTTGAATGTTCAACTCTGGACCAATCACGTTGGCTGGGCTTGGTTTGGATGCCCAGCCCAGGACCAATCACCTGTTTGCAATGGAGGTGGGGAGGGATGAGGCTAAGGAAGAACATGGCTGCTTTCTCTGAAGCCACAGGCTGCTGTGTACAAAGAAGGTGGTGGTCGGATGTGGTGGTCCCACCTAGGCAGAGGCAACCTCTGGATCAATTCTGGACCTGCCAAGTGTGCTTGCATAGCTCCAGTTTCTGCTTCCATACGTTCTACTTCTTTAATCTCAAGAATAGTTCTCATTTATCTCAGTCTTCGTTTCCCCATCTATAAAAGTGGAAATTTTGATACTTATTTTGTAAGATGTTATAAAGATGGTGGGAAATAATGGGGGAAAATATCTCGTGCACAATAGGGTATCAAGACATTTTTGCTTCTTTCTTTCCCAAGTGGCCAATTTTTCTCCTAGATTTTTGCTTAAGAAGCAGATTTCTCTGCTCATGATTGAAATCCTTCTCTTATTATTTCCTCCTGTTGATTGGAAAGAAGCAAAACTAGTTCCCTGCTATAATTACTTCTAAGACTGGTTTTAAAACATACTGGGTTAATGATAATTGGAGAACACCTAGGACATCAAAAAAATATGTAGGTCACGCTAATAGTGACTGCTGGAGTTCCTGAAATAAACATGATGGAAACTGTCTAGGGAAATGAACATTATGCAAAATGCTGAGCAGAATGGGGAGGAGATGGTGAAGGAGGAATCTGCATCTTCTGGGGAACGTGCCTCAGGAGGTGACATCTGTGGTCCACAGTGGATGTCCATCTTCAGAAGGATCTCAGGTGTGCTCTCCTGCAGGACATGTTGCCAATGTCCTTCAACCTTAAAAGACTTCTGCAGACTGGCCTATAATGATAGGAGGAAAGGCCTTTTATAGTGGAAGAAACTCCTCGGTCCAGGAGATGAGGAGAGCCTGGGAAACCTCTGGGTCATATAGATACTACCTACTTGCTGGGGAAACCATCCCGTCCTGTCTTTAGAGTAGGCTTAGAAAAAGGCAAGTTGATGGGTTTGGGGTGCTAAGACAGAGAAGAGGTCATGAAAGAAGTTGGCAGGAGAGGAAGTCCTAAAGAGGAAACGCATTCCCTCACCACCACCTCCCCAACCCTGTGTCCATCCGTCGACCATCCATTCATCCATCCTTTTGTTTGTCTGCCTTGCTGCACACATAATTCACTTTTCCTGGTCCGTGGTGGGGATAGGGTTAACGAGTCAGTGCTGGAGAAAGGTAACTGAATTAGACAAGGCCTTGTCTACTTCGCCCAGTTCACAATCCTCTAATTTGCACAACACACAGTGGAGAAAGGACCATACTGACAGAAATAAGAAAACAAGGAAAAATACTTACAATACACAGCACATACTGGAAAACCTGATCCATCAACTCAATTACCTTTGCTTTTTTTTCCCCCCCGAGCTTTGAATTCTACAAATAGTGCTTGATTTTTCTAGGGGAAATTTGCCAGATTTAGCTTGAATTGGGGAGTTCAGAACACTTATTCTCCCTGAAGTATTACTTCCCTGCTACTTCCTTACCCTTCAAAAAATATTGCATTCTGACCTGCTAGAAAAGGCTGAGGCCCTGTCGGCCTGGTCCCGACTCAGCACTGATGAGGGATGATGTGAGTGAGTGGAAAGAACGCTTGCCTGGGACTTGGGAGCCTGGCCTTCTAGTCCTCACACTGTTCATTTGAGCAAGTCCCTGAGGCAGGCTGCACCATTCCCAGCTTTGCCCACCCCTCACCTTTCAAAGCCCTGAGATCCTTCCACTTGGTGTCTCTGCGGACCTTGGCCTTGTGCTGATACCTGTGAAGCATCGCTGTCCACACCCCTCCCTCCGGGAGGGAGAATTTTGCATGGGAGATCAACTTTATGCCACTTCTTAAAAAAAAAAAAAAGTCCCTTTGTTGCCCACATAAAAGGCCACTTAGAGGACACCAAATCTAGCTGAGAACAGAAGGAAAAGCCACATGGCCCTTTAAAAATGTTTAAGTGTACCTGCAGTATACCAGCCTCTGCATGAAGCCCCAGCCTCTGCTGCCAGACGAAGGCCCCGCCCACGAGGAGCGCACGTTCTTCTGGGGAGCTGAGCACCAGTCCTGATGCTCTGAAGGATGCTTTGTGGCAACGCATCCAGGTGCAGGGGATGGAGCGGGGAGGGGCTCCCAGCTGAGGGGCTGTATAGCCAGGGTCTTGAACTGTGGCAAGATGAGCACGAGGAAATAAGGAAGAGGGGACTCTGCAGGGACTCCCTCCGCAGGACTCCTCTGCAGGAGAGGGAGGAGAGGAAGGCTGGCTACTCAGGCGGGTTTTACCTACAGGTGGATGAGTGCTGCTGGCATTGGGGATCCCAATAAAGACGAGCAGTCAAGAGCCGATTTCTTAAAGGCCTTGCTTGAATGTTAAGCTAAGGGGGCTCCAGTTTTATCTTCAATGCGAAGAGATTTTGAGGGGTTTTAAGAGGGGAATGAGATGGTGTCTTTGTTTGGGTTCCCCTGACAGCAGAGCCTCAGATGAGGAGGATGTGGTTTCTTCGGAATGGGACCCCCAACAGGAAAGGGTGTGGAAATGGGATATAGGGCGGGAAGGAACCATGTGGAAACCGTGTGTGCAACTGAGCTGGTCACCGCTACGGGCAAGGCAGATCTCAGCCTTGCTGGGGTTCCTTTAAGGAGTCAGGTAGAGGGGCGCCTGGGTGGCTCAGTCGGGTGAGCGCCCGCCTCTTGGTTTTGGCTCAGCTTGTGATCTCAGCGTCGTGAGCTCGAGTCCCGTGCTGGGCTCCGCGCTCGGTGGAGAGTCTGCTTGACGATTCTCTCCCTCTGCTCCTACCCTCCCACTCTCTCTCTCTAAAAATAAATCTTAAAAAAATAAAAAATAAAAAGAACCATGGAGAACATGCCCCAGAATTATCCTCCTGAAAATGGGAGCCGGGGGCTTTTATCCACTGACTCCCATCCTTTCTCAGCTGAGGGTTGCCCCAAGTGGCAGTGACTCCTTGCACGTCGGGCTGCTTGCACACGAATGACGTCTGACGGCAACTTGGGCCCCACCCTCTCGCTGTCCAGCAGAGCATTCCCCACTGTGGACGTGCGGAGCGCATTACCTTAGATGCCAGAGGATCACGCCTAACCTTCTTCCCTCCACCTGACCTCTGCCTTTTGTGGTGCTCATTTTTAGAGTCAAATGAGTTTTAGATAATGCTGGGTTCAACCAGCTTTTGCAACTTCAGAGAAAGCTCAGAAGTAGAAAAACCATGCCCTGGAGATGAGCTATTGAGTATGTGTATGAGACTGTCAGAGCTACCCTTAAGTCAGGTGGGCTTCAGGGAGGTGGGATATCTACGAGGCACATGGCTTGATCTGCTTTTTATTTTTATTTATTTTATGTTTATTATTTTTGTTAGAGAGAGAGAGAGAGAGAGAGAGCAAGCGCACAAGTGGAGGGGGCGAGGGAGAGAGAATCTTCAGCAGGCTCTACACTCAGTGTGGAGACCCATGCGGGGCTCACTCTCATGACCCTGAGATCATGACCTGAACTGAACTCAAGAGTGACACGCTTAACCGACTAAGCCACCCAGGGGCCGGTGATCTGCTTTTTAGGATGTCACTTTGGTCTCAGATTGGAGGGAGAAGGACTGGCAGTCACAGGCACATTTTTATGGGACACATTCTCTAATAGTCACCTCAAATTCAGTCCAAGCTCTGTGGCTTGAATTTTCTCAGTTTTGGTGCTTCTCTAAGAGAAACCCAGGGAACTTGGGAATATTGAGGGTGAGGAGGCAAAGTCATCCTGGTCTATATTCAAGGTTATTTGTCTCTGAACTCACTGGGTCTTGAAACTGTTATCCTTGGAGTGTTCACCAGCAAGATAAGTGGGTCAGATTATCAAGGAGGCAGTTGAAGTTTTGACCATTCCCCTTTCTCAGAACATCTAGAAGGCAGGTACATTTTTGTGGACCCAGAGCAACTCCTGGTTATAGAGTTAAACGTCTATCTTATTCCAGCAGTTGAATTCAGGCACTCACCTTATTGGCAAGAAATTAAAGATTAAATCAGAGTTTTCAAATATCCTGTGGGGTATATTGCTGTAAATGGAAGCATCCCTATCAGATGCCTTTGGTCCAGAGAAAGAAAGGTTACATTATTTTTTTTTCTCTTGTGAGGAAATAACATTTTGACCATACAGAGCTTTGTCTTTTGCTGTCCCAGTGTCTACCAAGTAACTGGGGTAATTCTCCTCCTTTTAGGTTTCCTCCCTGCTGCTTGGATGAAAAAGCTCTTCATTGCTTTGTAAATTATCTTTCCCTAGGTTAAAGGGCGGAGATCCCTTGCCACACCCTGGCCAAAAAAGTGCTGGGAGCTCTGGAGAGATATCAGGGTGTGGAGAGCAGTTACCAAATGTGATGCTTTTCACCGGAAGGGCTTGGGCCACGGTGATGGAGTTGGTCTTTGTTGGAAGTGGACAGAGTCTAGTCCTAGCTCCCGCTGCCAGGTTGTCAGAGTATCTGCAGTTGCAGGTGTGTTCCCCAAGTCGTCGCTTGTGCATAACTCATGCCTGTCTGCACTTGAAACACGAACCCCGGCACCTAGATCAGAGCCCTCATCCATGCAGAAGTGCAGAGTAGATTGTCATGGAGGCCCAAGGACCATGCCTGACCTTCCCTCAGCCTACTCTCTCCCTTATTTTAATTTTTTTTTAGACTCAAATGGGTTAGTCTTTTCCCCTTGGGCAGCTGGTTCTGTCCCCCTAGAACAACAATGCCAGCGCATTTGTTTGTGTTCCTGGAACCCGGCAATAAAGGAGGGCTTCCCTTGAATGCTCTTTTCACAGGATCCTATCATTTGCATGCAGTAGGTGCTCAAATGACATTTGTTGAAAGAACAAATGAATGGGATAAAACAGGGAGCTAGGTACTAGAAAGGAAGGCACTAAAATATTAATGGTAGTTAGGACCAGCTACATAATGAATGAGGCCCAACACAAAATGAAAATTCATGCCACCTTATTAGAAAATTATTAAGAGATTCAAGACGGCAACAGCAGAGCATTAAATCAAGCACAGGCCTCTTCTAAGTGCGAAGCCCGTTGTGAGTGCCTGGGGGTGAATGTCCGTTCAGCGGGTCTTGATGGTGATTATCTTTGAGGAGTGGGATTATGGAGTAATATAGTCCATATGTAGAAAATTCTCTATAATAAATAGGAATACTTATAATAATCAGGAAAGAGTTATTCTCAGACAGTGCCTGTAGAATAAGAGCGGCTGTGTATACCCCGGACCATGAGAGATGTGGATTCTAATCTGGATTCTCTTGCCACGTGGCCCTCAATGAGTCTTGTCTACTGTTTCTCAGCTTCCTCCCAGCACAATTCCTGGAATGGCAAAGGAAAGGTCGGAGGCCTCCTCCTGCCCGGTAGTTCTTAGATGCTGAGATGATCATGAAGCAAACGTATCTTGAGAGTTTCTTGGGCACAAAGGTTAGAAAGCTGTGTGAGGACAAGACCTGCCAAAGTTTCTTCCAAATTGCCCTTGGAAACGTTCCCGGCCCAAGCTGTCAGGAGCATAACCCTCTTCACGAAAATATTTCCTTGCCAGAAGCGGCTGGTCTCCAGGGGGATAAAAGCTTTGTGTGGCTCCAAGTCAGCAAGGCAGAAGAGGGAGCACCCGGCAGCGGCTGCCTGTCATTCCAGCCCGACCGGTGGCCGGGGAGGGGCGATCGGGTGGGTGGGGAGGGGACAGCCCCCTTTTTTCCATACAGCAGTTGCACGAAGACTACAAATGTTTGAGCTGATTGTACTCGCTTACACGCAGCAGTGAATCATCCTGTGATGAGAGGGCCTAAAATATGCTGGGATGAAATTAACATCAATTAAAACAGAAAATGGATTTGAGCCCCCCCAACCCCCCCAGTGAGCTTTACGAGGCAGACTGGAGAGCCTGGAGCCCATCGCTGCTATTCCTAGTGACAGAAATGCCTAGACCCACCCTCTTGCTTTTTCTGTTTTTGTCTTTTCTTGAAAAGCTTCCTTTTGGCCTGTCCTATGGGGCACCTTCTAATCAGGCTTTATCTAGTTTAGGTTCCATCTTGACGTCTTAGATCTCTGGGGGAAAAAAAAATACAAGAAAAAGGAAACCAGCACAAACCTTTAGAATCTAAAGGAGAGGAAAAAATGAGAAATATTCACCACCACCCCTCCCCCAAAAAAGAAAGAAAAAGTGGACTTATGGTGGATGACGTGGCATTTAACTACTGAGGTGACGTGTTTTGGGGGGACGGTTTTGAAGCATTAATCGGTGTTTCCTGCCTTTCGGGTGCTTGCCTATCATCCGTTTCTCTCCTGGCGTTTGTACTTAAAAAACGCAGGCCCTGCAGGAAACAGAAGGAACTCACACCTAGAATTTGTGGTGACCCTGAGCAACACTTTCTGTTCTAGAATCAAAAGAGGACTCCTTGGGCCTGGGAGGGCAGACCTGGTGGGGAGGGAGGGAAGCCGTGTGAGCGGAGATGCTGGTGGGTCTCTCAGAAAAGTCTTGGGGCCTCCTGAGAGCAGAGCCTCTCAAAGCTGTTGGGTCTGGGCCTGGGGCCCTGTGTCTTTCCGCCGATCACCACTGCCTGGGGAGTCCTGCCCACAGGTCCCTGCCACTCGCTAGAGTACCTCGGGTGACCGGAGCCGGACCACAGTCAGCCCAGATTCTCTGGGCCAGGACGCCAGCTTTTTTAGAAGTCAGAAAGACCTACAGGTTCCAGCAAGCCCTAATGCTCCTAACTTCGACTTCCTCAGACAAGAAATGGGGCAGGTGCAGCGACCACAACAGGAGTGGGGCCACATGAAATCACTAAACAGATAAAGCTCCCAGGTCTGTGTTCAGCACATGGGACCCGGTCTTCTTCGGACCCCGCATTGCTTGGGACTGAATCCACGGTAAGAAATGATGAGGTCCAGAGCCAGAAGCTTTTGGAGATGGGAGATTTTTGGAGATTTTTTTCCCCTCAAAATAAGAAATATGTTCTGGAAATGTGAAAACCGCACCTCTAGAAGAAGGGTGGTGCCCCGGTGTGTGGCATGTGGCCTAGTCTGGTGTGACATTTAGTGGATGAACCATGTGGGTTTGAGCCTCTTCTGAGCTGATCCTTACAACTCAATGGCTTTGGCAAACCACTCCCCTTCACCTCTTTGTGACTCAGTTTCCCCATCATTCCTCACTCCTTTCTGATGGTGATGTTGTCACTTACCTGACAGTGTTGTCCCGAGGGCTGTCAAGATGCATGCAGTGTGTAGGAGGATCGCAGGCGCACAGGAGGTGTTCCAGAAGTGCCGGCCCTTACCATTGTCCTAATCACATTATCTGGCTGCTCCTCATTGATCTTGGCCTGGCTTGCTGATCTGATGAGACTCCCCAGGGGGCAAGGGTCAGGTCTTCCCTCCAGCCTCGTAAGGACGAGGGCCTTTCTCTGGGCCTGTGTCTGCTCTGGGACCCGCTGTGGACGCCCTGGGCTCTCCTTCCACTTCTCCACTCTGGACCTTTGGCTTTTTCACCCTCTCCTCTGCCGCTGCCCCTCATGCTTCCTCACATCTTGGTTTCTCCCTCTGTCCGTGATCTCTTGCTTCAGCTTCATGGAGCTCCTTGAGGTGGGCTTCAGGAGCTGATCCTGAAACGAGCACTCAAGTGTGAGTGGTGATGTGGGAGGGAGGTGGTTCCAGGAAATACGAGAAAGTGGGGGAGGGTGTAGGGGAGGGACGAGCAAGGCAGCCAGAAAACAATGTGTCATCAAGCAAGTTTCCACGTGGGGTCACTGGAGCCCAGTCCCTTTGGGGAGCTTGGGTCTTCGGTGCCGAACATAAGCCTCCATGGTGGTCTACACGAGGGGCAAGAGAGCTGAGGTACTTAAATACCGAGCCTCACTCGTTATCTTTCCAGGCTGCCGTGGGGTGTCAGCTCTTCGTCACTCCCATCTTCCTCTCTGTGTTGGCCAAGCTGGATCCTGCAGGGGGAGCAGGAGCTTGCAGAACGTGGCGTCCAGCACCCAGAGGTGGGCACACACAGGGCGCGGGAGGGGGCATCCCCGGCACGTGCTCTAAGCCCTCACTGCTAAGGGAGAGCCTCTCTTACACAGCTTCAGGAAGGAGGTGTGGGAGGGCAGAAATGGAGTGAGAAGTCCATTGAGAGTAAAGGACGGAGGCAAAGAAAAGCTGGAGGGAAGGAGGAGAGGTGGTCAGGGAGTAGAATGAGAATGGGAACGAATGCATGAGTGTGGGGGAGCCACGGCATCTCCACTCCATCCTTGGTCCGAGCAGCTGCGGCCGGGACGGAGGGGCCGTGTTCCACCTGGGGCTGATGGAGGGGAGCGCTCCTCATCGGCATGGCCTGCAGACTCGTCCCTTTAGACATCTTACCTCTAATTTCCAGTGGGCTACGGTGGTACAGTGGGTTTATTCTGACAGCTTGAGAAGAAAGGTGGAATCAGATGGTCTCGGTCCTGTCCCTTCTTTCCCGGCATCTACATCAATCCTGTGTAGACGGGATTTTTCCCACTCAACAGGTGAGGTGATGAGAAGTCACCTACACCCAGATGAAGCCTTGGGACGGTGGTCAGCTCTGAACCATGGTTCACCTTAAAACAAACCTCATCTTGGCTCTGTCATCGTCATGAGAGAAGTCACACCGGGCTGTGCCATTCGCGCTCTCCACTGCAGAGCAATGGAAAGGGGAGCTAACAAGGTAATTGCAACTAGGGGTGGCAGAACATTTTGGCCAAACTCCAGTGGCAGAAAAATAAGTCAGGATTTCATACTCTGGAAGCAGAAACATTTTGAAGGACACTTGGGACGGGCTCTTCTAGAACAAGGGTGTTCAAGCCTCAGCTAGCACGCGAGTCACCTGGTGATCTGGCTAAGCTGCAGGTTCTGACCGAGCAGGTCTGGAAGCCAGGGAAGCTCGAACTTCTAACAAGCTCCAAGGTAGTGCCTCTGTGGCCAGTCCAAGGATGCTGAGTGGCAAGGGCAGCCCCTTTACATTGAGACAGAACTGGGTTCAAATTCCAGCGAGGCTGCTTCCTAGCGCTGCGAAGCTGGGCAAGCCGCCCAGTTTGTGTGAGCTTCAGTTCTTCCATATCAGAATGTGGAGCAGAATTCTTATCCCTCAGGGTTGCCGTGATGATGTGAGGGGATGGTGTGTACCAGTGACCACAACGGGAACATTCTGTGCCACAGTTACATTGTACTCCCCTCACCTAACATTGTTTGCCATCTCCCTCTGGTCATCTCTCCACCCTGGGCCGTGGAATCTGCCAATTTCAGTTCACATCCAGAGGGGGCTGGTGGACACGTGTCAGCTGGTAACTTATATAAAAAGCAGGCTTTTAGGGGGCTGTTGTGTAGTCTTGTGCGTGTCACTGCAGGCAAGAAGGCAAGTATGGCTGCCCATAAGAAACAGGAAAATGACTTCATAGAGCAGGTGGGATTAGGAGTTCAGCCTGGCCTTTGGGGTCAAGTGGGGGATCTGGTCATCCCACCCTGGCCCTGCTCATGCAGCCTTTCCTGGAACCCACTTCTTGCATCTCTGCTGATTTTCTTTAATTTAAACTCAAGTTAGTGAACATATCGTGTGTAGTATTAGGGTCAGGATAGAGTTTAGCGATCGTCAGTTGTGTAGAACACCTGGTGCTCATTACATCACATGCCCTCCTAGTGCCCATCACCCAGTTACCCCATCCCCCACTCACCTTCCCTCCAGCAACCCTCAGTCTCTTAGAGTTCAGAGTCTCATGGTTTGCCTCCCTGTTTTTACCTTATTTTATTTTTCCCTCCCCTCCCCTATGTTCATCTGTTTTGCTTCCACATATGAGCGAAATCATATGGTATTTCTTTCTCTGATTGACTCATTTCACTCAGCATAATACCCTCTAGTTCCATCCACGTCGTTGCAAATGGCAAGATTTCATTCTTTTTGGTAGCCAAATAATATTCTATTGTGTATATATACCACATCTTCTTTATCCAATCATCTGTCGATGGACATCTGGGCTCTATCCATAGTTTGGCTATGGTGGACATTGCTGCTGTAAACACTGGGGTGCATGTACCCTGTTAAAATCACTATGTTTGTATCCTTTGGGTAAATACGCAGCAGTGCGATTGCTGGGTCATAGGGTAACTCTATTTCTCACTTTTGGAGGAACCTCCATACTGTTTTCCAGACTGGCTGCACCAGTTTGCATTCCCATTAGCAGTGTAAGGGGGTCCCCCCTTCTGCACATCCTCTCCAACACCTTGTTTCCTGAGCTACTTTTAGCCATCCTGGCAGTTGTGAGGTGGTATCCCATTGTGGTTTTAATGTATTTCCCTGATGCTGACTGATGCCGAGCTTCTTTTCATGTGTCTGTTGGCCATTTGGATGTCTCTTTGGAGAAATGTCTATTCATGTCTTCTCCCCATTCGTTGACTGGACTTTTTGATTTTTAGGTGTTGACTGCTGCTTCTGTACTTGGTCCCGTACCCCATGTGTACTGACTTGCTCAGTTTATAAGCATTCCTGAGCTTGAGTTGCAAGAGCTGCTTGTCCCCAGATGCTCTAACCCAGGCAACAGCATTCTTTCTTTCTGTCAATCCCCTCATTTCCTGGGCAATGAGCAATTCTCTCTCTTAGTCTCAGTTTCCCCATCCGTACAACATTGAGTCTACTTGAAGCAAGATCTGTGTGCATTATAGTTCTTTCCCCACTAATAGCTAGAGCAGTCCCAATACAGTTTTTGTTTTCTTTTGTTTTCTGAACTCCTTCCATCAATCTTTTCTTCACCACTGTTCTTGTTCTTCCCCACTGACCATGAAGACCCTGATTCTTGCTTCAGATCCTGCCTCACTTATAGGTCCTTTAGAGGCAGGACTGCCATAGTCACATAAAATGGTGACTCTCTGGCGTTGTTCAGTGCACAGCCTGCACAAATGTACTTTGGAAACTTGCATGAGCCTTCTGCTCCAAAAAACACAGTTCTCCATATTCTAGTTTCCAAACTCATCCCATACCCACTCCCATATCCTACCCCCACCCTCCTTTATGGACCAACCTCCTGGCTTTCCCTCAACCTAGGGAGTTGAGCTCCAGAGTAAAGCTGGAGGAGCCTGGGCTAACACCAAGGAGGTAGGGTGCAATTTTCATGTGTATGAAGCCAGATCACAAAACCAGCACTCAGTACTATCACCTTTCTTGGGTCCTACATTTCAGGCTTAATGCCATGACTCATTATTTTAATAAATATTAGGATTTGGTGCTCTTTGGAAAGCTCTGTTGCTCAGCCTAGAAATACCATCTTGAACCAAATAATTGGTCAGTAGATAACAAGTTCTGGTCATTTAACTTTTGTTTATGTTGTATCCATAGCGAGAGGGCAAATAGCCATGAGGCCTCCATCAGCCATGGTACCTAATGCCAGATCCCCTTGGTAGAGTTGACTTGGGTAGTTGTGCTTGGCTAACACGGTTTCTATTTTGATGTTCACGTTTCAATATTCTCATTGCAATGTCATTGTTTTTGCCAGTAAGGAGTGCACAGGATCACCCGTTTCATCTCTGGCTGGAGTTAACCTACATGAGAATTGATAGATTAACCCTATTGAATGTAAGAAACAGAAATGTGTTATCCTTTTCCAGCCAAAGGAATATATTGTTTTAAGTGAAGGATTGAGTTGTGGTCTGTGAGTGGGACACTGAGCCGCACACATGCAGTGCCTTCCTGCCGGGTAGAATCAGAAGAGCAAATTCAGGGCAAGTGTGCTATGATGCCCTGGTGCCGGCTCATCCCCTCTCCTGCCAGCTGATCACGTGCATCCCTTCTCCACTCTACTTCCAGTGACATCATGTTGGTGGCTGGAAATTGACTAGGGTGGGAGCACTGTTACATGGAAACTGGCCAAGGACACAGGGCTTTTCTTCTTTTTAGAGAACAGTTGTTAAATATTTAGTAGCACACCACTGTGAATGGATCGCCGCTTCCCCCTCTCATCCATGGCAGGTCTTACTAATGGATTCTAGAACATTCTCCCCCTTTGAGCACAGATGAGGCTTAGAATCTTTTCCAATACATTTTCCAGGCAGCGATTACCAATGAGTTGGTGTCCGCTCAGGGGATAAAACTCCTTCAATAGCATCCACTTACCTTAATTCAGTGTGTCCTGCACAGAACCTGTACATGGCATAGAACAGTAGACCCCAAATGTTCGGATTTTATAAACCTTTCAAACCTCCAAAAATATTTTTTGAGCACATGCTAATAACCAACTTCTTATTTGGCTAAGTAAGGACATAAAGCAAAACGATAACAATGAAATATGTTCCACCTTCTACCATCATGATCATTTCATTGAAGGACATTCTGATGTCACCTGGTAGATATGAAGTATATAATCTCAGAATAAAGGCAACTCCATTAAAGTGAAAAAATACTCCTCATTTCCCCCCCTCATTTGCTGTATCCCAATGCAGACTTTCTCTTGGACCAGCCCGAAGTCCATGGACTCATTTGGGAACGAGCCTCAGTGGGCCAAGAAAATGGCCTGCAGCCGGCAGTAGCAGTGTCCACATTGCCTCCTTCCGGGGGTGCAGAGGTGATGAGCAGGGGTGCCTGCACTGATGCTCTCGGTGGGGTGAAGAGCTGGACAAGGTTTGACAATCTTGCCATTTTGTAGCCACTTTTTTCCCCCCCACTGTTGCTGATTTCTCTCCAGGCAGATCAGCCCTCCTAGGGGGTAGTAGAAATTTACAATCTAGTAAATCCTGGTATTTTTTCAGCTTGCTGAGACCTAAAGCAGTGAGATGGCCTTGCTTCTGCGATCAAATTGTAAGATTAGGAATGAAGTCTGTGATTCCAAAAAAGGGGATGACTCAATCATTCCTTCACTTGTTGATTCAATGGACCTCTCTGAGGCTCGTGGCAAGCACCTTTCTGCCATAGCCTTCCTGACCTCGCTGGTCTCATTTCCTCCAGTCTGACACTGGCTTGGGGTAGGTTCCAGAAGGACCTGCAGTGTCCTGTCTGGGGTCTTGGGCTTCACCTCGAGAGACTTTGGACCAAGGGGGACAAGAAGGACAGGCTTTCCTATTACAGGGAACGTACCGGAAGCTGACACAGAACGTGGACTAGTGTGCGTGCAGGGGTGCATCAGGAGTCAGATAGACCAGCTACTCTCCTGGGGCTGTGGTCTGCAAAGCGGATGAGGATGATCTAATCTAAAGTAAGGTATTGGCAGCAAAAGTCGCCGTGGGCGGTGGGCATTTGAGTCTGCAGTTGTGCATGTGGGGTACGAGTATGTTCGCGGAAACGGCTTTGAGACATTAAGAGCAGATGTTCCTTGGCAGGACGTGGCAGAGGTGGCAGTCAGGTGCGCCGCACTCGGGACGCCCGGGGTATAGATTGGTACTACTCCGGAAAATCACCTGTGGAGTCCGACCGTGCGGGGAACGCGGAGCTAATTTTACTGGGAACAAACAGCAATGTTTAAGTGTTGTGTATTCTCCAGGTTTGCATATTTGGAACATATTTTGATGTTTCCCTTTGCCTGGTGCCCATTAGGAAAATGTAACTCTTATAAAAGCGATGTTGTTGCTTGGAACATTTTTCATTAGAGCAAATTTTGTTTCAAAATTGACTGTAAATTATATTGCGCTTTGTTTGAAAAAACAGAGTTAAAATCAGGATCCAAGTGTGCAATACTCAGTGTGGAACAGAAGTTCAATTACCTGCAATTATGAGTATGTTCTCTTCCACGTGTGTGGAGCTGGCATCTCCTGTGTAAAGGATTTTAGTGCAAGAAGTTGCTTTACAGATTACTTTCTTCCACATTCCCAAAATAGAGATGAAAGCACAGAGAGGGAACGAAAATTGCCTGAGGTCACATAGCCAGTTAGTGGCAAAGTTGGAACTGGTTTAGGTATCCTGATGTACATTTTGATGAGATTAAAGGAAAAAAGATATTCTTGAATTTCCATTTCACACAATATTCAATAGTTCTTTCTCTCACAGACTAGCATCAGGATCACTTTGCCTTAGACAGGTTCTAGAACAGATATGAAGGAAAAAAAAAATGTCTGAAGATGCCAAGCATGGTGCTCCAGTTCACAGCACTGAAAATTCTGGAAAGATCGGTATGGCTACCGCACATTATATTTTTCAATGTTGTTCAAATGAGCAGCCTACCATAGGATTTTTTGACTAATCTAATTTCATGAAAGCTGTTTTATTAGGCTTCAAATGACCTTGCACAGGGGAGCATTTGGATGAATACTATAAGCCCAAACCCTCTGCCTGGTCTTTTCTTTCCACCACAGAGAATCTGTTGCCAAATCCTGCTGATTTTACCTCCTCGATATCTCCCACTCCATGTCCAGCAGCTGTCCTGCCCCAAGCCCAGTTCCTCCCCCTTATCGGGACCACGGTAATCACCCTTATTCAATTTCTCTCCCTCCCTTCTTGGCACAACCTACAATCCAATTCCCACACAGTGGATGCATTAAACCATTTTTTTTCCCCTCTAAAACTTAAATCTAATCATGTCTACCTATTACCATAACCAAAATTCTTACCATGGATTGGGCGCTGTGTGTCTGGGCCACCCCAGTCTCTGGCCTCCTCGCCCTGCAGTCCCCCTCCCATGGTCTGTCCCAGCCCACACGTGTCCATCAGTCCTCTGCATTTGCCAGAGTCTGCCCTAATGCAGAACATGAGCCCCCAGTCCTCCAACCTCCCTTTGGCTGTTTCATACCAACTCATTTTTCAGACCTCAAAAATTATTTTCTTCCTTATGTAAATCTTTTACCGATCCTCAGATGAGACGGTTTCCCATATTATTCACTGGCGTGGTGCCTGTGTTCATGCTGTCCGTAGGTGAGCCTGGGGGAGTATCTCAATCAGAGCTTGAGAGATGGGGTGGGGATTGGTGAATCTGGAAGGGTCAAGTTCTTAACTGACATGAGGGTTTTAATGTCTGAGATTCAGATCACTGGGTACTCGATGCTCTCCTTATCCCTGGGCAACCACAAAAAGGCAGAAGCCTTTTCAGATCCCTGGGTGTTGGGTTTTTCAAAATGTTCCTATTGCATTATCTACCGGCAGACCTGGCTTTCACTGCCTCCTAGGCTGGGAGGGTAAGAGTCTATCCCAGCAGCTAGAGTAGGAATGGGAGGGAGGAGGAAGTGGACAGTTCCAAATTTAATTCACCTTTGGATCCATGTACTCACCGATACTGGATGAAGAAAAGGAGGAGGCATCCTGGGGTCCTTATAATTTGCTGTCCGTGTTTTGACCTCTGGAAAGCTTCAAGGCTAAGCCGCCCCCGCCTCCCTCTGGTCCTCAGCAGTCACAGCACATCGGCAATACACGCTCACTCCTCCTTTCGCGGGGAAGACTGACAAGGACGTGTCATAACTCAGTGTCTTCCTTCTGCTGTGGCCAGTGCTCCCTGCTGGGAGTTTTGAGTGTCTTCGCAGCTCAGAGAGCGAAATGGAATGGTGTAAATGAATGTGCCATTGCAAATGCCCTACTCCTTTAATGTATGATTTGGGATCACATTTCACTCAATCCTGCCAAGTCGCAGAATGATTTGTGATAACACATGCTGGTGATAATTTAGCAGAACCGAAACGATATCTGAATGGAGCTGCAGACCCTCCAGCTCCAGAGAGTCCCAAAGGGGGCTCTGCTCAATACAATGGTTTGTTTACTGATTACCCTTTGGGAAGGTGGCAGGGGGGCTGACCTCACCTCTGCTGGGTCTCTCTCAGGTTGGCCTGCAGGACTCCGCCCCCCCCCCCTTAATTTCCTGTTCTCCATTGCTGCGGGCCCCCCGATGCTCTCCTGCTCCCCCCTGAAATCATCACAGTGATGATGACAGGGGTTAGCATTTATCGAGTGCTTATATAGAGCGGATAATGTGCTTATATGCTTCATCTCCTTTAATACCACTCTACAATAGGTAGCCATTACAGCTTTTACTTTATAGAAGGGAAAACCTAAGTTCTGAGGGGCAAATTGGCTTCCTGGAGGGCAGCTGTGGTGGTGGAGCTGGGATGTGACCCCACATCTGTCAGAATCCAGGAGGTTACAGGAAGCCTTGTGGGGCTGGTAAGATGCATAGGAAGTGCGCCCTCTGGAGGATGGGTGGAAGCCTGGGGTCTTGTGCCTTGGAGAAGAGGCACCTGGAGGGGGTGCTGTGAGTCTGCGTGGCCCCAGGAGACTGAGGGCAGGTTTCAGTCCAATATCATGAAGGCGTTTGTTGATGAAATGAATGGGGGTGAACGAGGCTGTGCCACCTTATGACAGAGGCACTGGGGGTGGGCTGGGCTGGGGTTGGCGTTGGATAACACAGAAGTGGAGATCCCTTCTAAAGTCTTAAATTCTGTGGTTCTCCTACGTGCTGTGCTTCCATTCCCAAGTTCCCTAAGCATCTCAGTGCAATTGTCCCATCAGGTGGGAAGTGATATTTTCTATACCTTATACATCGTTTCCATCATGATGAGATTACAGTACTCCTCTTGCTGCTCTTGGTGCTACTGGACCCCATTAATTGAGTTTGTGATGGTAGTTGAGGGGATTGGGTGATGGATTTAAAATCTGAAGGGCTGGCCTTAAGAATTTGCTAACCATGGGTATGTTCCCAAATTTGAGCTCTGTTTTCTTATGAAAGGAAGAGCTCAGATACCAGAAATTAATGGAAATGGTTCAAATCCTGACTTTGTCACTTACCACCTAGGTGAACTTGGGCAAGTTATTTCATTTCTCTGTGCCCTTCTCTTTACCTATAAAATGAAGTTTGTGATACTTATCCCATGGGTTGCTATGCAGATAAAATGCCATAAAGCAGATGAAGCATTTAGCATAGTTCCCAATACATACTAAATTACCTGTAAAATGGTATCTGTAGTCATTATTATGCCTTACTCTATGTCAGTCACCGTGCAACACACTTCCCGTTATGGTCCTTGGTGCTCACAGTGACATAAATATTACCTTCATTTAAAGAAATGGTTCACAGGCTAAGAGAGGTGAAGTCACTAGCCCTTGGTTACTCAGCTCAAAGAGTGGCCCATCATCTCTGTTTCCTCAGGATCAGCTCTCTTGCGCTGCCCTGCGGAGTGTGTCTTTCATGGTAACACTGCCCATTTGAGGCTGGTGATCCCCCACACAAGCCACACACACACACGCCCAGCAGATGCTTCTTGACCGAATGACCAACGACAAGGACCATGCCATCTGCATCTTGCTTTTCTTCGTAGCACATTGAGCATGTTCCTTCCTCTTTTTGGGGGGCCCCAGTGTCCTCACACATGATGGAAGACGGTTTGGACTAAATCGACAGTTCCTTTCTCATTGTTATGAGAAAGTTATATGAATAGCACTAAGCACATAGTGGAGACCCTGTGACTCTTTATCATGAGGGCTGGGTCTAGAGTGAGACAAGCAGGGCCCTGAGGTCACAAAATTTAAGGAGACACACACTCTGAGGGTTGTGCGAGTGAAGGGCTCGCATGTGGGAATGCGTGCCTCCTTAAATCTTGTGCTCCGGGGATCTCTTCCATCACCTGGCCCGGGTCCTGCTTCACAGGGTGGGAGAGAGTATTAATGACGCTGCAGCCAAAACGGATTTTTCTTCCTCTTTTTAAACACCAGTGATGAGTACAGTGATATTTTTAATAAGAATTGGCTGGTACTTTGAAGAGCTCTACTCAAAAAGACATTCTTGAAAAAGACTATTATTCCTCTAGTTATATATTTTAGGCTTCTGGGGATAACAGTAGGGGTATAGGATTATAAGAAATAGAAGGGATGTAATAGAGAAAAGATGAAATTACTATAACAGCCATTAGACCAGCCAAGGAAATAATTTCCAGTGATATAGTCATTATTTGTACAAGCATCCCCCCAAAACAGGCCAACAGGATTTTCACACTTACTTCTTTGGTTTAATTGTCTATTTGTTTCGAAATGAAAGCTAATTAAAAGATTATTTTCATATGCTTTAATCACACCACAGCTAACTGTTGGAAAACGTGCAATTAATGGATGCAGCAGTTGACATAAGAATGCATTTTTTTAAAATAACATCACTATTTGAATACACAGAGTGAAGCAATTAGTCCTTCATTAGTTCTGAGTTATTTCAAATGCTTTGAAATACTTGTGTGTTTAATGTTTAATCATCAAGGAAATATATCTGGCAATGGTGCTAGCTCCAGCATCATGAATTAAATATGGCCCCTTGGGAGTGGGGAGAGTTCAGGAAGAAAAATGGCAGCCTCCCCAGGCCTGGCCTCAGGCAAATTCCTTCTTTCTCTGAGCACAGGAAGAGTGAAGGCTCTTCTTAAAGCGTCAGTGCTTCTTGCACGCTCGTCACTTCCCAAGGGTGGCTGTGTAGGTGGCAGGTGGTCGCCTTGGAGTGGAGTGGAGAGGGACCGCGCCTGAGTCTGGAGCCCTCTAGTGGAGTGATGGTGTGAGAACGGGTGTTGGCAGCTACAGGGGCAGGAGATGGGGGCGATTACCGTTGACAGGTTGACTGCACAGTGTCTAGAGCGTGGTGACCAGCACTCTCTGGGTGCAAGGATGTCACTGAAGCCTTAGGTAGGGGCACAGAGGATGAATAAGGGGCACGTTCCCAACAGTAACTTAGAGCTTGGCGAGGGAGTGCTACCTGTGAGAGAACTGTGCAGGTATGTAGGCATCACGAGGCTCCTTGGCAGACGACGAGAGTGACTTTAGTGCATGGGTAAGCATCAAAGGGATCTGTTCGAATTGGCAGTGAGATTCCTTCCCAAGAATATCCTTAGAGCCAGCAAGCGCAACACATACCAGAGCTGTAGGTGACATTTCCTTTGGATTGGTAGACGATACATGGCAAGACTGAAAGTTTTCATCTTCCGGGGACATGGCCATAGACAATAAGCAAGTGTTCATTATCGAGGCTTTGTACAGAATGCTGTGCGTCCGCTTTCTTACTGAATTCTCTTAGTAGCCTAGGGAAGTAGGCATGTCCCTGCTCTGTAGGGAAGGAGGCATGGAGCGGTTAAGTGACTTAGCAAACTGGAGTTATTCTGTAAACTTTTTGGCTTGTAGGGAAAATAAAGTACCGTGTGTTCTCCCTACCCTACGGAAGAAAGTGTGGTTGTACAGGTGAGACTTGCCCAAGGACACACATGTTGGGTAAGTAGCTGAACCAGTGTTTTGTTTTTAACATTTTTTAAATTTTTTATTATTTTTTAAAGATTTTTATTTATTTATTTGACGTAGATCACAAGTAGGCAGAGAGGCAAGCAGAGAGAGGAAGGGAAGCAGGCTCCCTGCTGAGCAGAAAGCCTGATGTGGGGCTTGATCCCAGGACTCTGGGATCATGACCCGAGCTGAAGGCAGCGGCTTTAATCCACTGAGCCACCCAGGCACCCCTGAACTGGTGTTTCTGACTCCGCGTTTGCTCCGTCTCAGCGTGGGGTGGGGTTCTGTGCGTGTGCCACGGGTGTGCAAACACGAAGATGCGGCTCTGCTGCTGTACCATGCTGTCCTGGGAGGCTCGCTGTGCATCATCCCTCAGGAGAGTGTGGAAGCAGATGCAGCTCGCCTGGGGCCCTAGATGATGCTCTCTCTTCGTAGCAAAACCAATAAGGATTCTTCACCTCAGGAATTTAAAACATCAGAAGTCAGACTGAGTGTCGATGACCACAAGACAAATCCCAGAGCTCCCACCCGCAGGTGGGTTCCGAGATTGGAGGGGAAGAGCTCAGGGAGGTCAGAGGAGGGCAGGACTGGGGGAGGCTGCCATCAACATTTCTAAAACCTGTGTTGACAGTGAGCTGTGGAACTATGCATTGGGGGTCTCCCTGCCTGTCTGTCTGTCTGTCGTGGCATAAAGAAAGTACTTAATTCTTCTGTGCCAAGCCCTCTCGGTGTTCCGTCCCCAGTGTAGACTCCCTAGTCAGCTGTGCCCCCCAGACCCCTGGTGGCTGTGCCTAAGTCCAGTGGGAGAGACTACCAGAAGCCTAGTGATAGAATATTGTGAGTGACCAGCAGAGACATGACTCGGACAGAAGGAACAGGGAGTGGGGGCAGCAGTCTGCTCTGGGCACCAGAGTAGGCATGACTAGGGGGAGAAATACTCTTTGTCTTGAATTTCCCATGGGGGAAATGGGGGAAGACATTACAAGCTTGGGAACCATGTGTGCCAAAGACTGGGAGAGGAAGGGGCTGCATGGATTTGGGGAACGGTGAGCACTTTAGCCTAATGCTGGGGGGTGTAGAACGCTGGGGCAGGACAGGGCCGAGCTGGTGGATCAGAATGAGAAGGTTTTAGAATTCCATCTGAGGGAGCCTGATGTCCTATAGCCAGCAGGCTGGGAGCCAACAACAGTTGTAAGCAGAGCCTGGGAAAACCAGTGCATTCATGGGAGATCAGAATTAGAACGTGTTTGGGAGTGGGGGGAAGCTCTACCAATGGCCTGAGATGCTTCTTTTTTCCTTAAGGGTCACATACTTTCATTTATTCATAGAGTCTCTTCTCCCTCTCTTTTTGGAGGGAGGATACACACATTCTGTATCCACTCACACAAACGAATGCAAGTCGATGTGATAAAGTGAGTAAGTGAGGGAGCGGGGGCGGGGACTGGAAACTCTAAGAGCACAGGCTCTGTACAGCTGGAAGTGGGCCTTGGGCCTGGTGCTGAGATCGCAGAGGCCAAGGCCAAGACGGAGACAGAGCCAGATTCCCAGCCCGTGGGTCGCCATGACCCAATCACACTGGAAACGACTCTTCCTGATACAAAAGAGGAGAGGCTCTCATGAATTCACCAGCATAAGTCCTTCAAGAGGCATTTCAGGAATTTCAATAAGCTGTTTTTTATGGGCTCCCACAAAGTTGGCTGATGGGATTCCTCTGGAGCTCCATTTAGCACGAGAAATTCTAAGGGCAGCAGAGCAAAGACACATGACCCAGGCTTCATCTGGCTTGATCGCAGACCGAGATTCAGGCTAATGTGATGGCTTTTGCTCCTCTAAGGCCCCAGCATGCATTTTTAAAAGGGCGATTCCTTATCTGCAACCCCAGTATCCCACTCGTAACAGATAAGACCTGGCCATCTCTGGATTGGGGTGGAGGCAGGGGATGGGTTTCTAGGGAGCCCCAGGAGCACCCTCAGGAACTCCAGGGCTCCGGGGAAGATCATCTGAGAAGCTGGATCAGAAGGAGTGATGGACAGAATGTTCTTCAGACAATACTCTATAGACATTATTCCTCACAGCCAGGGTTGTGACAAGGATTGGAAGGTGGCGAGCTTGACCGGGGACTCGCGGGGCAGATGCTCTGTGCTGCCGACGGCCAGTGACTTCTCCAACACCTGAAAGCAGTAGATGGTCCAATTCTCCAGGCTCACGTACTCTCCAGCCTCAGGCCTCCCAGGACCTGCCTTTGAGAATTCAAGGCCCCGAACATGTGCTGTGGGCCGTGTTGCCCCCACATCGGAGGACGGGAAGCAGTCTCACTCTGCCAGAAGTCTCTCAGGACCCGGCTGCTCTACATCTTTTTAATTGTTTCTTGACATGCCTTTTAAGCTGTCACACTGAAATGTGATTCCCATCTCTGTTTATCTAATGTCACCGGGGGAGGCACTCGGAGACCCGCTATGGCCCGACCTCCACCGCATCTGCTCTCTCCACTCAGCCGTCTCTCCCCGCCTTCCAGAGTGTCTCTGTAGCCCCTGGGAAACTGGCGAGCTTCCTCGGCAGCAGCCGTAACAGAAAAGGGTAGACCCTGGGGGAAAGCAGGCAGCTGGCTGGTTCTCCGTGCGGCTTGCAGGCCCTGGAGGTGCTGTCACACTCACTGAGCACCTCCTCCGTGCCAGGCTCTGAGATGGGTGGGGGACATGCCCAGGGGAAGGAGGGGGGTGAGTGCTTAGAGGCCTCATGGTCAGCTGGTTGGGCCACGCTTCTGATGTTCTGATGTAAAAGAGAACCCAGTGAGTGTGATGCATGGGACACACAGCCTTCACGCTGAAGGTGCGACCCCGAGACCTCCTCTCCACGCTTCTCCAGCCTGCACTCCACTCCGGAAGCTGAACTAGATGCAGGACATCAAGGAGTTCCTCTGCTTGCTTCTTCCAACTGGGCCCCGCCCATGGGGAGTCCCAAAAAGTGTTCCCAGGGAGGTTAGAGAGTGGAAGTTGTCCATATGATCATTGCCAAGAAACAATGCTGCCAAGCTGGTGCAAACCAGCCCCGAAAGCCTTGTACCCACAGTGACAAAGCAACACTGCTAATTAGTACATTTCATGCCCTGGCCAAGGGTCAGTGCTGTGTTGTACAGTATTTTTGCAAAATGGCTCAAGCCAGTTAGGTACTTCTGCGACCAACCCTCACAGCCAAGAGTGAGGTCAGAGTGTTATCCTCTAACTGCCTCCCTACCAGGTCACCTCTTGCCTGGCTTTGTCCTTTGACTAGAGACTGTTCCCCCAAAGAAAGGCGATTGTCCTTGGTGCCTCTCCCTCTCTCTCTTTCTCTCTGATGTCTAGTAACTACTGCTCCACTCTTAGCCTTTTGGTCCTAGGGGTGGTGAAATTCTGCTACCAAGACTCTGGTTATTGTCCTCTTACCTCAGTGCCCTCTACCCACGCCTTGGTTCACAGCCCCTTCAGCAATAAACTCTCCTGAGTCACTCTGTCTTCAGCAAAGCTGTCATCATCAAGACAATATGGTACTGGCACAAAAACAGACACATAGACCAATGGAACAGAAGGGAGAGCCCAGAAATGGACCCTCAACTCTATGGTCAACTCATCTTCGACAAAGCAGGAAAGAGTATCCAATGGAAAAAAGACAGTCTCTTCAACAAATGGTTTTGGGAAAATTGGACAGCCACATGCAGAAGAAGGAAATGACCATTTTCTTGCACCATACACGAAACTAGACTCAAAATGGATGAAAGAACTAAATGCGAGATAGGAATCCATCAAAATCCTGGAGGGGAACACAGGCAGAATGCAATCTCTTTCTTTTTGGGACCTGGATTGATTGAAGGAGGGGTGAATCAATACCAAAAATAGAAAAGCGGTTTTCAAGGGTTGGGTCTTAAAGTGGGGTAGGAGTAGGGGTAGAGTAAGGTCAGTGGTGTGTCAGCAGTTGTCCCTGGAGTATATAGAATCCCACTTAACTTGCCCAATAGCCTCATAGGCAGGAATGCTCTGGAGGAGGACTGCGGGTTGGGCAGGTCCTCTGAGGGCATGCGTTCTGCAGGGCAGACAAGAGACTCTTCTTCTGCTCAGCCTGCCAAAAAATCTCTGAACCATTCATTAACCTGTGTTGCCCCTCCCGCCATCAAAGACCTAAATCAAAGCCCAAACTAGAAATGGTGGGGGGGGGGCAGGAAGAATTACTGAACAAAGCAAGATGCCTTAGAGACCCCAGGGATCTCTGACCTAAGGGGTGACCTTGTCTTGCAAGTCCTGTATCTTGCAAGCTGAGGTCATCTTGTTGAGAAGCCATACGGTGGCTTGGGTCTGCATCTCACGCCCCAGAAATGTTTCTTAAATAAGGAGGGTTTCAACTTTTCATGGCCCTGGACTCCTTAGCTATCAAGTAGGATAATGACAGCATCTGCTTCAGAGGGTTAGGGCGAGGATAAGGTACGGCATCTGGCTCAGTCTGATGCGTATCTGATGTTCAACAAATACTGGTCATTGCGGACAAGCAAGAGGTAGCAGGTGTGGTTGTTAAGGCAGCTGAGAGAGGAGGGAGAGCAGTAAGATTTTATTCCATGCCAAGTCTTAGAATGGAGTGTGATCAGGTGTCAGAGTGGGAAGGACATTTAATGGATCCTTTAGTCTCCATCTCCCCGTTCTCAAAAGAGCGAAAGGAGGCCAGCATGAAGAGGAGGCTTTTTGAAGGTTACCCAGATTGTGATGGTAGGACTGGGACTTGAACTTGAATCTCCTGCGTTTCTGCCTTCAGCCTCTTCCTTCAGAGCCTCCCATGGAAATACTTCCACTTATTTCCTCCCCCGAAGGGTCATGATGCCTCTGACTTGTTAATGACATTGTGAGGAATATAAGGAAATAATGTCTGTAAATCTTGCCAAATTCATTCTTGGAAGGGCAAGAACAATAGTTGATTTTTGCACTGGTTGAGAAACATAGCCAGTGTCATGTAACTTACAGGAGGCGGAAGTGGGGAGGCAGGATTAATTAAGATACGGCCTCTCCTGACCTTCAAGTTTATGTTCTCTCCTCTATATCACACTCCTTCAGCCATTTCTTAGCTGAAATTAAGAGCTGTGGCTTCAAATAGAGCCACTGGCTTCACACATCCTTACTTTCTTGCTCCAAGAAGCCCTGTCTCTGTGGCTAACTCATACCGTGGTGGTTGTTAAAAACGCCAAGGGACAAGAAAATAGAGTCTGAAGTGTTTCATCTGGAAAAACAAACTCACACACAGACAAACAAGGGGACAATTAGTTTTTTGTTTGGGCTGAAACCAGTGGGATATTTGTCATGTAAGTGAAAGTCTGTAGAATTTAATAGGATTATTGTAGGGTGAGGAAGTCCATTTAGAGAGGGATAAAAAGCAGAGGAACAAAACGTGCCTATACTCATTTTTATGAATACAAAAAAAACCAAAACCAAAAAACCAAAAAACTAACCTAAGAGTACCCACCTGTTGGTTGAAATAACACCACTATCACCAGTGCTGATTGTAATGTTAATAAAATTCCATTAACTCTGAACCCAGTCTTACTTTAAACGCTCCTCATTTGTGATCTCATTTAATCCTGACAGGCTACAAGGCACATGTTGTTATTTCTGCTTTGGTGGTTAAAGATACTGGGACCAAGGATGGCTGAATAACTTAAGGGTAGGGATGGAATTTGAACTTGATTCCAGGTTCCCCATCCCCATGTCTGTCTCATAAAATGCCCAGGGAGCACAGGTAGGATCCATAAACCCAGTTGATATATAAGGAGTAATGTTGTTGCTGGTGTGGACACCTGAGTAGAGCAGAGGTGTAAGTCAAAGCCTGTGGATTAGCCCAGGGTTTAAAGTCAAACATGTCTATGAGATGGGACAGATGGGAATGTGGGACACGCCCACCCAACAATTCCAATGGGAAGAGGTTCACTGTTGACCTTTCAAGTTGGAGTTAGTGCCTTCTGATCACGGCTTCCCTCATCCAGTGTCCGCAGGGGCAAATTTTCTTTCTTTCCCCTGCCCCAGATGCCCAGCAAGAATTGATCCTCAGTATGGTCTTGCTGATCTGTTGGCCGACTGATTGATTGATTAATTGATACATTTGCAGCCGTATGGTTTGGGGCTTCCAGCTCTAGTTGAGAATTGATTTTCATCTTCACAGATTAAAAACAAAAGCTATCAAACCCCTTACAGGAGATGGTGATGAGACACAATCTTATTAAACAGAAACTGACAATTTATCATCTCTCAACAGCTCGAGGCCCAGTTTTTTGTGTATTCTTGCCAGGATCTCAGTGTCTTGTTCAATATCTAATTTATTTGGAGTTTTATTGAAGGAGGAGCATCTTCTGCAATTTTTGACTCCAATCTGCAAAGAGTAGTTGAACAGCAGAAATCATTGTGAAGAACTTGGTGGCCATCCAGGGTTTAGTCCACGTCAGGGGGCCACATACCTGTTTTCTCAGAACCTTGTACCATGATGATTTTCTCTAGAGCCTAACATTCTATGGTCCTGGTTTTTGTTTTTGTTTTTATTTTTTTTCTGACCAAACATTCCTTTGTTTTTGTGTTGTCACCTTGATTTTAAAGTTTTTCTCCCCGTCCCCGTTAAGTGTTGAAATGTTGCTTAGCGAAAGTTACTTATCACTTAATGCATTTCACAAACTAATTAAACCTTCCAGCAGCACACATAAATTGGACCCTCTGGCCAAGGGGAATGCTCAGCTCATCTGGCTTAGTCAGGAGTTTGCCTTGCTTGGTATTTGTCACAAGAGAGTTGGGTCTCCTGGAAGAGGGCCACTGGGCACCCAGGTGGGCACACGGGGTTGGTTGGGCCAATCCTACTCTCTATTACCTGGTCACAGTGATTTTTTTTTAATTTTATTCATTTATTTGACAAAGAAAGAGAGATCACAAGTAGAGAGAGAGGCAGGCAGAGAGAGGAGGGGAAGCAGGCTCCCCGCCAAGCAGAGAGCCCGATGCGGGGCTTGATCCTAACACCCTGAGATCACGACCCGGCCGAAGGCAGAGGCTTAACCCACTGAGTCACCCAGGTGCCCCACAGTGATTGGTTCTGAGAAAGGGGGTGGGGCCATCGGAGTCAAGCATGGCCTATCAGAATCATCTCAGGCTTAGTGCCAGGGCTCTGAGAGAGGTTTTATTCCCACTGGGTTTGCCACTCTGGGAAGATAAGAACAAGCCTGCTGGTGCCCACCTTCCGGGTCAGAAGGGGAGAGTGTGCTTCGGTGCTAAGAAGGGACAGGCCGAGTTCATAGATGGAACAAGAGCCGTGGCTGCGATGCGCTTCCTTAGTTCCTCGTTTGTGTACCTCAGCGAATTCCTTCTGCCCTCTAAGCTGGTTTCAGTTGTGTGTTTCTGCGACTTCTGATCAAGAGCCATGGCCAATAAAGGTCGGTTGGTTTATTTCCTCTGTTCCTCCAGAGACTCGAGACTCACACAAACAGTAATTGGAGAAGCAGGTCCGCCTGTCGCAGAAGCCACCGAGTTGGTTTTACCCAGTATCACATGCCTGCCCACTCCCTTTCTTGAATAAAGTTTGCTTTTTATCATCAAGGCCCAGAGCCAGCTCCAAATAATCAGTTACCTCCTTGCCCTTCCAAAGTGAGTAGCAGACCTTCCCTTGTTTACCCCTTGATTTACTTCACATGAATACTTGTTTATTTCCTAATGCTTTCTAAATATGGATCAATGGGTGTACATTGTACAAGTTACAGAGAAGCACAAAGAAGGCAATGAATTTACCCCAATCCTGCCACCTAACCTTGCCACACCTAAAATGGTATGCTATTTTCTCTTTACATAGGACATCCAAAAGTTCAGTGAAGTCATTTCCTTAATGAATAAATAAATAAGTCCATAAAATGGGCTCAAACTACTATTCCCTAGCTTCTAGGAAGTCCAGTGTCCTGGACTTGAGTCCAGGCTCTTCCCTATTGCCAGATCTGTGATTTTGGGCAAGTTACCTAAGCTCCTTGAGCCATTTTTGCATCTGTGCACTGGAGTAAATAATCTCCTTCTAGTTTGATGGGCTTATGGAAGAAATGAATGGAAAAAAAATCAAATATTTTGTTGAAAACTATGAGGTGTGGTGCAAATAACATAAATTGTGACTTTTATAAAATAATTTCTTTTTAGTCACAAGAACCTTTCATTAAAAGTTCCTGTGTGAAATCCCAGTCCCCAGAATAGATGAAGAGGGGCTTTGGGCAATGCAAAGCCACTGCCAACCCCAAGTGGCCTATGATGTGCCTTCAGGTAAGCCCCCTGGCACAGAATGCTATTTAAAGACTCTGGTCTATTACTAAATAATTTCCAGTATAGGCTAACGGCAAAAATCCCCCCCAACTCCTCATATTCCCTCCTGTGAATACTAAGTTAACTGAGATCTCTGTCCAGTGCCTGTTTTAAGAAGATGTCGCTGATGAGGATTAAGGTTTTTTTTTGTTTTTGTTTGTTTGTTTTTAAAGATTTTATTTATTTGAAAGACAGAGATCACAAGTAGGTAGAGAGGTAGGCAGAGAGAGAGAGGAGGAAGCAGGCTCCCCGCTGAGCAGAGCCCGATGCAGGGCTCGATCCCAGGACCCTGAGATCATGACCTCAGCCGAAGGCAGAGGCTTAACCCACTGAGCCACCCAGGCACCCCGAGGATTAAGTTTTATTCTGGAGTTTCCTTGGCCACTGCTGAGTGCCGTCAAGACCTTCTCCTGACACCCCTCCCCCCTTTCTCTAACTGAATAGGTAGAAAGCCTCTGACAAAGCCCACTACTGAGACCAACCCCCCGTCCACACAGACGCCCAGAGGTACCGCGTTGGGCTCTGGGAGTCATCCGAACAGGTGTGTTAACCACTTGTGCTCCCCCAGGTTTTGTGTTGGATGCTGAGGATGCAGCGACGGGCACACCAAGTCATAACTAGCCTGTTCTCTGAGGACCTACTGACAACCTGAGGAGTTAGATGCAAATTATGAAGTCCTAAAAGTTAGTGTAAAATTTCCAGTGTTGTATGTGTCAGATGAATCCAATTCTGGGAGATCAGAGAAAATGGAGTGAGGACATGACATGTCAGCTATTATCTGAAATTAACAAGCACCCCCAGCCAAGGGAGAAGGCTGTGCAAAAGCCATGTGGTGGTTAGGGAATTAGTACCCTCTAAGAACTGAAAGAAGGCCATTGTGTCTGGGTACAAGATAAGCCTGGGAAGGGAGGCTGGGACGAGGACAAACACGTTTATGGGGGGCCGTGCCAATGATGTTGCTTCTTATCCTAGGAGCCGTGGAAGACAGAGGCTGTGGCACATGCTTACAGATTGAGAGATGACTGGAGACTGTCCCAGAGAAGGGGCTGTGGGCAAAAGCAGCCACATTTGGGAATCATTTGGACAACAGAATAAAGGCAGTTAGGTAGCATGTATGTCAGAATAGGGTGTATTAGTTTCCTTTTGCGGCTGTAATTTATATCACAAGCTTATGGCTTACAACAAGAGCAATTTGTCTCCTTATAGTCCTGGGGGCCAGAACTCAGAAATGAGGGCTAAAAATCAGAATCTTGTTAGGGCTGGTTTTTCCTTGAGGCCTCTTCCATGTTCTTAAAGCTTCTGGCATTCGTTGGCTTGTGGCTACGTCCCTTTCCTCTCTACTCCCGGTTATTTTACTACCCTCTGGCTCCCTCTCACATAAATGCAATTACATTTAGGGCCCCTGATAATCCAGGATAATCTCTCTACTTTGAGGCTTAAGATACTTCAGTTTCCTTAATTTAATCACATCTTCAGTGTCCCTTTTTTTTTTTTTTGCCAATAATGTTCCAGGGAAAAGGACCTGGATATCTTTGGGAGCCATCATTCAGGATATCACATAGGCAAGGGGGAGAAGAGATCTTGCATGATGCTTGGGGTTCTGGTTTGCCAGTTGGATAGGTGGCTCAGAGATGGAGTTGGGGTCTCAAGATGAACTCTGTTTTGATCATACTGAGTTTGAGGTGCTTTTGAGACCTCCAAGAGCAGCTATCCATCGGGCAATTTGGAAATACAGATCTGGAGTCCAGAAGAAAGGTCTGGGCTGGAGATACAAACATGAGAATCACCAGTGGGGTGCTCAGTCATGCCTTTGAGAGGAATGAGGTTGTCCAGGGAAAGAATATAAGAACACTTGGGGAACGAGGATGTCATGGTGATTTTCAGAGAGGATCCAAAGAGGCATGAGGGAAACAAGTACATTTCTGGCTCAGAAACCAAGAGGGGGATGATTTCAAGGAGAAGGAGGTGATCAACTCTGTCCAAAATGCCTGAGAGCTCAAGTAACGAGAGGATTGAAAATATCCATGAAATTTATCCCATGAATTCCTGAGGCGGAGTGATGGGAGTGTAAGGTGCATTAGGTTGGAGCAGGTGAAGGGTGAATGGAAGGGAAGAAAACAGCGAGTAGAGAGAATTCTATATTCATACATATTCTTCTGTATATTATATATTCATATTCATCTTTCAGATCACCCTTCAACCATTAGTTCTTCAGGGGAGCCCTCCCTAACCACACAACCCTTACTTATATGAATTCGCATAGCCCCAGTATTCTCTCCCAAATGGAGCCCTGACCAAAGACTATTGAAATGTATTTATTGGCATGATTATTTCGTCTCTGGCATCCTGCTACTTCTTGTGTAAGTCACTCAAAAGTGGGGTTCTGGGGCAGGTTTTGCTCACCATCGTATTCCCAGAACATAATCCAAAGCTGGCACATAGTAGGTCTATGACTGATGTACTGAATGAGAAGATGGTCAAATGAACGTTGTAGCGTAAGTTGCAGAAGAGGAAGCATTTTTGATTTCTAGACAGAGCTGGCTATAGGAGAAGTGCACAGACTTTGGACTCAGACACCCAGAACCTTCTGTGTTTTCGTTATGTGGCTTCGGCAAAATCAGACCCACCGACCTTCAGAGCCTCAGTTTTCCTGTCAGTATAATGGGATGATTCCTCCCATGTACATGATACCGTCTTCTGAACTGAGTCTCATACGCATTTGGCTCCCACAGCATCCTGCTTTGTCAAGAGCTGACAATCAGACATGCAAAACGAGTGATGGATATGAATTTTTCAAAAGCATTAGTTTGGGAAATCAAAAACCAAAATAAATAGAGAGAGAGAGAGAGAGAGAGAGAGAAACACAGGCAGAGTACCTGGCATAACCAATGGCTACTTAATAAATCGTGCCCTTTGGTTGTGTTGGGTTGCATTTTGTCCTTAGCAGGTTGTGGCTGGGCAGAGGCAGGGGTCCTTGTAACCGTGTGAGGAATGATTTCCTAATTAGGGAAGATGCCCTGGTGGAAGCTTGCATCTGCTGACGTTGATGAGGGCTCCCTGTGTCTGAGCAGAGGGGTGGGGGCTGGAGGAGCTGGTCCTTTGGCGCAGGGCCCTCACCTCCCCAGTTCCTGGTGCCATTCCAGCTGGGCACCTGGCCAAGGAAAGCTAAGCATTTCTCTCCCTCTGCCCACACCTCTGAGATCACATGCAGAGATGGGATGCCTGCTGGAAATCTGGAGTAATTCCGGTTTATTAATTTGTGCCCCTGTAATTAAACAGTCATATTAATTAGCATTTATGCCTGTGTGCCTTCCTTTTCCATGTTAGACTTGAAGCTCAGAGTAATTATTTATATGATTTCTCAATTTGTTTTGGTTCTGTTTTCCCAAGGTGATACTTTTGCAAGATTCATAGATAGCACTTGTTTCGCATGTCTGATCGTCAGCTCTTGACGAGACAGGATTGCTAGGGGAGCAAAATGGATCGGCCGGCGCCTGCGTCCTGGGTGGGAGAGCATTCCGAGCACCCATTCTTTCTGATGAATTTGTTAGGAAATTTTCCATCTCCATGCACACTGCTGGTGATTCTTGCATTGTTTTATGGTGGGTGTCTGTGTGTTCTTTTGTTCTGCATATTAGAAACATTAGATTATTCTGTTGGAAACATTAGAAAATTCTGTTGGACAGTTATTCAGCCTTGATTGACACCATCGTCACTATGAATCACCGTTTTGTTTTCCTCCTATTAGATTAAGGGATATAACCTAGGTAGCATGGGAGGAAATCAAGAGCATTACGGCTGGTTTGGGGGCCCTCCTTTTTGGCAGATGTCCCCTTTCACGGTTGATGGGGATAATTCCTTCCGTGGACATTTGTGGCTCATGACTCAGTAGCTACTGTTACTCAAGGTGATACAGACTATGATCCTTGTCTCTGAAACATTTATTGTGCTCCTGAGGAGATTAGGACCAAATGATTCATGGGTCAACACAAGACCCCCCCCCCAAACACATCAGACACAGTGTCCCCAATATGTGTGGGACTTTATAGACGCATTCTGCTTCTAGTGACAGTGACCATACAGTTTTGGCATCTGGCTCTGTCTCCCAGCCCCACAGAGATGTGAACACCGAGGCTCAGGGAGGGCTGAGTGGCTCATCCAGGCCCATCCACTAGAAGGTGTCAACGCAGGCATCAAACCCCAGCCTGTGTGGTTCCAGAGCCTGCGTACCCGCTGCTCTCCCACGCAGCTGCACCCGATGCTAATGGGCACGTGCTTCAGAGAATAGGAAAGAGTTGACCAGCGGTTCACAACTGGCCGCCCAGCCACTCTCTGCCAAGCTTTCTGCGGGGAGATGCATGTGCTCCGTGTGGCATGGGGGAAGCATGGACTTGGAGTCAGAAAGGAGTAGTCGGAAACCTTGAAGATAATAGCCATAGCAGCTGGTATTGGGAACCAAGGCCACAGGTCAGTGCAGGATGGGCTGCTCATGTGCCCTTTGGGGTGGGCGGAACTGCCCAGGACCGTCTCCCAAGCATCAGGAGACTTGCAGAAGACGGGAAGTGGCCTGCCCCAGGGGGGTATAGCATGGCCGTCGATGTGACTACTATTGACTGAGAACTCACCATGAACCAGGCTCAGTGGCCAGTGGGGGCACAGGGAGGACTCCCCCCCACCCCCAGCCCTGAATGAAGGCTCCGTTTTTACAGAGGCTGAGGCCCATGCCCAGGGTCAGGGTCAGCCAGACTGGCAGAGCAGGTTCGGACTCCCAGTCCTTCATGACGTCACTGGCATCATCTTGCGCCCCAGCTTTGTGAGGCTGAGCCCTGGGTGCTTGTCTCCACAGCTGGACCCACTGCCCTGCTCCCCGGAACGGGGCTTGCTTTGGTACCGTGCGGGCCTCAGCCTCCCGATGAAGACGTCCGGGTCACTCACGGAAGCGGTGCCTTTTGACACCTCTGGCACAAACATTTCGAATTCTAATCGTGGAAATAATTTGGAAGAAGGAGATGAAGGTTATCATTTATTTAGGGGGCTTTATCAACAGAGGCCCTCTCTGGCTTTAATAAATGAAATGCGTTGCACAGAACGGGACTCACTGAGGCATGAGATACTGTGTCTGCCCACGAAGGGCTTTGAATAATTTACATCCTGGAAAGATATTTTATGACAGTGCTTATAATCTTCTTATTGGTTTAAAATCAACATTTACAGCAGACGTCTTTGAACTGATGCAGCTGATAAGCTTATCTCTTTATTATGTGACACGAATCAAGCCTGCTCAGGAGAGGGAGTTTTCATCAGAATTGATTCCTCTTTGGATCTCAATATTTTATTCTCCAAAAACAGCCAATAAATAATAGAGGTCAGCTATTAATATTTCATTTTAATTAATATATTAGTAGAGAGAACTCTTTTAATTTGAAGGGGCATGGGAAGGAGGCTGTGGGGTTTTGTGAAGGTGATTTATCCGGAGGCTCTGTTTGCGGTGAAACCCGCCCAGCCCCAGCGAGGCGCCTGCCGTTCCCGGGCTCCGTCGTCCCGCACCCCCCACGGGGCTGAGGTCCTTCAGGTGATTGCTGGAGCTGGGTCAGTCCAGACGAGGAGTCCTGGGGCGCCAGGTCCCTGGCGAAAGATTTAAGAGGACCTTTTGCGGGGCACCTGGGTGGCTCAGTGGGTTAAAGCCTCTACCTTCGGCTCAGGTCATGATCCCAGGGTCCTGGGATCGAGCCCCGCATTGGGATCTCGCTCAGCAGGGAGCCTGCTTCCCTTCCTTTCTCTCTGCCTGCCTCTCTACCTACTTGTGATCTCTGTCTGTCAAATAAATAAACAAAATCTTTAAAAAAAAAAAAAAAAGGACCTTTTGCTCCCATGGTTCTGCAGCGCTTGGAGCCTGTGGAGCTAAGGCCACGGAAGGAAACAGATGATGGCCCCTAGGAGTCCAAAAGGCTGTCTGTCTGTCTGTCTGTCTGCCCATGCACCCCTGGCACTACCAGGGTGCTGGTGGCCAGTACGCTCTGAAGGCAGAGCCTGGGGCAGGAGAAGGGACCCAAGCGTGAGAGTCCCACACCAGCGCTCAAATAGAACTCTTTGTTTCAACGGGAAAATGAATCTGCTGCTCTGAGCATCCCCTTCCCCACCTATGGACTGGAAAGGTGGCTGTTCACCTCCCAAGGTCACCCCAGGAGTTAAATATGGTAATTTATGCAAACGATGCCTTGTCACCCTAAGTAGAGGTTACTCTTAATATTCTAAACAGGGAGGCCCCCATGCCGAGGGGAGGAATCATTCCACCAGATCACAAGCACGCACTGTAGAAACTGGACGCTGAAACATCTCCTGGACATTTTGGGTTCTTTGTAACACTAAACCACAGGCAAAGAAGGGGGTTGCTGAGCCGACCGGAGAAAAATGATCCCAATCACCCCTGCTCTCCCACAGGGGCTACACGGGAGGATTATGTTTGAAACCTGGAGGCTTCGCTGAGATACATTTTAATGCTCCCTTTCTTAAAGTCCTGGTGGATCTACCCATGGCAAGCCAATAAAAACAAGGCCTCCAGGACGCAGACCTCAAAGGAATGAGGCTCGTGGTTGACATCCAAGGGCCAGAGCTCTTCCTGGCAGAGGATGGGGGGATGCAGAATGGGCAGTGGAAGAAGAAACTAGGATCACAAACTGGCACTTGAGGACCCGAGGGCTTGGTTGAGAGGATGATGAAATTGACGTGAACCCGCCCAGTGCCTCGGGTGCTGCTGCGGCCGCTGCTCCATGTGTCCCAGGGATCGTGGGCAGGAACTCCTCCCCTGGACAGTGATGGATGTCGCTGTCTTGGGACATTTTGTCTTGGGAGGATGATCTTCTCGAAACGTCATTTGGCCTCTCTTGCCCTCTGCCTTCCTACTGGTTTGGGTCAGTGGTGATTCTCCCAAGGGGATGGGAGGGGAGGGAGAGTGTGGGGAGAGGGAGGGCCCTTCTGTGGGCGCTCAGGGGCCGGATGCATCTGTGTGTAAGTGGATGTGGGCCCAGGGCATGGGCGAGAGTTACAAAAGAGACAGTTCTGCTTGCAGGTGTCTGAATCTATGCAGAGATTTCCATTTGGAGGACATTCAGAAATGCAGCTGTTTTGGGGGAGAGGGATGAGTTGGGAAAGTCCTCCCAAACCAAGGTCAGCCTATAGGAAAAGGTGGGTCAGGGAAATGCTTTGCAAAGGCTGATCTGAGGAAGGGAAATTACCTGGACTGGAGCTGGGAGGCCAGGGAGGAGGCCAGTGGAGGGAAAGGAATGGGTGCTATGCCCTGAGCCACCATGGGATCATCCGGGGTCTGGGCCTCTACCCCAGTGGGCCTCCCTTGTGAGATCAGGGGCCGTGAAGGCTTGCAGTCCCCTGCACTTGGCTGGGGGCTTCCTGGTGCCACTTGGCCCCTCCTGAGCTTCTCCATAATTCAGCTGCACACTGGGCTTCGGGGCGAACTCTGTCTACAGATTTATGTGAGGGATCTGGGAACAGGAGCATAAATTAGGAATTGATGCTACAGAATCACACATAATCCCACTGTCCCAAGTGGATGAACTTAGAGGTCTTTTTGCTTATTCATCCAGCAAGCATGGGCTTTTCACCTGTCTGTGCAGGTCACAGGCAGAGCAGGAGGAGGGCTGGGGCCAGAGACAGAAACAGGCCACACTTGAGGTGGTGTTTGCCTCATGTAATTAAGGAGAGTGGTTTGCTGAGAGCTCTTTCCCCACTTTCCAATCAGAAACATTACATTAGTCACGCTGCCTTTGAAACCCTTCAGCAGCCCGTGGCTCGCTGGCTCCAGAGTGTGTGCTGATTAGAGGTGGAGAGCACATGCCTGCCCCAGCCTGTTGACCCTGACTCTTGGAGGGACAGGCAGCTCTGTTCATGGTGCACAGTCCAAGTCAGAATGTGGACCAAGATGGGAACGGCCAGAGGGCCAGAGGGCTCGCAAGCACGATGCCCAGACGTCCACCCGAAACACCAGTGCAGGAGAAAGTTCACTCCGGTCTCTCACGCCCGTGTTTATTGAGCATCTGTTCTAGGCCTGGGCCTGCTATGTCCTGGGGATTTAGATGGAGAAGACACGCTTTGGGGGAGAACAGGAGGGGATCAGAGCAGAGATGTTCTGTGTGAAGCCATCCTACCACCAGAGGCTGAGAGAGACCACGTGGCATGGGGACAATGGACTGGGAGGCTCAGGCAATGTCTCTTTGTTCCCCACTGTATCCTTAGAGGCTCTTGCTGTGCTAGGCTAAATAAATTCACCAGGTATTTATGGAATGGATAAAGGAGTTAATGGATGAATAAAGGCAGGAGAGGTGTCTAGAGAGGCTTCTGCAAAGGGCTGATGTGTGAACTATGCCTTGAAGTTCAAGCAACCTTGGCCGGGGTTAGGGGGAGGGAGGGTGATGGTTCCAGAGGGAAGAGGCAGCATAGGGAGGGGGAGGGTGACACATTTGACACAGAGTGCCTACCTTCAGTTTTAGCTTGTCACCTTTCCGGCCCAATTCGATCATATTTGGGACTTCTGTGTTGTTGTGTGTGCTTCCAAAAAGCTGCTGACTGCCTCTAACGGAGATGCTCTTTGAGGTCTACCAAGCTCCTGGAATTTCTCACCACTGTGACAGTTAACGGCGACTAACCTGTTATTTCAGAAGCTTGGCGCACCTGGTGTGGGTGGAAGTGGGTTGACAAGTTAGCTGAGGCATATTCAGGTCACTCGGCTCTTTTTAGCAACACTAAGAATGGGGTTCAGATGGAAGAGAGCCTTTACTCTGTTTAACCGGCCGGTGGTTGGCCTGGGTTCCATTCTCCACCCACAGGGTGGCATGGGACAATTCACCAAACCTCGGTATCAGCTTCGTCATCTCCAGAGTGGAACAGAACCACTCACCGGCTTTACCAGGAGAGTCCTGTTCGATGGTGTTTCCAGGAAGGACCCCAAAATCCAGAGAGGGTGAGCTCAGACCTCCAGGAGGCTGATGGTATCATCCACAAAATAGGTTTGAAATCTTTTTTTTTTAACCTAAAAAAAAAATCCCTTGTTTCTATTTCACTCTGCAATATAATTCTGTTTGCTTTTAGCAGGGCTGGGACTAACCTGAGAAGAGCGAGGTACTTGCTTTGGGCCCAAAATTTAAGAAGACACCAAAAAAACTTCAGTCATCAAGATAAATAACATTTTAAAAATATCATAATTATTTTATTTTAGGGAGAGCACACCCATGAGCGAGGGGGAGGAGCAGAGGGAGAGAGAATCCCAAGCAGATTCCCTGCTGAGCCCTGAGCATGGAGCCTGACTTGGGGCTCAATCCCATGACCCTGAGATCATGACCTGAGCCAAAACCAAGAGTTGGACACTTAATTGACTGAACCATCCATGTGCCCCAAGATAAATAACAATTTAATGCAGTATTAAAAAAAACAACAACAACACTCAGATTGCAAACCTGACCACCCCTTGCAGGCAAAGAAGGGTTGAGCAGAAGTGGCTGCAGAATTAGGATGAGGCCAGTGTTACCCGAATGCAGAATTGGGCTCTGCCTTTATTTGAAATTGTGATATATTGTTTGCCATGGATCTTTTGGCATTAATTTTCAGTTAAAAGACATTGCATTAACATATTATTTCAGTATCTTGATTGCTGAGTTTTTTGGTGCCTTCTTAAATTTTGCCCCTCCCCCCGCCCCCAATGCAAGTGCCTCACTTGCCTTACCCTAGTCCTGGCCCTGAGTGTACTTAACCTCCTTCACTCCCCTCCCCTGAAACCCAAAAGACGACAGACCCCCCAAGAAAGTGCAGCATGGTGTTCCTCTGGCTTCCTGAAACCCCGGGGCACGTCTCTGCACTCTCTTCACTGAAAAAGCCCGAGATACATGAGGGTCTCTCTACAAGGCCAGGTGCACAGGGGCTCTCAGAGGGCAGTGGGCTGGGCTGGTCTTCCTCCTGTTACAAACTCACCTGTGGTGTAAGCAGTCTGGGCTCCGCTTCCTCAGCAGCAAGATGAGGGGCTGGGGACGGATGATCTTCATTTAGCCTCAGTTGTCTGTGGGTTTCTGAAGGCCCGGAGGGGGATAGAGACTGTGGGAGGCGCTTTTCCGAGCCAGCCCTTCCCATGAGTCATGGACTGAGAAAAGGTTAGCGTAAAAAAATCGTTCGTGTTTAAAACAGAAGCTGAAGCGATGCTCCCTGGGTGTGAACAAGGGAGGAAGTGTTTCCTGCAACTCTTGGAGGCCCTCGGGCAGTGTGGAGGGCTGGGTGGGGAGGGGAGCCCATGTCCACTCCGGGCTGCTGGGCACGTTGTGGGCATGCAGCGAGGTCTGACGGTGAGCCACAGGGTAGGTGGTGGGCGGAAAGGCTGCTGGGAGATCCACTTTCCAGCCCGTCTGGGGAGGTTTCTGGGAGAAGATAGGACTTGGAGAATGTGCTTCAAGGGATGGTGAACCTTGTGAATTCAAAGAGGAACCTGGGCTGTCCCAGTCCCAGGAGGAGACAGACGGTGCTCTCAGCTGAGCTGAGTTCAATGATAACAGCTCTCGGGGGTTAAGGGGAAATCAGCAAGGGGTAGGGAAGCACTCTGGGGCCAGCAACACTGGGGAGCTTTTACCTATCACCCCAGACCTGAAGGGGAAGGGGAGGGGTACAGCAGGGAGGGTTTGCCAGAAAAAAGAGAGAACTGTTGCTATAGAGGGGTCTAGGACAGGGGCTGCAGCTTTCGGGACCAGAGTGCAGCCATCCACAGATGCCCCTGCAGGGGTGAGCTGGGAGTCCACACCCTCACCCTGCTCTCCTTGCATCGTCCAGTCTCTGGTTGGTGCCTTCTGCTGGGTGGGCCCGAGGGACATTGTTCACACAGGCCAGCATCCCAGGTCCCAGAGCGGGGTGGAAAGAGGGGCCAGGGGGCGAATGAGAAGAGCTAGCTCACCGGGTTAGGTGGGTGCAGGGGTGCCGTGGAGCCGTGTCTGTGCATGTGTTGGTGTGGGGAAGGAACGGGGCTAAGGCTCCATTCACAGAGCTTCCGCACACCTGCTCACCCACTCCTCAGCATGTGTGGCGTGGTCGCCATTATTATCCCTATGTTTTGGGAGAGGAAACTGAGGCTGGAGAGATTGGCAGCTGGGCACCTGGATGGAATCAGTCTTTGTGGCCAGTTGCAGAGTCCGTCAGTGTTTCCAGTGGGGAGAGGGGTCTGACCCTCCCTGGAGCCCCTTACAGATGATTCTGCCTCAGTGCGGTGATCTCAGTGCTCTGGGCAGTAAGAAGCAGTTCCTGGAGGACTCCTGCTAGAGAGGGAAACCCTTCCCTGAGGGCAGGGCGAGCTTTAACAGGGGCCCTGCGGGCTTGTGGGCTGTGCTCTGAAACTGGCCGGAACAGGTTCGAGCTCGGGATGCCCAAGTAGGAGAGGCTGGGGCCGCCTTCAGACCTGCCTTCCTGCATGCCTCGCTTTCCACCAAGCCCACTTTCCACAAGCCAGCGAGGCGCCGGGTCTGGCTGGGTGCTGAGGCTTCCCGGGGGGACGGAGACACCCCAGCACTGCCTCCTGCTGCTTGTCGGCCTTCTCCTCACGAGTACTGAGCATGGAGCTCTTGTTAGGTTTCAGGCTTTGCGTTCCGTTCTACATGTCAATCGATGTATTTAATCCTTGCCACAGCATAGCAGGGATGGGTGTTACCACGGCCATTGTCCTCGGAGGGACGTGGGCGCGGAGGGACTCGCTCTGTGGTCACAGACACAAGGGAAGCGGTGGGAGCAGTGCCAGTCCCAGATGCACGCAGCCCTTCCTGCCCGTGGTGGGTCTTTGGTCACATGTCTCTAAGCCTCAGCTCCCACCTGTTAGAACCCTCCGCATATGCTCTTTGGGGGTGAACGAGATGGTCCCCAGGAAGCCTTAGCCTGGTGCATGGCCTATGCGGCCCTGGACCAACATCAGCTGTTGTATCGTTGTTGCTTGAATTACCTTGTCACACCATCTTCCTGTCCCTGTCTTCTCCTTTCCCTTGAGCAGCGCAAGGGCCTCCATCACTGACCTGGGAGTTCCCCCAAGTACAAGTATCTGGGAAAGGCTCCCCACTCACATTCGTCCTGACCAGCCCACACTGGGCTCAGCATGAGATCCCAGGAGATGGGTAGAGAAATATGGGTGTGCTTTATGTTGAGAGGTGGCCTCCCTCCTCCCCTCTCTCTCTCCTCCTCTGGCTCCCTCTTCCCCTGTCTCCCTTTGTCCTTCTCTTCCTCCTTCCCTCTCCTCCTCCCTTCCCAACAGGCATTGTACAGAGCCTGGGAGAACAAGGACATGCCATCAGATACTTTCCCAGATCGCTGAGTCCCTCCCCAGCGGGCAGGGGGTTCTCTTCTCTGGTTGTGTAGATGTGCAAACTGCGTCTCAAGATACACAGTATGATCATCTCCTTCGGCTCATTAGAGGGGAGCGGGGACCGTAGCGGGTCTGTCTGACCCTGAAACTGTACTTCCTCCTTCCCACCAGATTGGGAGGTTAACCTGCTTTCCTGTTGGGTCTTTCTGAGGGGGCCCCCACGGCTCTCCCCTCTGTCCCGACTCTTAAGTCCTTGAGCTATCTTGGGGCTTGTGCCTGAGGCCAGGCAGGCAGGACCTTGTCCTTTCGGGGGGTGGGGGGTGGGGGCTGGTCTTTGGAAAGTGGCCCATAAAGGCTGCAGGAGGCCGAGCCTTGCTGGTCAGTGGGGAACACCATGAATGAAGAGGACTGGTGAAGCAGGCAGGACCCCAAGGACGAAGGGAGAGCCCAGAGAGCTGGCGGAAGATGACAGAGGCTGCGGGCGATTTCCCGATGGGCTCAGGGCAGGAGGGGAGAGGAGCTGGGGTGTCTGCCTGCCCTAGGGGAACCTGCAGTCGGCTGGCCAGAGGAGGCTGGAAAGAATGGGGGCAGGCGTAATAAAGCTTTCAGCCCTGTGGAGAGGTTTTTATTAAAGCTTGTGCATGTACAGATGTAGCAATTTTTAGAACAGGAGAATAGTGACATATGCCCAAGAACTGCCATGGCTCCTGCCGTCCTGAGTGGTAGATCCTGGATCTCAGGCTCTGAGCCAAGCGAGGGGGTCTAACCCCATCGCCCCACACTGGGGCTGGGAGCCCCGGGGAACATGCCTCCGGCCTCCATGGTTACAGGTCTCACGTTCTGGCGCCCCAGAGTCCCCTGGAGTGCCTGCGAAAACAAAACCCCACCTCCACGGCTTTCTCTCTTTCTCTTTTCTCCCCAGTAAATCTGAAAGGGGACCCAAATAGCCACATTTCAGCAAGTACGCAGGTGATGCCAAAGCTGTTCTTCTGGGGAAACGCACCTTGAGAAGCACCACGATAGGCTCTGTCCCCCTCTCTTATCCGTATGTAAGAGTCACCCGAGATGTCTCTAGAACATACAGAAGCCGGAGCTATGTCTGGGACCAGATGGAGTGTGGTGCCAGACAGCAGTTAGTGTTCAAAGCTCCAGCTCATTATCTCCAATCATCGATAACCTGATTGTGATTTTGGTGCCAGGATTGAGAATTACTGTCTTAGACTCTAGGGTGTGTGTTGAGGGGGGAGCCTGACAAAATAAACCCACAAAGGAGGTATAAATCTCCCAATCCTTCTGTTTGATTTGTTGAGTCAGCCAACAAATACTTATTGAACCTGCACCGTGTGCCAGGAATTAGCCGAGCAGGGGAGCCAAAAGCCCAAGTCAGCTAGGTGGCCAACAGTCAACAGAGGTCTGCTGTGGTCACCCGGGGAGGGCGTTTTCAGGTGCCGGAGATCCATGTAGAATTGAGTTCAATGTCTAATATGCATGTGTAGATTATCATGTAATGTAATTCCATCCACTCTCCACTAACCTTTCTGCTCTTTGCATAATGGGCACAGGTGCACAGGGTCTTTCTAGGTCCCGCTAACCAGTGGTGTGGAGCCGGGTCTGCAGGCAGGTTGCTGGTGGGGAAGGCTGATGAGATCAACAGTTGTCCTTCAAGCTGGGAGAACCCACCTCTTCTCCAGGACGAAGAGGAAACTCCTTAACCTCTGTTGTCCCCACTCTCCGTGCTTTGTCAAGGCTCTCCGGAAAGGAAGAGAGGGCAGTCTGGGATTTTTCATACATGGAAATTCAGCCAGGTCAGATCACGCTTGTTTTTGACTTTTCCTAGGAGGCCGTAGCATATGGATGTTGTCAATATGAGGCCAAAATCACTAGCTGAAGTTGCACGTGGCTTAAGTGCAGTGTTGAGTGTGCACATAGTTTGGACACTGCGACTCCTGGGTATTTAGTATTTATGATTTTTATTTTTTTTAAATTTATTTATTTGAAAGAGAGAGAGAGAGTGTGCATGTGTTGGAGTTGGGGAAAGGGTGGAGGGAGAGAAAGAGAGGATCTCAAGCAGACTCCCCGCTAAGCATGGAGCCAGAGGAGGGACTCCATTCCATGGCCCATGAGATCATAACCTGAGCTGAAATCACGAGTTGGACCCTTAACCGTCTGAGCCACCCAGGTGCCCCTGTGATTTTTCTTAATGTTACTGGTAAAAAGATGATGGTTCTGGGAATCTAATCTTACCTGAACAATTGAATCCACTCTGTGCATAGACACAGCATAAGTTGTAGGTGGCTCAGGTAATCTAGTGATTCTTCCCCAGGGCCACTTGGAGAACTGAATGCAAGTAAATACGCCGTGTACTTTGTGGTGTGAGGGTGTCATACAGGCCAGCGGCCATTTCTCCCCACTCCCAACACAGGGATGAGTGTTACTTACTGCCTATCACCGAGAAATCAGCCATGCGGATAAAGAATCTTGCTTTCTTGAGAGGAAACCTTAGCAAATCTAGAGGCAGGTGAGGTAATGTGAGCCTGGGGGAAGCAGGAGAGGCTGTATCAAGGTGTGTGCATGCACATGCATGACCTGAGGTTCTCTTGCTGCTCTCAGACGGTGGAGGAACTCAGCTGTCTGTCACTTGGCATATGGTTCCTATAGATGAATCACTAGAAACAAACATGTTGGTTTTCAGATTTTCCTTGGGTACAGATTTCTCTACCCACACAGCACTATGAATACAGACTAATTACAAGCAAACTCTAAATATGCATGATTATGTGGTAGCTGATTTACAGCCTTTTTCTTTACCCCTTCCTCTGTCTGTGGCTGGGGAATGAAAGAGCCAGGCTTTATCTGTTAATCTTCCATGGGTGGGGGTCTGGGATTCCTGTTAGCAGGGTGCAGCTTCCCAGAGGTTCCCCCTAATCCCCGAGAGCATGCTTAGCATCCAAGCTGGAGGGCGAAGACAGAGTCCCTTCTTCCTTTGGTGTTTCTTAGTAAGGGTAGCTATGACAAGACATTGAGTTGTTTAAATGTATGTCTGTGTCTGTGTTTAAAAATGGCAAGACCCAAGCATTGGGAGAACTGGCTTTCAAGTCCTTGCTGTGTCTTGCTCTGCTGTGTGACTTTAGGCAGTTCCCTTCTCTCAGGGTCTCAAATGACAGGGTTGGATAAATTGACTTCAGCATGCAGTGGGCGATGAATGGGTCTGTATATGCTTTGAACCCCGGGGATTCTCTCCGCTGGTAGCAGAGATGGAGACGGAGGGGAGCCAAAAGCTTATTTCATCATGTTATTAGCCTTTCTGAAGGCTGGGAAGAGGACATTTGTCCCCTGCCCCCTGGTATATATGGAACTAGCCTTATCAGTGGGGACACAAAATCTTGAGTTCACATTCCAGCTCTGCCACTTAAACATCAAGGTCATTTTCCCTAAGTTTTAGTTTTCTTATCTGTAAGATGAGCCGTGCCCCTGTGGGGCCCAAAGGGGAACAATTGTTTCCAGCAATCTAGTCTGTGACTTCCTTGAGGGCTGAGTGGGGTACCTCCCCCCCAATTATCTATCTTTGTTCCTCAACTCAGCACAGTGCTCGGCACACAAAGACCACTTATGAATAAAGAATCATTGGATAATTCTGGGGAAAGTGGGTCTCGCCATGTCTGGTGCGTGGAGCACGCTCACTGAGTGTTACTTTGCCGAGGTTTGTGATCAGTTAATGGTGGAGCCGGGACTGTGTTCACATTTCATTGAAACGTGCTTGCCTGCTGCGTGTGCTCGTTTTCAAAGGCAGACTGTGCCCTTTCAGTTCTGAAATGAAGGCAGAGGGCTTTGGCGGATTCCATATGCTTTTAAGTTAATTTCTTTAGGTGGAGTTCTTTCACTTTGGTATTTTTTTTTTTAAACAATACTCCAAAAAATGTCTCCATTGGTTTTATTTCCTGCCAGCCACCCTGAGCTCAGCATACCTAGGCTTAAAGGCTGGGTAAACGGTGGGCTGGGGAAAGCTCACGGACCCTGACTCCCCCACTGCCATGGGGCTGGTGGGGGTGGCCCAGGCCGGGATGGAGGCCAGAAGCGCTACAGAGCAGGTGTAATGCCCCCATGCCTCCTGGCCGGTGGCTCCCTCCTCGCAGGCTGCTAGGTGTGGGCAAGCCTGGGGCCTCGGCGACAGGTGGAAGGATTCGAAGATGAAATGTTCTTTCCTTGCACTGTCCTCACTGAGAGGGCCACTTCCGCCTTGTGATGGAGCTACAGTCCCATTCCCTTTACTGCACTTCAAGGACACTCAGTTGGAGCCCTGCTTCCTCATTGGGAGACTATGACAGCTGTCATGCTTGAGCAACACTTACCTTCCAGGTGCTGTGCTAGAAGCTTAGGTAACTTTGTGACTTTGTAACAACCTTGCTAAGTAGCTATGGTAACTTTGTGACTTTGTAACAACCTTGCTAAGTAGCTATGGTGTGCATCTCAGAGAGAAAGAACCTAAAGTCTGGGGAAACAGAAGTCCCTTGCCCAAGGACTCATGGCAGCTGTGCCACACAGCCAGGATTTGGGGGGTGGGTGGGATGATCGCTGAGTCCGTGTTTTCCAAGACCCCGTGTTGGTTGTCTGCTTCTCGTAGCTACAGTATGTCATCTTCAGCATCCTTGTGAGGATCGAGGATCAAGAGGACTGCCTGTGCCCTGCTTGCCTGGTGATGGCCTTCTGTTTTCCAGGGAGATGCCTGCTGTCCCCAGCCCCTTCTATCTTAGATGACTGGGTAACCGCCACCCTTGAGTCTGCCATTAGGGTCTCAGTGAGTCCCCCATCCTCTCTAGGGAAAGAGGGTCCAGGCTCCCTCTTTCCCTATATGCCCCGAATTCCCCCAAGTATGAACCATCACCGCCCTTCAGGGCAACGTGTCATTATTCTCTCATAGAGTTTAATTTTAGTTTTATGTTTCAGACTAAATTTTTCCATCCATTTCTCCATTCCTCTAGTCTAGAATCCCTCAAGGGTAGCATCTGTAGCATCTTCTAGGGTTCCGGTTGGCTTGCTAAAATAGAGATTGGCGGGCTCCCCCTCAGGGCCTCTGAGGCACTGCATGTGGGATGGGGACCTAGAGTTTTGCATTTCTGACATGTTTCCAAGTGATGCAGGTCTGGGCTTTTTAAAAGCTCTGTTCCAGTCTTCCACTCAACATACATTTGCTGAGAATCTTGTAGGGCCCTGTTCTGGAGTGGGCGGAGCACTGTCTTGCTCATTGCTGTTTGAGAAACACTGCGCTAGGGAACTAACATTCTGCTTTCGAGAACCCCACAGCCTGGGTAGCAGTTCTCAAGCTCAACTACACTTTAGAATTACCTGGGGAGCTGTAGAAGCATTCGGTGCCTGGGCTCCACCCAGAGCAACTGAATCAGAGTCTCCGAAGTGAGGCCTGCTGTCAGTACATTTGTTAGCTCTCCGGGGGACCCTAAAAGGTAGCCTGCCAGGGGTGAGAACCACTGGTCCAGGCAGGCGCAGTCTTGTAAACAGACAATCACTCCGCTGGAATCAGCTGTGTGTTTCAAGTAGCTGCCTCCGGGAGCTCGCTGGGCTGAGCTCGAGGGAAGGGCTGGGACTGGGGGTCTGCAACCCTGGGTTTGGTTGCATTTCTGCTTTGTGCCTTCTAGCAAGTGTCTCAGCCTCTCTAATCTCCGTTTGCTCTGGGACCCAGTACTGTGAGGGCTCTGGAGGATCTCCGGGGTGACCTTCCCCTTCCTGCATTAATGATCCTAAGAAGACCAATGACGTGAGGGTGAATCTCTGTCTCACTCAGTCTCTGTCTCAAACTCAAAGGCTGGCCTAGCACTGTAGATCAACAGAGAAGTTAAAAAAAAAAAAAGGAAAACAAACAAACCAGCGGATCTGTTTATCTCAAGGCATTAAAACAAGATGAGAACATAGGTCCGAAGGCCTGAGAATTCCATCTCATCACCTTGCCTTGTAGAAAGTAGCGGGGTTTCGCCAGGGAGACTTTGCTTAGAGCAGCGGTTCTCCAACTGTGGCTCAGGACTAGCAAGCTCAGCATCTCCAAGGAACTTGTTAGAAATGCAAATTCTGGAGCCCTACCCCAGACTCCGGGAGTTGGAAAGTCTTGGGGTAGGGCTCAGCAGTTGGTGCTCTGATAACCTGTCAGGTGGCTGTGACGCATCAGTTTGAGAACCACTGACCCAGAGAAGCGCGGCTGTGACTGGCAGCTCCTTCCCAGCCCCGATCTGGACGGGACACTAGGAGTTGCTATCAGTTCTGCAGAACGCCTCGTTTTCCAGTTTTCTGAAAAAGAGAGATGGAAGACAGGTTGGCAGCAGATGTCTGGGTACTCACTGGCAGATTTTACCTTGTTCACATCATGTACACCTTCTACTTGCTTTTGGGTTTAGAATTGAATGTCCTCTGCTTCGGTAAATGGAGAAGCCGCTGCTACTGCCTATGATGACCCGGGCTTCTTTTCTCTAGATGTGTTGATGTTCAAGTTCACTCTTGTGATTGGCTTACTGCAATCTAGTTACAGCAATATAATCAGATTACAATGGAGAAAAGTTGTTATTGTGTGTTGTGTGTTGCTCTGCAGAGAGAAAGTGCCAGAACGTTCCTGGGGTGTGTAACTCAGCAGCTGAACCATGATTCTGGCTGGCGAAAGGGTGGGTCTGAAGGGCTTTGAAGGAGAATGGCCACATTGTGTCAAACCAGTTAAAAGGGAAGGTCTCCTTTACACAAAAGCACAAGAGCGCTGCCTAGAAGGATTCCGGGTCTGCTTTTATGAAGATGAGACTCTAAGAAGGGCTGCAGTTGTGAGCCGTGGGGCACAGTGTCACCTTGATCCCCCAATTTACTGCCGACAGCCGTCAGAAGAGCTAAGCATCTTCACACGCTTCCCAATCCACTTTTATTGGACCATCCAAAGAGGTGCCTAGGACAATAGTCACGGGCTGTGACACTGATGTGATATATATTTGCTTCAACTAAAAGGAACAGGTGCCTTTGAAGATCCTGAAAATGGGAGAGGATTCTGATTCCCCTCCAGCTCCCTGGCACCCTCAGGAAGTAAAAATAGGGTTTTGCATTAATCTGACTCTTCTTTGACTGACGTTTCCCTTAATGACAGTCCACTCTGCGACCCCCCCCCCAAACCAGTCACCACCCCTGGAACCATCCCTACATGTGCCTGCTCTAAGGCAGGCCCCAGAAACCTTCAGGATGCATCCTGCTTCCGTATCTGTTCTTTTGCAAAGGTTTCTTTGAATTTTATTTCAAGATGATGGCGCACAACCCAGACATCGGGTAATGGTATTTTGCTGCCTGTTCCCTTTAATTGATGTCTGGCTGGTTTCGCCCTCCCTCATCCCTCCTCCAATTTAGCTCTGGAAACATCTGTCTTTTTATTCACCAATAGAGTCTCGAAAGGGTAACAAACCTGTTAGATAAAATATCAAAGTTATGAATTCTGATTTAATAAATGTGCATTCGAGAGATGATTCATGGCATGTATGATGGCTTTCAATTGCTTTCTCAAACAGTTCATGCCTCATTTCATTAAGAGCTTCAGTCAATGCCAACTGATTAATTATCACAGCACTAGTCATCTTTTGTTTAGTAAACATGTGCATGAGACCCGTCTGGGTTTGGCCATATAGAACTTTATTTTAAATGCAAATAAAAATGTTTTAAAATAGATGCTTTTATAAATGTTTTTAGAATTCCACTAAAATGGTACTGGAAATCGTTCACTTCTTTGCTTAAAAATGCCTGCTGGGTACCTACGAGTGCCATCTGTAGGCTAAGCCCTGTGCCACTGCGGGAGACAGGATGGGGGGGCCTTAAAAAATTAAAAACAGAATTACCATATGATCCAGTGAATCCACTACCGGTATTTACCCAAAGAAAAGAAAATTCAAACTCAAATTCAAAAAGATATATGCCCCACCCCCCATGTTTATGCAGCATTATTTACAGGAGCCAAGACACGGAAGCAGCCCACGGGTCCGTCCAAGGAGGGATGCATAAGAAGATGAGGAGTGTACGTACGTACACACAATGGACTAGTACTTGGCCGTAAAATGCAATGAGATTTTGCTCTTTGTGGCAACATGGGTGGACCTAGAGGGTATAATGCTAAGTGAAATCAGTCAGAGAAAAACAAATACCATATGATTTCACTCAGAAGTGGAATTTAAGAAACAAAACGAACACCCAAAAGAGACCCATGGAAAATCAGACTCTTAAATACACAGAGACCTGGTGGTTGCTGGAGGGGAAGTAGGTGGGGCGATGGGTGAAATAGGTGAAGGGGATTAAGAGAACACTTAATCCTGAGCCCTGAGAAATGTACAGAGTGGTTGAATCATATTGTACACCTAAAACTAATATGGCACCATATGTTAATTATGCATCAATTAAAAAGAAGAAAAAAGATGCCTGCTGGGTATGCACAGCTGCCGTCTGCTGTCTAAGCCCCTGGAGGAGGCGCGGTGTCTGCCCTCAGTGGGCTTACAGTCTGGTGACCACAGGCCCTTGGAATGATTTCCGTCTGATGCGTTCTGAATACTGCCTGTTCCGGGGTAATGACTTCAGGTTCCAGCTGTTCCACAGTGTGGCTCTGTGACACCAAGTGAGATGCAGCCACCGTCTAGGACTTGGTTTCTCCTTTTTCGAGAGACGTTGTTGGATTCTGCTGCCTTTACGTCCCTAGAAGCCTGACTTGATCTGATTCTAATTCTCGAGGCATTTTTGTTTGCCTCTTAAATCAATTTCAAGAAAAGAGACCACAGAATAAAACAGCCGAGGCTTAGCGAGGACAGCCCTACTATTAAGCAGAATCCTTCACTTGGGAAGACCTATTGATCACTTTCATATACTTTGAGTCTTCACAGTATTGCAAAAGTCAAAGGGAAGATCTCATCCCGGAAGAAATTAAGCAACTTGACAGGTGGAAACAAATGGCTTTTCGTATCATGTGTAGTCTCTGAAGGTTGGTTTGTTTTTCACAAACAAGAACAATTAAAAACACCAAATAAGATAAGGAACCCACGTAACCAGTGATCCCTGGGAATTACCTGTGTTTTGCTGGTCTTGAATGAAGTGACCGCTCACACAGCTGGCGTCCTCGGGCGCAACTTGACTTCCTGTCAGCGACCCGGGAGCCATCGAGTGGGATGCCAGGCTCAGGGGAGCTGTCATGGGGATATTCCCTCTTCCACCTCAACATGTTTATTTGATTAATCCTGGGTTGTCATGACCGACAGAGGCAGCCTTGAAGTGGAGGGGCCCTCACTAAGGGGCACTGTTGGAGCTGAAACAGAGTGCGGGAACACGCAGAAGACCTGTAAAGCGCTGCCCAGAGGCTATCGTCCTGGTGGGAGAAAAGACTAGAAGAGCAGCTGTCACGGAGCCTGGAGGGTCCGAAATGTCCAGTCTGCTTAGAGTTGCTTTGTTTTTCCTCCTAGAAGGCATCTTCGGATGAGGTGACCGTTCTTTTCTCAGGGGAAGGCAGGCATCACGGGTGTGGTGGAGGTGGGTGGGTTCCAGTGTCTTCTGGTCAGCACCAAGTATGAATCCTGACTCTACCCCTTGCAGGTGTGATTTTAGACAAATGCACATTTAATGTTTTTGTACATTTGTTTTCTGTAGAACGGGTATGCTTACTGGTATTGGTGTTGAGAATTGAGTGAGGTAACGGTGGTAAAGGGATGCCCCAATGGTGGTAATTATTGATTAATTACAAGAGTAATGATGACTACTTTATCTGTGTGTTCACATCACCTCCCACACACAAGCAGCTTACAGGTTAAAAAGGTCTACATCTCGGGGCGCCTGGGTGGCTCAGCGGGTTAAAGCCTCTGCCTTTGGCTCAGGTCATGATCCCAGGGTCCTGGGATCGAGCCCCACATTGGGCTCTCTGCTCAGCAGGGAGCCTGCTTCCTCCTCTCTCTCTGCCTGCCTCTCTGCCTACTTGTGATTTCTGTCTGTCAAATAAATTTAAAAAAAAATAAAATCTTTAAAAAAAATTAAAAAAAAAAAAAAAGGTCTACATCTCAAGTCTCTCTGAGTCTTGTGATGCTCCAAGGGATAGACAATGAGTGGTATTACCCAGGTGAGGGAGGCCTGACCAGTGGACAGGGGAACAGCACAGGTCAGAGCTGCCAGACTTTGATTTTGTGCTCCTTCTTCCTCATCCAGCCAGGGGGATGCCTCGAGCAGCTGCAGGGTGGTTCTGTGGTGTAGTTGACTGGGGAGGCCAGTTTTGAATGGAGGAAAAATGGTCTTAGAACTCAAGTTTATTATTTATTTATTTTTAATTTTTTTTCTTTTTATTTGACCTACCGAGATCACAAGTAGGCAGAGAGGCCAGCAGAGAGAGAGAGGGTGGGGGGGAAGCAGGCTGCCTGCTGAGCAGAGAGCCCGATGCGGGGCTCGATCCTAGGACCCTGAGACCCTGACCTGAGCTGAAGGGAGAGGCTTTAACCCACTGAGCCACCCAGGCATCCTAAGTTTATTATTTATTTTTGTCAAATTATTTTACAATAAGCATAATGCTCTTTTTCAATTGTAAAGCAATAGATAATGTATGTTCACAGGGGAAATTTTTGGACCATATGGGGAAACATAAAAAGGAAAAAAAATGTCCCCATAATTTAATCATCCAGAGATAACCACGAGTAACATATTTGTGTATTTCCTTTGTATTTTTCATATGTGTGTGCGCTCGGCAGGTTGCACGTATATTATGTGGGTATCCTACTGTATGAGTGTGATTTTGTATTAGTATAATAGTTTATGTAGCACATATTCTTATGTTCTTCTTAAAACGTAATTTCAAACTCCCTAAAAGTCATGAATTTTTAACCTGTTTACCTCATTTGTTCATTACTCACCTTTTCCCTCTCTTGCTGTTGTGCTGTCTCTGCATGTGCATACATGTATGTGCATATATATGTACCAATTATTGTTATTCATTTCTGAATCCCTGGAGAGCACGTAGTATACACGGTGCCCCATCCTCCCTAAAAATGTCAGTATGTGTTTCTTTAAAACAAGAGAACTCACTAATGTACCCCAGTACAACCATTAAAATCAGGAAATCAGCGCTGAGAGAGGGCTGTCATCCATCCCTCTTCAAATTTCCCCGATCGCCCCATTTGTATATTCTCCTCCTTTCTGGTCCAGAATCCAATCCGCTGTCCTGAATTGCACACTTACTTCAGTCTTCTTCAGTCTGGAGCCGTTCCATCTCCTGACCCTAATGACGTGACATTTCTCAGTAGAAGAGGACTCCTCGGTAGGATATTCTGGGTCTGGGTCTGTCTGTCGGTTCCTCATGATCAGAATTCAGCTATCTTCATTTTTGGGCCCATGGAAATGATGCTGCGTTCTTCTCGGTGGACCACACCTGTGCCAATCTATCCTGCCCTTTTGCCAGCTTTGATCACCTGGTCAAGTTTGGTGTCTGTTGGGTTTTTTTACCAAGTCACCAGTTTTCTTTATAATTTAAAAGTATTTTTATGGGAAGATTCTCTGAAAGGACATCAATATCCTGTACCTCATCAAATCTCTGCCCACTAGCCTTGGTATTTATTGATGCTTCCTGCTATGGAAGTGAAGTTTACCACCACTGAGATGGTTGCCAAAGGGGGACTTTCTATTTTCGTATTTTTTCTACATTTTTTAGTTGGTATTTTACTATAAGGAAGAGCTTCCCTTTCTCCTTCATTCATTTGTTAATTTAATTATTTATATCAGTATGAATGCTTGGATTCTTATTTTATTCAGTGAGTTAAATATGTTCCTATTATTATTTATTCTGATGTTTAAATTGTCTCATATTTAGCAAGTGGGAGATTCTTGAAGCTGGAGCCTTATGCCCTTTTGAACATATTCCCATCATTCTTTGGGTATTTCTCTATATTCTGGCACAGAAAAATATTCCAAGCTCACCTTGTAATTTTCCTGCCCCACCTCTGGAATTAGCTGGTTCTCCAGGGAACTTTGGTTCCTTTTAGCAGGTTATGGTACTTAGAGGCCAAGTTCTAGGCAATGGATGTGTTCATAGCTACTGGATTGTTATTGGTTCTTGTCCACTCAAACAACTGAGCTAGGAAATCTATATATGATCACACACACACACACACACACACATCTGTCTGTCTTTATCTGTCTCTAACTATCTGTCCGTCCATCTACCCATCCGTCCATCCACCCATCCATCCATCCACACATGCACACACACATCTATATTGGTGTTCCTAGACCGTGGCACTGTTGGAATTTTGGGTTGGAGAATTCTCTGCTGCAGAGGACACCCTGTGTTTAGCAGCATCTCTTGCCTGAGCCTAGTATATACCAGTAGGCACCCTTTCCTCCAGTTGTGACAACCCCAAATATCTTCTCCTATTGCCGTTGTTCCATGAGGAACAAAATCCCTCCTGGCTGATAGCCACTGATCAATATGGATTTCCGTATCGATTTTCATATATAATTATTAAAATTCAATTGATACCAATACCTTTATTTCCGAGGCACTGCCTCAAATACCTCCAATTCTAATCTCTGTTTCCATCTTTGTAAATCCTTCTCTGACCCTCGGAAACCTGGTTCCCATTATCCTCAATATAGTTATTTGTCTAATTCTCCTGTATGTAATCACTTTCCCTACCACACTGGTCACTTTTGCAACCTCTCAGACCCTCCACTGCCATTTCCGGAGCCCCCTGCCTCTTCCTCTCTTGGCGTCATGGGCACACAGGCTGCACCACTGTCCTTCTTATAGCTGTGTTTTTCCATGTTTGTTTTCCTTGCTAAATTTTAAATTCTGTAAAGGCAGAGAGGAAGACTCAGAGCTGAGTTCCCAGAGCCTGGCATGATGCTGGCTTGTAGCTGGTGTTCAGAAGTTGTCTGATAGATGAATAGAAGTAGATATACTGGAGTTTTAAATTTTCTGGCAGTATGGACACATCACCATGAAGCACTTGGGTGTTTGCTTTATGCCCATTTTCTAGGTCAGAAAGGCTGAGCCTCGTGTGAATAGCTCTAGATGCTCATGTGAATGGCCGAGTGGCTCTTGGCCTGAATTCCACTCTGAGCTGTCTCACCTCATCAGACAATATACCATTTCTGACCATACCAGGTTTTTCTCATTTGGCAGGGTTTAAGAGCTGAATTTCCAGCTGCCAGCAAGCGTTTATTTGTGACTCTGTCTGACAACAGGGAGGCTCTTCTTTGCCGTCCTTTCCTGACTGACCTCATCCTTGTTAATCCCCCCACCCCGCTCCCCGCCCCCACCCCTCTGTAGCAGCTGGTGATGTTTGCTCGTCTTTGCTGAGCCTGCCTTGGGTAGACTGCTGATGGGGAAAAGGACTGTTTCTCTGACACCCTGAAGGGTTTTCAGATAAAGATCCTTTCAGTTCAAAGCTACCTGACTATCCAGTGCTGGTGGTGTTACTTAACCGGAGAGAGGGGAGCAGGGATGTTAGCTGCCATTGCCTTCTGCCCCTTGATCTGAGCCCATTGAGCCTGTTCCTTATGGGCTATGCAAATATTTTTGAATAGCTGATGCTCACAGAGACCCTTGCCTCTGCCTCCCTCCCACGGGCCACGGCACACTCCGGACTGCTGGTTTCCTATAGACCAGTCTGCGGGGATAAAGTGCAGCATTCCAGAAAATGAGCAGCCTGAGAAGAAAGCAAGCCTGACCATTCTAGTTGTCTCAAGACTGCAGCTCCTTTCCCCCATCACAGTGTGGTCTTGGAAAACACGACGTCGTCTGGAAAGTAGGCTGGGGAGTCTGGAGGAATGTCCAGGACACTTGGAGCGGGGACATGCATTGATTCTCTGAGAAGTCCTTTCGAGGGGGAGAAATGGCAGGGGACAGAGAAGGATCCAGCACTTGATGGCAGGAGACCTCGATTCTAGTCTGGGCTTGGCCTACGCCTGACCTCAGAGCAGCCTCTGTCTCGCTCAGCCTCATCACCGTGTCCCGCGGACGGTGCCTGGTGCGGAGTAGGCCCTCAGTCACCACATCCTCAGTGTTGGCTGCTGTTGGATGCACTGACATCCTGACACTCTTCGGGCCCCAGTGTCCTGACCTATAAAATGGGGACAAAGAAAGATCCGGAGGATGGATCACTGGTTCCGGTATTTGTGGGTGGTTAGTACCTAAGACCGAGTCCCATGTTCATAGTTGGATTCCAGCCCATCTGCTTCCAAGGGAGAGCTCTGCCTGCTCCTCAGATTCTGGGTTCAGTGCCGGTTTGGGGAGCAGAGCCGAGAGCCACCACGTGCCTGTCTGTGCTCTGCGTGCGACGTGTGCCATCACATTCCATCCTCCCAGCGGCCCGTGAGACAGACTGAGTATCATCTGCACTGGCCCCAGGCAGTGATGGGATTTCTACGAGGTCCCTTGGTCAGGAAATGCCAGGTCCAGGTCTCCGGCTCCAGCTTTGCCTGATTCCCCAGTGGGAGCTTCTCCGCTGTCCCTGCTCCCTGCCAGGATGGGGGCTGTTTGGTTTACCTGCCAAGGTCCACCCGCTCACTTCTGATCCAGAGCCATCCTTGTCGTAACCAAAGCTAAGGTGCGGACAGAGTAGGCACACGGGACCCTTGGGCTCCGCAGGCCCAAGCAGGGAGTCCTTGTTGCCCACTTTGGCACCCCAGGAAGGACAGTATGGATCAGACTGATGGGTACTGGCAGAAAAATAACCACAGCATCCTCACGACCTTGGACTGTTTGATCCGATGGCTAATGGGGTCATTAGCGAAGGAGAGTAACTGCAGGTGTGCCTCACCCCTGGTGGTCACCTCCAGATCGATGGCCATTTATCATCCTCTGGCTTCTCCACCTGGGGTGCAGGGAATGGCATCACATTGGTCTGGCATCAATTCCTGGGAAGTAAACACACTCCATAACCATCCCGGGTGCTGGTCGATGCCCTCCAGGGTCTTCCTCTGGTGGGAACTCATAGCTACCTCAAGCCTCTGCCCAGAAATGGGCCCCAGTGTCTCAGTATTCTCAGCATGTGACAGGCCACACCCTGAGGCACATGGGAGATGGCACGTTTGGGTCCAGAGGCACCCAGCAAGCCTCCTCCTTGAAACAGCACCAGCTAGACAGAATCAATTTCCCATTGACTTTCAGCCCCATTTCAGACACAGTGTAATTCTTGTCTGAGGGTTTATAAAGGCCATTGACTGTCTTATAAAAGATTTAAACACTTACCTTGTGGCATGTGGGAGCTCTATCTATCACGGTGCCTTTTTGACAATTTGTGGGGGTGGCGATGGGCTGGGGGAGGGGCAGCTGGCATTCCCACAGCAGACGTGGCTCAGATGGTCCATGCCTGCTGGACCCTCTGCACAGGGTGTGGATAGATCAGTTGCAGGACCCTCCCAGTTCCTCACCCCGGGGGCTCTTCTCCCCAGGCAGGTGGCTCCCCGTGCTCCATTTTGCACAGAGATCCCACGTGACACAGGATAATTTTTACCCCGAGTCCTTCAGTCCCTCTGTGGAACCAAGGGCACATAACTGTGACATGATTGGAACCAGAGGCATCTTTTTATCGAACACAAAGGGCTTACTAGGTAGCAACAGTGGAACAACAATGATAACCTTCTGCACTTGCTTACCCTCCCTCCATAAGGTGTGTCCCTATCCATTCTTTCTACCTGTAGAATAACTCTGGAAGGTAGGTGGAGTCCAGATCATTATATTCATTTTACAGACAGGGAAACTGAGTTTCAAAGACCTGAAGTGTGTATTTGGCCAAGATAATCTCAATTGTCAGGCAAAGCATTATTTCCTAACTTACCTCTCTCCTCCCCTTTACTGCCCAGTTTCTTTTTATCCATCCTCTGTGTAACTAGTCATGTGGTGCCTTTTAGGGAAAAAGAGAGGAAGGAGATGATGGGATTCATTTCCTGAGGGAGCTGGTCTAGACCAGGAGCTGGGTGATTGAATCTCAGCGTGTTTAGTGCTGTCATAGCTTTATGGTCATGGAAGATGAGAGCAGAGGAAGAGGGATGGTCAGGGCTCTGTGGGGGGCAGGAGGGTTGGTGGTCACTCAAGCATGGCGTCAGAACTAGGCACAGGTGCTGAGGCATGAGGACACCCAACCTGCTGGGGAATTGCAACAGTGACAAGTGTTAGGGAGAAGACTCATGACATGCAGGGTAGGGAGTGAGAGAGGAGCACCGTCTCGCCCCCTTACCCTCTCTGATGGCATCACCCACTCCTCTCCCTCTTGCTTAATTTCTTTTGTCCACACTGGGCTCTGTGCTGTTTCCCAAGAACCGGGTATGTTCCCACCTCAGGACCTTTGCACCAGCTCCTCCCACTGCATGGAATGGGTCTTTCCTGGATACCCTCAAGACTCACAACACCACTTCCTTCAAGTCTTTGCTCCAGTGTCATTTTCTCAGGATAATTCCAACCACCCCACTCCCAGCACTCCAGATCTCCTTTCTCTGTCCTCCCTCTTCCTTTTTCTATAATATTTACCACCTTCTAACATGCTGTGTAATTTACATACTTATTAATGAAGCCAGGGGTCTTTGTATTGGTTTTATCCCAAGTGCCTAGAACTGTGCCTAGCATGGAGTGGATACTCCATACATATTTGTTGAATAGATGAATTAATGGATGATTGGTTTTCAGTGATTAGCAAGCTGAAGGGTTGGGATTCACTGTTGTGGACAATGGGGAGCTCAAAATTTATTGTGGATGGGAGCTGAAGGAAGTTTAGCAGAGGAGCTATGTGTTTATATTTTGCTTGGAGAGGTTATATGGAAGCGTACATAGGGATCGGGGAGACATAACTTAGGTGTGGGATGAAGAGGTTTGGGGCCGGGATGGGGAGTGTGTGTAGCCCAGGAAGAGGGAGAAATCTCATGGGAATTAGATGGACTTGGCTCTATTGGCTGCCTGGAAAGCAGGATGGAAGCCAACTTCTTGGTTTGAGGTTAAGTGACTGGGTGGAGAAGCTGGTCCTTCACTGACTCTGAGACCGTGATTAGGGGAAAGTTTGCTGCTCAAAGTGTGCGAGTATGTGTGTGTGTGTGCACATACGCATGCGTGTGTGAGCACGTGTGCACGTATGCTAGGGAGGCAGATCTATGCTCGTGTGCAGGGGGTGCCAGCCATGCCAGGGGCACTGTGCCTTTGACTTGGATGGCAAGAGCCATCAAGCATGGAGCTGGCTGTGCCACCAGAGGCCTGGAGTGGCGCAGAATTGTTTGTTTACTGGTTCACCTGAAAACTGGTGGGAGGAAAAAAAAAAATCAGACAGCAGAGTGGTGATCTGACTTCCATCTGCTCAGTGTTCTAGGGCTAGACTGAAGGTTCTGGTAAGAAAACTGTCTGACTCAGAGGATGACACTCGGTGCTTCTTGAGTTAGAGCAGGGAATGCAGTACTCAGTGTCCTGAATGGGTCTCCTGTGGGGCCAAGCCTGGGGGCTTAGCACGCCTTGCTTGCGCCTTCATCCTGGGCTCCGGTGGCTGCTTGTGTCCTGTCCCTACTCCTCTCCTGGGAGTTCCCCCCTCTTCCTTTCCCTTCTCCTCCTCATCTGTCCATGTGGTTACCTGTGGCCTCCAGGTCTTCTTGCCTACCACAGCCTTTGTGCTAACACACACATGTGGCCCAGCAACCAGCTTCTCCTACTGGACTCGCGATGTCTGTGTACAGACACCCCACACCGCAGTGGCAGGAGACCAGGTTTGGATCCCATCTCTGCTGTGAACACTGGAAATAGGAACTAAGGAGAGTCCTCTTTCATTTTGGAATATGAGGGCCCTCATATGGAAAAGAGCATAGCAATGACTGCCCCACAGATGGAGGTCAGGATGCTGGAATTTGAGGGTTGGTGGTGGGAATGAACATGCCAATGTTTGATTAGCTTCCTCTGAAAGTTTTGAAGACCTTTTAATCTCCTCCTCAAAGCATTTTACAAAAGAGGGAAATGGATATGTCTCCTGACTGAGGGGAACTCACGGACACTTGGATCCTCAGTCACCATACTTCAGTTAGCCCTTATGGTGGCCACGTTCACCACAACCAGATCTTCAAGAACTTTCCTCACGCATCATGCAGAGGAGAGCAGATCTGCCCTGAAATGCAGTGGGAACCACTTTAGAATGCTGAGCAACGAGAGAAACATTCCTGTTTTCCCTCTTTGGCATGGAGTAGAGGCCAGATCGGGGAGGGCTGTGATTTAGATGTCTTTGGATGAGTTGGGAAGGCCAGGACATGTCAATGATAGTTGAATAGACAGATGGGACCGTGTTAAAAGCTATTATGTAGGGAGCATCAAAGTTGATGGAACTTAGATTCTTAGATGGGAGAAATGAGGATGAGGAGTCAAGCACAGTGCCGTGTTGGTTATTGGCCTTCTTAGAAGAATCTCACAGGGAGCTCGACTGCACAGCCAGTGGAAGGTGAGGGAGCAAAGAGGGCAAGTGTAGACAATGCCTTGAAGGAGTTTGTCCGTGTGAGGAAGTTGGAGGGAGGTAGAGGGTGAAGAGAGATTTTCCTTTTGCTTTTGAGGTATGGGAAGTCTGAGCAGGTTTATACACTGAGAGCAAGGGGTCTTGGGTGAGGGGAAGCCTGGCAGGCCAGAATACAGAAGTGGTAATGGATAGGCAAGACTCCTGAGTGATGCGTGGTACAGAGGAAAGCGGAAGCAGACTTGTCTTCCTCTGAGGAAGAAGACATGGTAAGAAGAGATGTGGAGCGGTCCGATTTGTGGATAATGAACCAAAACACTGAGGGACTTTACATGTAATCCCTCTCATCATTTTGAAGTAGGCAGCATGAGCCTTGGGGGCAAAGTCGAAGTGGGGTTAGGGTCTGTAGAGAGTGTAGCAGGTCAATGCAGAGCAATGGAGGTGACCTACCTGAGGACCAAGGGATGTTAATGCTACCACTGAGATAGGGCCCAAGATAGGGCATCACTGGGTCATTATCTCTGGCATAGAGAAGAAACCAGCAGGGCAGCAACAGGAGCAGATGATTGGTTTGCCCTGTGATTCTACATACAGGAAGAGTGGCCAGGGAGCTCTAGGGCAAAGAGCGGGAGAAAATAAAATGAAGGATTAGAGCTGTGGGATGAAGAGGGGGCTGGAACGGGGAGCTGATGTGCATGGAGGACAACTCAGGATGGGAGATCATGATGAGGTCAGACAAAAGATGACAGAAGATTAACGGGGCTGAGAAGACCTAGGCTGTGTTCAGATGTTAGATTTTAATATTTCAAAGCCAGAAACGTTCTGAGTGACCATCACATCCAGGGTGTGGCTGCTGATGGGGAGATGAAAATGGTCATGAACATTATGCCGGCCACGATGCTAAGTGCTTAAGATGGATTTTGCCATCAAATCTCATGTCAGTCCTTGTTTTACAGATAAGAAACCGAGGCAGAGAGGGAAGAAAGGTTGATGAAGGAGCCACCATTGAGTCATCGTCTCAGGCTGCGATGTGAAGGTAGGGGATCTTTTCCATTCTCAACCGCTTCTCATAACACCCTGACAGCAGTTGGCTGAGTCAGCTCTACGTGTTAATATCCCTCAGGATGATGCCGGTGGTTGGAGTGGAGAAGAAGATAATACAACAGGGACTGAGTCTTCCGCGAGATGTTGAGCTATCTCAAAACGATAGAATCCACCTGCCCTTGGGTTCCCCCACCCACACTCTACATGGGTCAAGTCAGCTCTGTGCTTCAAAGGCTGGTTGGCTTCCTCCTGGGCCCATTTGTCACCTTGTGGTGAATGCTCAGATTCCCGAGGCCCTGGCTCTGTGTCTGGTTACTAGAGGCTGACCTTGGCATTGGATCCAAGTCCCGTTCCAGGCATCAGTGGTGGGAATTAGAGCATGGAAGGGATCAGCCTTGAATTGTCACTGCTATGGTCTCAAGAGGGGAGTCACCCAAGGAAAAGTGCTGTTGTGCACACCTGTGCGTTGACTGGGGAGATTGGGTAGCTTCTGTGCTCCTCTCCACACTCCTCAGCCAGACCAAGATGTACAGTCTCCCTGGGGCCATGTTTTCTAAGGAAGGTCAGTGCCCCAGGTGCACTTTAAATTATGTGGTTGCTTCCCTCAGAATAACCGTCTTAGGGCAGTCTGGATCCAGGGGAGTGTTGTTGTGAAGACTCTGGTTGTTCGCCAAGCTTGTCCATTTATTCCAGTTGGTGGTTGTTGTTCTTATCTCATTCTTTTTTTTTAAAATTTTTTTATTTTAATAAACATATAATGTATTTTTGTTCTTATCTCATTCTTATTTAAATCCTTTTTCCTCAAGGCTTATCCCATCACAAACAGGGTAGTGTGGTATGGTAGAACTATCTGTATTCACCTGTTTATTTGGCTCCTGTTTACTGGATTCTACAAAAAATACAGGAACATGGGTTTCGGAGAAAGGTGGGCTTGGATTTAGTCCTAGCTATGTGCTGCCTGTGTAGACAGGTGGCACATCATAACATATTTGGGATTTCACAAAAGAGCTGTTTTTAACCTGTAAATGGTAGGGGCACTCTGTGACCTTGGGAGAATGTATTACACTCTTGGATATTCAGTCTATTTTTCTGTACAATGGGGCTTTTGTAACAACTTGGCACAGTGTTTATGAGAAATCAGTAAGAAACTATTGTGGGGAGCCCAGTGAAGTGCCTGGCATATGGCTTCATCCAAATCTGTTGATTCCTCCTCCCTCAAATCCCATATATTTTTTTAAGTGACAGAGAAATGCCACTCCCCCAGATGAACAGATGTGCTGGTTATATAGGGAATGCGCACACGTGTGTGTGTGCATGTGTATGTGTGTGTGTGTGTGTGTGTGTGTGTGTAGCTGCATGGTGGGTACTCTGTTCATGTTGATGACAAAGGTCATTGCAGCTGTGGGTGACCATGAGTCCACTTAACCCAGCTGATAGGTGTGGACACTCTGAGTGGAAAAAGAAGAGAGTTTCAAAGAGTTCATTCTAGGGCTCACTTTAAAATTTCTTATCAGCAGAGCTCTAGCTTCCCTCTTTCCCCAGTTTCCTGGTCTGAAATGAGACCGGTCAGGGGACACGGTGGCATCTGCTTAGCTCAGTGTTTGTACAACAGTCCTTGGTGCCCAGATTGAACCAGATGGGAAAGAGTCGGTGATATCTTACAACGTAGGACACTGAAGTTGCGCTCTTCAAACGAGGTACATTTCCTGGGTAATCCAGGGCTGTTCTCTGCCTGGAAACCTCCGTTTCAGTGCTATGGACATGGAATAAGGATTTCGGATCTGGTGGGGCTCATTCTTGCTTTGGGGGAAGTCAGGGTTCTGCCTTAGCTTTGCTGGGTGTTTCAGCTGGGATGTGTTATCATCCGGCTTCCCGTCCTATCTCTTCTCACACGTGTCATGCCATTTGTTCTAACATTAGAAGCACTGTGATTCTTTGGAAAGAGCAAAGCGTTTTGAGTTTTGCTGCCCGGGGTGGGCTCCTGGCTTTTACCCTTTCTAAGTGTCTATCAGACCAACTCCACGCAGTGGGTGTGAAGTCCGGTGGCATAATACATGTGAAAATGCCATGAAAAATGCAAAAAGCTAGATGGAGATTAGTTACAGTTTTATTTATTATTATCCTTTATTTATAGACCATCACCTGCCTTTGGAGACTAGGCTGCAAGAATGTCACAGATGGTTTGTTAAAATATCATTAATATGTCAGGCAATTAATAGAGAATGGGAGTAAAAATGGCTCCGTGTTTATGCCCTCAGTATTTACCTTTAACAGTGGTGTTTGTTGGTCTGGCATGATGAGCTTCTGATAGGGAAGTTTTGAGAATCTGTTTTCAGGGTTTTTCCCTTTTTTTAGTTGTTTAAAAAGTCAGTACATCATCCTCAATGACTTTAATGGAGATTAAGTGAACGAAGTTCACACTATTGTCAATGGTAATTTAAAAAAAAAAAAAAGATCTGTCAGATCTGTCAGACTCACTGTGTTGGTAATGGTAGGAAAAGTCAATGATCTGGCTTCAGAGCTGAACGTGATAATCACTCCAGGTTCCCCTTCCCCTTTGTCTGTGTCCCATCCCCAACCCTCACCCTGCACACACCAGCTTCACTGCAGCTGCTTCTCCTCAAGAACCTGTCATGGCTCCCTAACTCATGATGGGTTCTTCAGAGTCCGGATTGTGCCCTCTCTCTCTCTCTGACAGTGTTCCCCTGCTTTTTCCCATCTGTAATCTGTATTCCAGTGTTTCTGTGCTGCAATCTCAAGATTTATTGTCAACTTGAATGCTAATTTTTGTAAAAATACACCTTAGAGTATAGAGAGGGCAGAGTGCTACCATGGGGATGGTTCATGCCATTTGTCCTGTCAGAATGACCTACCTTCTAAACCTTACTCAGGGCTAGCCCCACCTTCTGTTCCTCTGGTTGACCGGCTTGTGGTCACCGCATACATAACCTCATCTATCCTGTAGTTGGTGAGCAAGCTGGTGCATCTTTGACCCCGTGTGTCCATACCACGGTGTCCATACAGAACACACCTTCATGAAAATTCACCAACTGCATTAATATTGAGCTCTCCTGAGTCTTCAGAAGCCCAGATGGTTGAATCAGGAAAATACCCCAGTGTTGGTAACCTAGGATACCCTCTCTGGTGTAGACGAAGTAGGTCTAGAACATGAGGGCGGGAATAGGATGAGGTCTTTTTGGACTGGTGTGCAAGTGTTCTATTGCTGTAACAAATTACTACAAGCTGAGTAGCTTAAAACAACACGTTTATTTTCTTACAGTTCAGGAAGTGAAAAGTCGCACTGGGCTAAAATCAGCAGGGCTGCATTCCTTTCTGGAGACTCTAGTGGAGAATCCTTTATCTTGTTTTTCCCAGCTTTTAGAGACCATTCATGTTCCTCAGCTCATGGTCCCCTTCCCCCAGCTTCAAAGCCAGCAACGTTGCTTTTCTCTGACCCTTCTTCCTTCCTCCTATATGCCTATGCTGATGTCTCATCTACTGAGAAAATCAAGCCACGATAGAACTCTTGACAAATCACTTAGCACACCAACTGTCAACCAAACACTCAACACACATTTACAGGTGCCTGCTACACACACACACACACACACACACACACACACACACTCACACTCACACTCTAGAAGTCCTGAGACAACTGTCTCTCATCCTGGGGCAGGAGAGAAAATATCCTCATGAGGAAGGTCACGGATGAAGGCTTCAGAGAGGGGTGGACACATTAGCTGACTCTTGAAGGAGACAGCAAAGGTATTCGTGGGCAAAGTAGGGAAGGCACTTCTGGCAAAGCATAGAGGTGTAGACCAGCATGGCATGGTCTAGAATCAGCCAGTAGCTTTCCCCACCCCCCATCTTGGAGCTGATGGAGGCCTGCTGGGATCATGACTCCTAAAATTCCAATTATATCTTGAAGGCTGTGGCCCAAGGCCATTTGTTAGTTATAAGTAAGGTATTCTAAACCAGAGTGAACATAAAGTTTTTCTCAAAAATAAAAGTGTTTATGCCTGAGATGAAACTGAATTTTATGTAGGCAAGACATATGTTTCCATGTACAAAAAAAGTGACTCCTGGCAGCAAACTGAAGTCCAAGTAATCCAGGAAAAAGTAACTTGCTTCCATGAACAGTAGCATGGTTTATGTCAAATTCTGAAGCAATCTTCCTGCCAAGGCCATTGGACACAGAAACTGTGGGATGTTGATCCCTTAGTAATTTAGCTTGTTTAAAAGTAAACAAATAAAATTCTGGAAAAAAAAAAAAAAGAATCAGCTGTTAGATGTGCTTTGACTAGAGATGGTTGGGGGAATGGCTGATCGTGGGAATAACAAAAAGTAGGTAGGTGTTAAAGCTGAATTGTGCCTCCTCAAAATTCACGTCAAAGTTGTAACTCCCAGTACTTCAGACTGTGAGTGTATTTGAAGATAAGTTATTTTTGAAGAGGTAACAAAGTTGAAATAAGGTCGTTAGGGTAGGCCCTAAATCCCCTGTGACTACTGTCCCTGTAAGAGGAGGTTAGGCCACAGGGGAGACCATGTGAGGATACAGGGAGAAGATGACCATCTACAAGGAACCTCAGAGGACACTAATCCTTCTGACAACTTGAACTCAGACTCCCAAACCCCCAGAAATGTGAGAAAACACATTTCTCTTGTTTAGGACACCAGCCTATGGTGTTTTGTCATGGTAGTCCTGGAAAAGTAATATAGTAGGTCATGAAAAACCATAAAAATCACTGGATGCCGCATGTACTAGATGCTGTGAGACGTCCCTCGCATCTCTGCTGAGATCCGATGGCCTTATTCCCCCAGTTGCTGGGAATGCTGCAGGCTGGCTGCCCTCAGCTGACGGCTTCCTCCAGGAATTTGCCTTGGATCAAGTTGCCTTGTCCAAAGTCATGCCTGCTTCCCCCAGGAGAGTCTGCATCCAAGACTTGCTAACATGGGTCTGCTAAGGCTTGGTCCCTTTGCCCAACTTGGTTTGACTTCGAAAGGCCATCTGGCCTCAGAGCTTCCCTTGGGGTTGACTGAGGTACAGCATTCCAGCTTCTTTTCTGTTCTGCTTCCTTCCCATCCCATGGATGGATCCCAAGACTGCTCCTTAATATATTCCTATATGCTAACCTTTGTCTCAGGGTCTACTTCTTGAGGAATTCAACCTGTGACATCGTAATAAGTAAATTAGACTTTATCCAGAAAGCATTGGGGAGCTATTGAGGCATTACATTTAGATGTGGTATGATTTGTAGTATGGCTTCTTTGAAGGCTAAAGTAATGAGGGTCGGACTGATGCAGGTAGACCAGTTAGACAGATTGGAGAGTAGTTAAAAGGGAAGGTAATTAGAAGCCTGGTTGTAAATCATTAATCTTCACCCAAAGCTTCTTCTGGAAGCCCGGTAGCTCAAAGCCATTCCAACATATGGAAGGCATTGTCCTGGCTTGACTGGCATTTACTTCTTGCCCAGAGCACTGAAGAAAGCTCGAGTCTGGTCTGTTTGCCAGGATGTGAGAACCAATCAAGATGGGTTTAATGTTCTGGGACATCCTTAGGGACGGAGAGATGAATCAGAGAATAAAATATGCACTTTCTCCTTACCCCCTGCAAGGGTCTCGTGAGCTCAATCTGACCGGAAGCAAGCTGTCACACAGCAGCCCTAACTACCTGTGGCTCTTGCCCCATGTTATGCCACAGCTGGACCCTGAACATTTGCTAACATACTTTCTTCTGGCTGAACTATATTCCCTCCCGCTCCATGACCTTTATTTACCTTATTCATCACTAAAGTCTCTATTCTGCATTTATTGCTTCCAGGACCTTTACTGATGACTCCCTTAGGCTGGGTTAAGGTGCATTTTTACTGTATTTTTATAATATTTCTTTTTCAACAACTACACAGTCAACTCCAGGACAGTAGAAACTATGTCTTCTTAGGGATTTGGAGCAAAATGAGCACCTCATTCTTCTTCCCATTCAAAGTTGACCATTAAAGAATATATACACAAAGAACTGGTTACTATGTGGGGATTCCTTTATCTACTTTAGTAGTGGTTGTACAACACTCAGAAGTCATCACACCTAGAGACTCTAGTAAACTGTGTAGGGGCTTGTGGCTTAGACCTGGGGCCAAGTGATATCTCCTAATAGCAACCCTGTATTTAAACTTGAGGATCTGCAAACTTGAGCAAATCGCAAGAAAAATAGTCTAACCTGTAGACTGCAAATTCTCAACCTTGTGAAATAGAACCATTGGCCTGCCTGCATCAACCGTAAAAGTTAATAGTGGGGTAGAGGAGAGGGAGAAAGAGGGAAGGGAAAGCGTGTGTTTGTCTCCCGAGAGGGGTCCTGCTCTGCTGGCTTCACAACAGCGGGGCAGGAGGGAGGAGAATGGAGAACATATGGCAAAGCGGATGGCAAAAATGATTGAAAGAAGAGTTGTGTGTCTCTGGGCCAGGATCCCTGCCCACTAGGAAAATGTAGCTCGTTGAATCTCAGCTGGCTGATTGGGCTAGCGATCCTCCTTGCACGGGAAGGGGAGAGTACGTGGGTAGAGTGAGGACCAGAGTTCCCTCTAAGGCATTTTCCTATGAAAGAGAAGATGGAAAAGTAGCCTTCATGAGGTTAAGTGGAAACATGGCGGAAAGAATACATAAGTCTTTCACTGAAGCCTCTTGACCCTCATGTCCCCAGAAACCAGTATGAGAGTGGCCCAAAGTAGGTCCTCTTAACACTTCCTGACAGAATGGGAGAATGGCTAAGAAGCGACAGTGGCTGACAGGTTTGCTGCCGTGCACCTTTCCTCGTTTCTCTCAGCCGCTAATTAATGTCCTTGGCCTGAGTGGTATTATACATGTAACTCCTTCTTAACGTCAAAGGCTGGTCCCTGAAAGCCCCTTCAGACTCTCATGCAACTTCATCTTCCGTCACATCCATCATGAAGTTGTTTGTTACCAAAATGAACTCCTGCCCTGTGGACAATGGCATGTGGCCAGAAGTGGGCACTGGGAGCCCGGCCCTGCCGCAACCACCGGTGCTCAGGGGCTCCTCGTCAGTGTGATGGAAGGAGCTGTGTTCGGGGCCAAGCAGGCCTTGTTATGTGACAAGGGTTGGCAGTAGAAACGTTGGATACAAGGAGTAGACGGCAGTCAATGGCAGCCGGGAGAGAGACATGGCTCCCTGTGCTTCCTCCATCTATGCAGAATGGAAACAGAATAAATCCGCTGAATAAGGACTGAGAAGGGACTGACAAGGGATTGTGGCCCCCTCAAAGCAGATGAGGATTCAGGACTCAACTCTAGTCTCAGCTGAGAACTGGAAGAGATGGACAGGGAAATGTGGGCAGCACCGCACTGGAAGAGCTGGCCCAGGAAGACGGGGATTAGGAGGGGCTCTCGGCAGGCAGGGTCCCTTCTCAGAATCCACCATACACGGCCAGCTCGTGTGTGGGTTGCTCTGAGTTGTGGGTGTGAAGCATGTGCTGGTTCGTCACACTGGGGGAGATAAACTCACCCTTCACTACGCTATGGTAGACGCTGTGATACGCTTCTGAGGTCCCCTTCCATGAGGACTTACTGCCCCAGCTGCTAGAGGACTCTTGCTGACAACCTTGACATTGGTCAGCTTCTTTCAGTATTGCAGAAAGCCAGCCACCTACGATCACTCCCCTCCTTGGGGTGGCTGATCTAATATTAAATAGTCGACATGAGAGTATGAAGTATGTTTGCTCAACTAGGAACAATGCTGAAGGGTTCATTCTAATTCCAGAGCTTTCTGTGGAGTTGGCCAAATCTGCCATTGGGTCTGCAGTACAATTGAACTTCTCTCTCTGCTACTGACCTCTGTTCCCTTCCCTTCCTCTAGTCTGGATCTGAAGGGCACTCTTAATAGATCTCTTGCATGATCAACATCTCAGTGCTTACTCAGCCTGTGACCCTTTGCCTTTGTATTGTGCTCTCTGGTCTGGTTTGGGAAGAGCTAGGGTTGAGTGTAGATTGAACACAAAAAGGCAAGTTTGGGAATGGTAGGAGAAGGGGGCCCAGGTTCACACAATATTGGCTCTAGAGACCCCCAACAGAATTCATTCAAGGCTTGCTTGATGGTGCTAATGATATCTTATACTGGTGACATTCCCAAGGTGTGCTCGAATGTGGAGGGTAATGTAGTTACCCAGTTACCTGGACAAAGATACCTCTTGGACCCTGGGCCTGAAGTCAGGAAACACTTAGGTGGCCCATTAGTCAACAGATATCTCTAGCACATTTTTTTAATGAAGTTTGGAAAGTTATATAACTGATTCTGAGAATTGAAAATATCATTGTCACAGTTACACCCAGTAGTGTGGGCCTTGAATGTATCGGTATGGATTTGAGTCAAATAGCACCTGGAAAGGAAAGAGGCATTCCAGAGAGAGCACCGTGAGTCTTGGGCTGAAGCCTCTCTTTGCCAGGTTCTGTCTGGAGTAAATTCCTTTCCTCTGAGTTCACGAATTTGTGTAATGGAAAGTAAAGCCCCCATTTCTCATATTTGTCATGGGAACTGAAAAAAAATCTCCCTTATCCTGCCACCATCCCACACAGCCTCTGGAAAGTTACATTACTCATATATTATGAATATAATATATGAATTTTTCTTATGAATAAGTAATTCTTTGAGCACATCCTTTTTGCCAGGTACTGTGCTGAGAACTGGAAAAACAGAAAACAAACACCGGCCAACGCTTGAATAGCTCTCAGCTTCCTGTGGGAGGCAGGCACAAAAGTGGTTTATGATTAGGGAACTGAAGAATGCCTAGGCCTGGAGAGCACCCCTTCTCCAGGAAGGTGGATGCATAGCGTACACACAAGCAAAGGAAGCAGAAGGCCACAGAGACACAGTTTTCTTAACTGGACAGAGAAGACCCAGGAGGGCAGACTGAGCTCTGCTGAGTTCCCCTATTTCTTCACATACCAAGGATTCACATGAAAGCAAGTCGGGAGTCTCTTTTGTCCCAGCATCTCCCATGCCCAAAGCCAAGGTTCAGATTTCTCCCTCTCTGGACACCAGGTACCCAGAGGGAATTGCAAACCATTTAGTGTGGCCAGAAGTTGAAGAAAGCAGAGCCTTAAGACAGGTAACTGAATCCCCAGGTAGGTCGCAGGTCACCACGGAAAGCAATGATACCTGTAGGGTTTATCATTCATCCTGAGAACAAGTTGTTTGAACTTGTATGTTCATCAGAATCTCCAGGGGAGCTTTAAAAGAGGTGACTCTATTGTCTAGTGTCTAGACGATAGTTCTCCGTTGGGTAGGGGGCAGTGAGAAATGATTGGCAGGGCCATAGGAGGGTCAGGGCTCTGGGTTTTGTAACCTTTGTGTACAGAATCAGGAGAATGTGGGGTTTGGATGTCATATATTGGTCAGCTGAGTCCACTGGCATCAGGTAGACCAGGGTTGCCAGTGATGGGGGCTCCTTGAAGCCAAGTAGGAAGATGAGCTTTTCATGGGAGGCCAGCATCACTCCCAAGTCCCTACGTTGCCTTGGCTCTGAGGGGACTTGGACAAACTAGGAGGACATTAAAATTTGTAAACAAATCTAATGATAAAGTATCACTTCCTCTAGAGATCACTGGTTCCATTCTGTGGTCCTTCTTACTGTTAGAAGTCTTTCCCCATCCCATGCCTTCCACGTACTGGTCCCTATTCTGTCCCTCCGCATTGGTGGAGGGAGCAGAATCTGTGGTGCTTGAGATCTATTTTAACTGAAATTAGTAATCAATAAAATCTAAGGTCGATAGGCACAGGGCAAAATTAATAGTCCCATGAAGGTGACCAACCCTTATTTAATGAGAGTGATTCATCACTTCAAGCAAAGTGCTATTGGCCCCACATGTTGGAATCACATCCTTTAGCCAGGGATGGGGCTCCCCGGGGAGGGGGACTATGCAAATACATGTGGGACCTCAGCTTAGTTCTTCTGATGCCCCTGCACATGAAAAATGGGCCCCTCGGCAATGAAGGTGTCATCGAGCAACATTTATAGGTTACACTTGCATGGAAAAATGATTGACATGCATATATTTAATGTCCAAGAACATAAGCACTGGTGACTCGGTGAAGAAAGTATTAGGAAACTCATTAAGAAATACGTTTTTGCGCTTGCATTGGTCTAAGCATCAAAATTAGCACTCACACTCACACACAATGCAGTGTGAGTTGTAAAATAAATTTTGAAAATTGAGTCCCTCGAGCTTTCCGGTTCCCATGCCAACTGTGGACATTTGATGTCACGTGGATCTTGATTGCACGGAAACTACTTCTTGTTCTAACACTTCCATCGTAAATCATGTGGCCGACACTTGGTACTTTACATGTGATAAGTAAGGCTCTCTTGTTGAAGCCACTTTCATGGGACATTTGTGACTTAGAGCTGAAAGCATCTGTGCCCTTACAGACAACTGCCGCCTTGTGTGGGACCTCCTTCTCAGCAGATCTTCCCTCTTGTTCAAGGTCTCAGCCTGAAAGCCTGCTTGCACCTCCTCCCATGCCAGCAACCCCTTCTTCTCACCCCAAACTCATCAAGTTGACTTGCACACTCACATCCTTGACCTAATACCTTGTCGCTTCTCTTGGAGTGAAACTCCCATCTTTGCTGCTGGAATCTCTCTTGGGAGTCATTAGAAATGTGCAAGTTGTCAAACCCTGTGGGCCCATTTCCACCCCCCTAACCTGGTGCTCTCCACTTTTCCTCTGTCCCCTGAGCTTTTCCCCGTGACATCTGTGGATGCATCAGGTCGTGTGTCGCCTCTGAGCTCTGGGTGCCTTCCTCCTTCGTTAGCTTCAAAGTCCTCTTCCTCTGAACGTCTTTGGTCCTTTTCTTCTCTTTCTCTGCATCATTTGCCTGGTTGATGCCATCTCTGGGTTTTGAGAAAGACCTCCATGTGGGTGGTCCTGCCATCTCCTTACCAGGGCCTCACCTTTAGAACTGGGGGCCTCCCAGCTCACCCGACATCTAGACCCTCATGTCCCTATGCACCTCAGCTACTCTATGTCTGAAACCAAATTCTTTGAATTCTCCCATGAGGGTATTTTAAAAAAATTATTATTATTATTATTATTATTATTATTATTATTATTATTATTATTATTTTGAGGGCCTAGAACATGGCTCCAGCCTGGTTCCTGGGGCCAAGTCTATGACATGGGTCTGAGTTTTACTCCCAGATCCTTTAGCACGCCAGAGCCCTGCCAGTCGGCTCTGCCAGGTCTGAGCAAGGCAGAAGTCAGGCTGCCTCAGGGCGGCAGCAGAGCTTGACCTGGGGTCTGACGGGGCCTCGGTGACTTCAGCTGGAGCTGGGGCAGCGGGCCACCGGCAGGCGAGAAGAGACAGAGAGCTTGGCAGAGCAGCAAGCGCTGAATCTTGACTTCTTCATTCTGTGCATCCCCTCTCTTCTCCGAGCGCGGTCTATGCAGACCAGGATGTCTTCTTTCTTTCCTTCTTCACTGCTTGACCCGCGGCACCCAGCCCCGTGCCTGGTGAGAGCACAGTAAACATTTGCGGATGAGTGTATTGAACTGGTGAAATAAATTCCCAGCAGATTCAAATATGGAAATGAATTCCAACAACTTGGGCTCTTTTGGGTAGTTAATTTCTATTTAGCCAAAGGTTTTCTATTTTAGCCCTCTTATCCTGGGAAGTTGTAGAGGTAAGTACCAAGAATGAGGGTGAGGCTTGTGGCTTCTTTAATGAGGACATTCCTGAACAGCCTCTGGCCAAATAAGACTGGAAAACCCTCAAGATAGTGCATATGCATCAAGGGTGAACACCATGGAGCCATCATTAGGATCTTTGTTTATAAACCTGAGTTAATTTTTTTAAAGACTATTTATTTTAGAGCGAGAACGAGTGGGAGGGGCAGAGGAAGAGGGGGAGAGTCCCAAGCAGACTCCTTGCTGAGCACAGAGCCTGACACAAGGCTCAAACTCATGACCCTGAGATCATGACCTGAGCTGGAACCAAGAGTCAGGTGCTTAACCTGCCGTGCCACCTGGGTGCCCCGAACTTATTATTTTTTTGATATCAGGAGAAAGTGAGAAAACCTCACAACCCGTAAAAGCACAGGACCAGAGACTTGCACAGAGATGTGTCACTGGGCATCCGGAAAGCACTCCTAACTTGTCTCCCCTTGCCTACTCTGCAGTCATGTCTGTTTCAGAGAAGACAGTTTTGTGGGAAAGTCTGAGTCCAGTGGCACATGAGGTACCTACATCTTGCCTGTCCTTGGCAATGGGGCGCAGAGCTGAGAACAACAGACTGGCAGCTGGAAAGACCTTCACTGGCTTGTGGAGAAGCCTATGAGGAAGGAAGTGCCGTCTGTCTCAGATGGCAATGAGCCCCCTTCCATGTGGGGTTCCTAGGGAGCTTTACGGGAGTGCTCTCCTGCTCACCCTGCTCAGGTCCCAGAGTCTCCAGACTCTCCATAAATCCAGCTTCCTTTGGTGCTGGTTTTCCTTTACTTTGTGAAAACACGGACTGGTTGAGGTTGCCTGGGGACACTTCCCCTCCCCTGCCCCAGGCACTTGATATGGGGCTTCTGTGTTCTGAACCATCTTCGTGAGACAGTTGGTCAAAGCCTTCGGCAGCAGTGGTCCTGGAGGGTGTCTCTTCTCTGGGCTGCTCGGGTCTTCTTCTGTATTGTCCTGGCTTCTTCTCATCCCGGATTCTCCTCTTCCTCATGTTCATGTCGGAACATCCCTTTCTTGTTTTGGGTAATCCGCAGACCTTGAATTTGTGATCACACAAGCAAAAGCAAATGAAACAAAATGAAACAAACAAAAATCCAAAAAGCACAACCAAAGAAACAAAACCTCTCTTTTTACTGTGTCACATAAACAATGTCACAGCTATTAGTAGACTTCAAACTGCAGTTGGGTCCCTATTTATATTTACACTTGCCTCACGATGAATGAGAGTAACTGTCTCACCACAGCCTTGCTGGCTCTGAGTATTAGTATTTCTAATTAGTTTTTGCCAAATTAGGAGACAATCATTCCTGGTTCTTTAGTTATCCAAGAGACGGAGCAATTTTTTGTATGTTGATGGGTCGTTTGCGTTTCTTCTTTTGCGATTTCTCTTTAGCCTCTATGAATGAATGGTTTTTGTTTTCCTAGATGACTTCATAAGCCCAAAAAGCCAACAGTCAGACCCACATTTGTACGTTTGTGCTGCACGGCAACTGCATACCGGCCCCTTCCCGTGCACCGTTTGCAGAACCAGCCTGCGCTGGAAACTCAGCCCGAGTGCGCAGATGCAGTACCTGCTGTTATTTCATTCATGGGCATGCGTGTGCTCATGTGCATATGTACGGAGATCTTCAGCTCCGCGTGTGTCGGACTTCAGTGGGGGGAGAGGAGGACATAGAGCTTTAGCATGAGTCTTCTCAGATGAGCCAGCATGAGAGTGGGTGAATCGAAAACCATTTTTACAGTCGGTTTATAAACCCCTGAAAATTAGCCTCTGGATTCAGCTAATGTACTGGTCTTTAACGGTATCCCCTGGTGCGCTTCTAATCATATATTGGAAAACCCTTCTGGTCTCTGTGCCCTGAGCCAGCCACTTGGCGTCGGATGAAAGACTAAGAGCCAGTGCTTTGGTGTTTACGTGATGCATGCCTGCCTGTTTCTCCAAAATCCATAATGCGGTATTTATGTCACTTCCTCAAATGGTGGGTTTTCTCAGCTAAAAAGCGACCATGTGACAGGCGCTCTTTTCTTGCACAGACGTTCGCATCTATTTCTGGGCAGGGTGGGGGTTCTCGGGGCTTCCAGACACAGGTCCTTCTGGAGGTGTTCCCTAGGCTTCGTAGGAAGGCAGCGGGGCCTGTGGGTTTATGAGGTGCGTACCGAGGTGGTTACACTGCTGTGTTTCTCGGGCCACAGAGGCGGGAGACTGGGGGTGGACGGAAATGCAAATCTGTTTTGTGGTAAAGATCCCTTTTCAATAAGCCACATTTATGAAGTGTTCGTGAGGTTCAAATATGCTGTGGCTCCCCTTCCTCTGGCCCACCCTCTTCCCACCTACTTCTTTCCACTCTCGCCCTTATGCTCACGCTCTCTTCCTCCTCCCCCCCCCCCCAACTTGTTCTTTTTCTCTCCTGCTCCCTTACTTGTCCCAGGAAGCAGGGGTGCTGCGCCTGGCCGCAGGAGACACATGTCTGTCAGTACCTCTGTCCCTGTCCCAGTTGTAGGTTTAGCGTTTCTTTCCAACATGTGCCCTTGACTTTCACCCTCTGCTTTCTGTCCTAGTTCTGTGAGCCTGTGCCTAAGTAGCTCTGTGGGCATGCCACCGCCCCCCATCCCAGGATTCTGGCATCGGCCCTCCTGCAAGGGACTTCATCTCAAGCTGTCCCTCTGGGGTGAGACACCTGCCGGTCCTCTCTCTGTCTGGCAGACCTCGCTCTTGCACTCTCGTGTCCTGGCTTTACACACGTCTGTGTCCAGCTTCATCACTGGGCCAGATGCTCAAACTCTTGGCTTCTATCCTCTGGGGCCCATTCCAGGTCCCCTTTTGCCTTCTCCTTAAGACAACTACGCTAGTAACCATATACCCTTAGAAGGAGGAAGGTGATATCCAGTTAGGGAACATTCACTGAACATACCTCCCTGGGCAGTTACTACACACTGGGCCAGGGGCCGCGGTGTCCCTGCGAATCAGTCACACTGTGCCTGGAGCTGCAGCTCGGCTCCAGGGTCCTGCTGTTTCCTGTCGCCGTGTTCCTGGGTTCCCGCGCAGGTGTCTGGAGCTGCGCGCGCCGTCAGTGCTCGCTGGGTCGGGAAGTCGAAGAGCGTTGTCACAGGCTGGACCGTGGAAGGGCCGGGATCAGCCTGCTGGTGAAAATGGAAGACGAAGGGAGTGTCACAGGATCCCGGAAGCACTGTCGTATCCACGTGCTTCACGGGCTCCCGAGGCCTGACCTGGGATGGGGGTGGGGGGGCAGTTCTGGGGATGCAGATTTCACTTCCACAGCAGGAGACTGCAGTCGTTTCCTAGGGAAAGGGGCTCGAGGCTCCAAGAGGTCAAGTGAGGGACACCGTGGGACCTCCTGATTGCTCCCCTGGAAGGGAAATTCTTATGGGGCTGGAGTGATGCAATCATCATTGGTTGGATGCCTCCTGTATGCATGGGACTCTGAGAGGCTCTGTGAATGGAAAGACTGAAGCCCTTTGTCCTCAAGGAGCTCTAGCGGGTTGCTGAGTTTGGGGGTCCCTATTTAACAGAAGAGCCTTTCCCTGGTGGCACCAAGCATTGAATGCCCACAGCAGCCAGACGGTGTGAAGGACTTACTGACGCCTTCTCATCTGGTCTTCCCATCAGCCTGGGATGAGGTACACCCATGAGTGCTCTCATCCAGCATCCACACCACTCCCCATGCTCCTGATCTAGTGGTCTTCCCCACAGAGCAGGCCACAAAGACAAACTGCAGACTCGTGGCTGTGCGGTGCCCAGGACTCAGAAGCTCGGGACGGGGAGAACACGAGATGAGGGAGGCGGACAGGAGGACCCGGCAGAGCTTTCTGTATGACACCTGATTTTATGTGGACAGGATCTGCGAAGGTGAGATGCTTTTATTGTGGCTTTACAAAAGACGAGGCTGTGGCTCAGGGAGGGTCAGTGGCTTGCTGACTGTCCCAGGGTAGTGAGAGCTGGGGCCGGGCTGCTCCTTCAGCACCACGACCACTACCACTGTTGGGCTCCCTGCTACCACCCGTGCTAGTGTTACTATTATTGCCAGTAGGACTAGTTGCTACCGTGACCGCTCCTGCTACAACTACGATTGCTACTCTTACTGCCACCGTGACTAGATCTACAGCTGTGATTACTAGTGATGAGGGCGCAGAAGGGAAGCTGAGGGCGAAGCACAAGCTCACCTCCCCCCACCCCCGCCCGTAGGAGGTGGGATATATGTGACATTCCTCAGGCACTCCTGGCTGCCCCAGCACAAAGGAAAGGGAACACAAGTGGTTAACTGATAGAGGTCACAGTCCTGCAGGAAGGGAGTCTCCATCAGTTCACAACCATCTTAACGATTTACAAGAAAAAAGCAATCTCCAGAAACCTATAGACTCAATTTCCTGGAGTCCTAATGTCACCGTCCCCTCCGCAGGATAAAAAATCTTATATAATCAGCCACTCCTCACAAGCCCAATGCAGCTCTTTCTGCCCACGGGTCCTGTTGCTGGGCGTGAATAAAACTGCCTTTTTGCACCAAAGTCCTCTCAAGAATTCTTTCTCGGTGCTGAAGGGCTCTGAATCTGGGCTCTGAAGCCCACCACTTCAGACCAATCATTTGTACTAACAGTACCTCCTACTATTTGCCTGGCCTCCTTCTGATGACGAAGTCTTGAGTTACTAAGTGGCTAGTCTGTGTGAGATCCTGGACCGAGCCCCTTCTAATCTATCTTATTTAAGTTTTACAATTCTGCGAGGCAAAAATTCAGCGATACAGCCTTTATCCAAAAGCCAATGGTTTGCCCCATATTGTGGGGTAAGTATAGGCCTCCTTGATTCCCAAGAAAAGGAGGTAGAAACCCGTGAATTAGAAATGAGTTTCCATGGCTCATAAAGCATATCCTGTGTTTCTCTTAAGTTTGGGTTTAAAAAAAAAAGTTAGCCTTTTTCCCCTGCATTCTCTGCTTAGACTGGTCTCCCCAGAATTCAAGTCAGGTAGGGTCTCGGAAAAGAAGAAACAATGCAGCCATGGGTTAGCAGGAGGGCGCTGATTTTTGTGTACCCCGCTCCCCCACCTGGGGAGGGGCAGGTTTCAGGTCTGATGCTTGCGGGATGCCTGGATGCCGGGATGCCATCTCCTCGGTTCTCACATGGGAAGGTACGCGCTGCCCCCTTCTCCTGTAGTTCTAGAAGCTGGGGCTCCAGGAGACTTGTCCAAGGTCGCACCTCCTCAACAAGCGGGTCTGCGCCCCAAGCGGGTCCCTCCAGATCTGCATCTCTGGCCCCTCCCACTCCCCCACGCGGCCTCTGCCGCAGAATTAAAATGTAAATCAAAACATAATTGGCTTTGTGTGCACAGTTTAGATAAGATTTACTTTTGAAGAATGACTTTGTGTTCTAACCCAGCAGGCCCAGCTCCGCGCACTTAATAACGGCCGGGGAGCGGGGCCATAAATATTGCAAACTATGCGGCTTGAACGCAGCGCCCTATGAACCGTAATAAAACCCCCCGTGATTAATTCCCGAACGCGCTCTGTTCATATTAGACCTGCAGTGGCTTCCCTGATGAGATCAATACAGCGTGGCGGAGTGATCCTAATAGAAGTGTTATAATCTTTTAATCTTCGGGAAAATGCCAACGTCTCGAATCCGTCACCAGGCCGCCTGCTTTATTTTCTTGGTGCAACCTTGAAGGTAGTTGTTTTCCCTGAAATGAAGATACATTAGAGTCTTTCCAAGGATTTATCAATAATAGGCCCGGGTCCTTCTTTGCAGGGCCCGCAGCTAAAAGGCACATTTGTATGCGGCCAGCCAGAGCTGGCCGCAGTGACCTTTGCTGTCAGCTGCTGTTTTCCCAGCAGACAAATGCCTCCGGAGAGTGAGCGGTGAGGACAGATCTTCACCGAGGGAGACGGAGATATGAGCCGGGGAGGAGAGAACGCCACCCACAAATAGCCGAGGGAGGGTTTTAGGAAGCCAGGCATGTCCCCTATTTAGGACTCTGGTGGCAGAAATGGCCGTCATGGCCCTGAGCAGGCAGCTGCCACCTTCTGTGCACGTCTCCAGGGACCCAGCATAGTGCTGAGAGCCTCTGTGGAAAGTGAAATGTCACTGCCCTGTAGGGAGTGTCCAGGCAAGAAGGAAGAAAGATGGGTATCCTTTAGGCTTGTGCCACCCTGGGGGTGAGGGAGGGGGGGTTGGTTGCTGGATCTTCAGGGCACAGGAGGCAGGGAGGCTTGGATGGGGCGTGATGTCATCGTGGTGACACTTCCCTAAGGTGGTAAGTGGGCCACACCTGTTGAGGGTTGAGATGAAGAACGTATCAGTGAGATGCTGGGAATCCTGTAAAGGGGGTGGGCACCACTCCTTCATGGTGTTCTGTGTCCTGATGGATGTGCCACCCAGGCCCCACAGATGGCCCCAAAGATTGGCAGCAGAACTGCGGGGAGGGAGGAGAAGTCCCCACCGTCTTCCCTCTGCCTCCCCTGCTTAAAGAAGCACACACATGTCTGAGAGGCCTCATTTATAAAACAGGGCTACAGACTACCCCCTTATTGGGTCACAGCAGGGACGACAAGGAAATGAAATGTATAAGAGCTTCTGACAAGCAGTAGGCGCTAAATTAATGTCATTCCTGCTTCCTTGGCTTTGCCAGTCCCTCCTTTCATGGACTGGAGCCTTGAACTCAAGTCTGAGTCTCCACCCTCCCCCAACTCCATGAGGCTAGACTCCTGATGGCTGGGTTCTGTGCTTGGGTGGGATAGAGACAGGGTGCCTTCCACATTCTGATCTGCCATTGAAGGTGGCCTTGCCTTGCTTGCCCAGCTAATGGAGACTGTCAGGGAGACTTTTTACCTGCCCACTGACCCTTCCCTTCTGCTTCTGTCTCCTTCCCTTTGCTTGCTTCACTACCCTGAGCTGGGCCTGTGATTTGAGCCGGCAGGTAATCCATGATTCCTTTGCTTCAGCTTTGCCACCCCTGGTCTGTTTCAGAAGCCCCCTGAGCTGCCTGGTATCCCAGGGACCTAAACAGAAAGTACGGACAGCACTGGGGGTGGGGGGCACTGTAGCTCTTGGCTACTTTCCTTATTATCTTGTGCCCTTGGGCAAGTGACCTTGCCTCTTTGAGCCTCACTTGGACTCTAGGAATCCTATAAAAAGAAAAATCAACACACAGACTGTTGGGAGAAAACAAAGCCATGGTCGAGTCACGGTTGTGCAGTTGCTGAGCCCAAAGCCCAGTGCAGAGCAGGTGGGAGGGAGGGTTTGTTCCAGAAAGTGGTAGTACACGCTGATGGCCATCCTGCTGATATCCCTCAGTTTCCCCACTTTGGAGGTCAAGGTGCTGGGTGAGGGAGCTCTCAGTGGCAGGGTTGATAAGGTGACTTTGGGGGACCATGCTCATAGTCCACCGTTCTTCAGGGCAGTGCTCAAGGACACAAGGTCCTGGCACCTTCTCATGCCCCTTTCCCCCAGAGTTCAGCTGGATCATTCACTCCAGACTCCAGGGATGACATAGCAGCCCTGGGCTGAAGAAATCTGTGTCCTCGGCTGAGCACAGGACTGAGGGGAGCTTTGAGTTTTCCATGATGCTACTTCTCCATACCAGTCTTCCGCACCCTACAGAGCTTTTAGCACTAGGCAGATGGTCTCTAAATAAACTCATAAGAGATAAAGGCAAGCAGGGGGGTGAGAACAGTGGTGGGGTAAGGGGAAAATGTAGATTCTTGCTTCGTGATATAGCTCCTTTCTGTTATATCTTGGGCCACCTGTCCTTCCTTTATTGAGGTACTTTCACTTTTATGGCACCGTGAATTTAGGATGGCACTCTCGAAGGAGGCCAGGGCTGTGCTGATGGGAGTTCCAACATGTTCCCCATTGCCTGCCATGTAACAATTTGCCTGCCTCGGCACCTGGGCTCTGCTGCTCACCAGGCTGGTCATCCTTGGCTCATCTGTCCATCTCTGGAATCTCCTGATGGCCCTTGAGTCAGGAGATGCTGGTCCTTTACTCTAAACACAACATCTCTTCCTTTTATCTACCTTGTGGCACTGCTTACGTACTCTGGTAGATATGTTCATGCACATCTTCTCCCAGTAGCTAACAATAGTAATCACTATAACATTTTATAACATTAATAACAGCCAACTTTTATCAATTGATCTGTAGGTGCCAAGAAATTTCCTGGCATCATCTCAGTTAATCCTTAGAATGACCCATTGGTGGAGGCACCATCCTAGTCACCATGTTACGGATGAAGAAACTGAGCCACGCAGAGGTTAAGAACTTGTTGGAAGTCCTCCAGCCAGTGATTTGTGGTTCCAAGATTTATTCCAAACTCTCAGGACCTTCCAGTCCATTGACCACTGCCATTTGTTTTCAGGTTGACTATGAAGTTAAAATCTTGTAGATAAATAATTTGGCCCTGGAAGCTCAGGCAGAACATTCAGAATAGAGGATAGGCTTCGGAGTCTGAAAGATTTAGCTGGATCACTGTCTTGGCTTGAGGATTTTGGACAATCTCCTTGAACTCTTTGTTCCTCAATTTCTTTTTCCATAAAATATAGAGAACTGTATGTACCACAGGCTTGGATGTGAGGCTTACCTGAACTCAGGTATATAAGGCCCAGGGGTAACAGTATTTGCTAGTATTTATCAAACACTTGCCCTGTGCCACATGCTTTTCTGTATAATTTGTACGGATTAGCTCATTTAACCCCTTATAAAACCCCACTGACCATGGTAGCTCTACTAACATCAGATGAAGTATCCTTTAATGTAAAAAAATGTTACTAGAATTGAAGAGGAACATATTACGATGAGAAAAGATCAGTCCACCAGAGAGCCATAACTATAAACATATATTTACCTAATACCAGAGTCTCAAAATACATGAAACAAAGGCTGATAGAATTGAAGGGAAAAATAGATATTGCAAAAATAAAAGTTGTAGATGTCAGTAGCCCACTAAGAAAAAAATAAGCAAGATTCAAATTACTAAGATCAGAAATGAAAGAGATGGGATATTAGTACTGACCTTAGAGAAATTTTTAAAAAAAGTATATGGGAATACTACGAACAACTATAGGCCAACAAACCAGGAAATCGAAGATTTCAAAAATACAAAACATAAATTAGATCTAACAGACATTTATAGAAACTCCACCCAACAGCAGCAGGATACAGTCTTCTCAAGTACACATGGATATCCAGAATATTCCATATTACAAGTCATAAATGGTCTTTAATAGCATAAAAAGGATTAATATTGTACAAAGAATTGTTTTTGTCACAATGGAATGAAACTAGAAATTAATTAACAGAAAACAGTTTGGGGAAGTCACAAACATGTGGAAATAAAGCAACAGACTATAAATAACCAGTGCTCAAAGAAGAAATCACAAGGGAATTTGGAAAATACTTTGAAGTAAATGAAAATAAAGACACACCATGCCAGAACTTACAGGAAATAGCTAATCAGTGCTTAGAGTGAAACTTATAGCTAAAAGTACCCATAATTTAAAGAAAAGATCTCAAATTAACAATTTAACCTTCCGTCTTCAAACACTGGAAATAGACGAGCAAACTAAAGTCAAAGCAAGCAGAAGGACAGGACTTACAAGGAGTAGAGTGGAAACTAATTAAAACAAGAATAGAAAAACAGTTGAGAAAATCAGTGAAACCAAACATTGGCTCTTCAAAAAGATCGGCAAAAGTGACAAACCTTTAACTATGCTAAGAAAAAAATACATAAAATACTAAAATAAAAGATGAATGAAGCGATATTACTACCGACCTTACAGAAATATGAAAATAAAATACAAGGGAATTCTATGAACAACTGTATGCCAATAAATTAGATTACTTCGATTAAATGGAAACATTTCTATAGACACAAACTCCTAGAACTGACTCAATAAGTAATAGGTCTGAATTGACCTTTAACAAATAAAGAGATTTAATTAGTAATCAGAAATTTTCCCACAAAGAAAACGCTCAGCATTAGATGGTAAGTCCTTCACCAGTAAGTTCTACCAGACATTTGTAGAATATTAATACCAATTATTCACAAAGTTTTTTAAAAATTAGAAGAGGGCACACTTTCCAACTCATTCTATGAAGCTGGTGTTACCTGGATATTGAAACTAAGCAAAGATATTGCAAGAAAAGAAAATTATAATATCCTGTATGAATATAGATGCAAAAATCTGTATCAAATCAAATCCAACAATATATAAAAAGGATTATATGTTATGACCAAGTTGGATTTCTCCCAGGAATGCAAGGTTGCTTTAACATCCAAAGTCAATTACTTTATAAAGAACAGAAACCACATGATCATCTCAAAAGGTGCAGAGATAGCATGTGACAAAATTCAACACCCCTTCATGATAAAAAACAAAACAAAACAAGACAAAAAACACCCAACAAACTAGGAATAGAAGGGAACTTCTTCACCCTGACAAAGGGGATCTATGAAAACCTACAGCTAACATTGCACCTGATGGTAAAGGACTGGATGCTTGTCTGTAAGGGCAGAAACAAGATAAGGATGTCTGTCCCTTCCTCTGTAACATATAGAGGTTAAGCAACAGCATCCATTCAAAGTAACATCAAAAAGAATAAAATAATTAGGAATAAATTTAACAAAAAAAATGAAAAACTATACTCTGAAAACTAGAAAACATTGTAGTAAGAAATTACAGACCTAAATTAGTGGAAAGACTCCCCGTGTTCAAAGATCAAAAGACTTAACGATTTATTTTTCAGTTTTCATTTAACAATGTTCTAGTTTTTTATTTATTTAATTTTTTAAATGATTTTATCTATTTTTTTTAATTAAAAAAAATCTTTTATAAGCATATAATGTATTTTTATCCCCAGGGGTACAGGTCTGTGAATCGCCAGGTTTACACACTTCACAGCACTCACCATAGTGCATACCCTCCCCAATGTCCATAACCCCAGCCCCCTCTCCCGACCCCCCCTCCCCCCAGCAACCCTCAGTTTGTTTTGTGAGATTAAGAGTCACTTACGGTTTGTCTCCCTCCTGATCCCATCTTGTTTCATTTATTCTTCTCCTACCCCCCTAACCCCCCCATGTTGCATCTCCACTTCCTCATATCAGAGAGATCATATGATAGTTGTCTTTCTCCGATTGACTTATTTCACTGAGCATGATACCTTCTAGTTCCATCCACGTTGTTGCAAATGGCAAGATTTAATTTCTTTTGATGGCTGCATAGCATTCCATTGTGTATATATACCACATCTTTTTTATCCATTCATCTATTGATGGACATCTAGGTTCTTTCCATAGTTTGGCTATTGTGGACATTGCTGCTATAAACATTCGGGTGCACGTGCCCCTTCAGATCACTACGTTTGTATCTTTAGGGTAAATACCCAGTAGTGCAATTGCTGGGTCATAGGGTAGTTCTATTTTCAACTTTTTGAGGAACCTCCATGCTGTTTTAGACTTAACTATTTTTAAGACAGAAATATCACTCCAAGTAATCTACAGATTCGATGCAATTCCTATCAAAATCCCAGCTGACTTCCCTGCAGGAAGTGGCAAATGGATCCTAAAGGTCACATGGAAGTTTAAAACACCCAGAGTAGCCAAAAGAATCTTGAAAAAGAACCAAGTTAGAGGACTCACACTTCCGGAATTCGCATCTTACTACCAAGCTATGGTAATCAAGAGTGTGGAGCTGGCATAAGAGTGGACGTTTAGATCAATGGGATGGAACTGAACATCCAGAATAAACTCTCACATTTTGGTCCCTTGGATTTTAGAAAGGATTCCAAGACCATTCAGTGGGGGAAAGAATAGTTTTTTCAATAAATGGTTCAGGGGAAACCGGACACCCACGTACAAAAGAATGAAGGTGGACGTCCCTAGTTCACATCATTTAAAAAATTAACTCAGATTAAGGATACAAATGTAAGAACTAAAACTGTAAAGGGTTTTGATGAGAACATAGGTACAAATCTTCATGGCCTTGGATTAAGCAATGGCTTCTTAGGTATGACTCACAAAACCCAAGCAGTAAAAGGCAATAAGCGCACCTGGGTGGCTCAGTCGGTGAAGCGACTACCTTTGGCTCAGGTCCTGATCCTGGAGTCCTGGGATCGCGTCCCCCTGCTCGGTGGGAAGTCTACTTCCTCTGCCCCTCATCCCGCTCATGCTCTCTCTCTCTCAAATTAGTAAATAAAATCTTTTTTAAAAATATGCATACAAACTGATGTTAAAACTAAAAAGGGCTTGTATTTGGAATATATAAATTACATCACAACTCAGTAATAAAAATACAAACCAATTAAAATGGACAAAGGATCCAAATAGACATATCTCCAAAGAATATATGTAAAAAGCCAATAAGTATATGAAAAAAAATGCTGAATAACCATCAACTGATGAACTGATAAACAAAATGTGGCATATCTATTTAGTGGTATGTACTCAGTAATAAAAAGGAATGAAGTACTCGTGTATGATGCAACATGGCTAAAAGAAGTCAGTCACCAAGGACATGTATTGCCTGATGCCACTGATATGAAATGTCCAGAATAAGCAAATCTATAGAGAAAAAATAGATGAATGGTTACCTAGGGCTAAGGGGAATGAGAGGGGGTTGGGTTAGTGATGGCTAGGGGGTGTGGGGTTTCTTGTTGGGGTAATGAAAATATTCTAAAATTGATTGTGGCAATGGGTACACAATTCTGTGAATATGCTAAAAGCCACTGAACTGTACATTTTAAATGGATGGGTTTTATGGCATGTGAACTATATCTCAGAAAAGCTGCTAAAAATCCCCCAAGTAGGTGTTATTAATTTGCCTATTTTTATAGAGAAGCAAGCTAAGGTGCAGAAAGATCGAGAAGCATATTCATGGTCATGTCCACAGGTAAGAAGTGAAACCAGGATCTGTGCAGTATCAGACAGTATTACCCCAAGAGGAAGCAGCTCTTGTCATTGCTATGAATTCATTGAACAAATATTTATTGAGCACCTCTTCTCTCAATGTTTTCTCAGACTTCATCTATGAGATTTTGGTTCAACACAGCAAGGTTGGCCCTCGGGTATCCACTCATGTCTATCTGCTTGCTAGATGATTCTGCAGTTCAGCCTGGCGGTGGGAACCGTGGTTGTGGCAGGTGTTTAATTTAAGTGCGTGTTTATTAAACGAAAGGGTAAACAGCACACAGTGTAGGGTGCTTCTGGGATGCACGGTAAGCCGTAAAGACCTTGCGCCGATCATCACCCATCCTGGCCAGCCAAACTGGAGCCCTCACTGGCAGACTGGGCTGATGTGCAAGATAGAGAAAGTTGGCCCATGAGCCATGAGTAAGGAGGCCACATTCCTCGGCCTACCTCTTATGGATTCACGGTTGTTTTCGCTTCAGAAAGCCATGCCTGGACAGAAGTACCAGTATTAGTTGGTGTTTAGTGGTGAGAGCTATTGATGAAAGTGTTTCTGGGGCAGCTGAATTATTTACAGGAGCCCACCTTAGCCTAAGACCCAGCATTAGGCAGGGATCGGCCAAAAATCCTCCTTCACGTGCCCTGTACCCTGTGATCCTTACTAAGAGAAAACAGACTTGTATTACCTAACATCTGTGTGATACTATTGAATTCCAACTGAAAAATGCAGATCCAGGCCCTTTGAGCTCCCTCGGGTTCAGGAAGTGGTCTAGATGAAAGGAGGCAGTGTGGGATGGGGTTGGGGGACACAGGCTCTGGAGTCAGAGGGCTAGATCCGATTTTGTCTTGAGAATTTAAGAAGTGGTGTGACCATGGGCAAGTCTCATTTAATCCGGAGCTCCAATCACCCCGCTCTCACAACGAGTCATAAGGATACTTCTGTCCATTATTTTGAGGGTTACACAAAATCATGAATGGTAAGTCCTCAAGATTGGTAGACCCCGTGTTGGAAAAACGAACGCTGTTGTTATGGGGATGGCGATAGAGCCTTATGTATGCAGGTCACGGTCACCAGTGATGGCCAGCGTCCATCAGCAGTGATACTGGCTTCAGAGGGCTTCTCCGGTTGCTCCATGTACGTTTCTTCCCCTACGGGAAGCGGCCGTATTCTCATTTGACAGTGAAGGCAAACAGAGCTCAGAGAAGTTCGCTCCCCTCTCTGGGCTCCCGCAGTGGGCCAGTTCTTAGAACATGGCTGTTCCTACCTTGTCTGCCCCCTTCCCACTCGCCCATAAAGGAGTAAGGCATCATGAGAAGAGCACAGCTTGGTACTAGTGAAGGACTTCATTAGCCAGCCTTCCATCCCCGTGAACCATTCTGCTTTGCTGGGTGAGCCTTCTTGTCCGAGGGCGAGCCGGGAGGCATCTCGGCCAAGTTGCTGGGTAATGGAATTCACAATTGCTTGTGGCTTACCGTGGGGGTGGATAATTCTTCATTAGTCAACGTCATCCGTTCTGGTGGGAGGAAGGTGAGCTGCAAGTGCGGGCTGGGGGTGGCAGCTCCGTGTGCGGCGTGCCAGTCTGGGTTTCCTTCTGGTGTCCTGCCCAGCTCCTGCCAGGTGGGGGCTTGTGTGCTTTACTCCCATCGCTGTGAAGCTCCTGCCCCATTGGCTTGTTCATGTCCTGATTTTTGAGAGAGAACAGTTTTTACTCCTGGTCCTGCAATTCAGGCTTGGACAGCAGGGCCACACCTTGGAAATATCAAATCATCATTACTCATTTTTGCAAAGGAATAAAAGGTAGCTTCCAGGAGTAACTTGTGCAAGGTCATGCTGTTATTGAAAGGCAGGGCTTGGGGACAGTCCATACTTCTAGCGTCCGTGCCATGTAGCCTCTGGAAGGAGGGGGAACGGGGGCTTGTTTGACAGGCCTCCAACCCTTCTCCCCTCTGGACTGGTTCTCAGCTCCTTCTGACGGTGTGGGGTAGGTTCGGATGCACAGAAAGAAAGAGCAAGAGACTCTTTCTCACGTACACTCTGGGTCCTTGGACTCGAGGGCTGACGCGTGGATTTCTGCAAGGTGAGGAGGGGGAGGGCTCTGTCGGCAGAGTGGATCGCTCTGTTTGTCCTCATTGTTCCTGCAGCTTTTCCTCAGCAGGTCGGTGAGCTGGTGCCCGCTCTGCATGATAGTCCTGGGAGTAGGACCTCAGGGATAAACAGGGCCCCGTTCTTGTTCCAGAAGATCTCAGAGCCCAGGGACACCCAGACTTGACGAGTCTTGACTCTACTTTCCCCGTAGTTCCTGCCTTTGGTGTGGCCCCGGGCTATGGGCCCTAGGAAACTCCACTCCTGGAATGTTTCCAGCTCCTCAAAGGACCAAGGAAGATCTTGTGCTGAGGGTCATGGGAGAGTCTTGGCATCACTTGGCAGGAAAGCAGAGGAGAAGGAGCAGATGAGACCCGGAAGGCATCACGGAGAAGGTGATGATGAATGTGAAGGGCCAGATAGGGCTGTAGGTAGGATGTGATTCTGACTGATGGGCCTCTGATGTGATGAGCTGCAGTTTCTGGACTTCCCTAGGGCTGAAGGGTACTTAGAAAGTATTAGTGAAATGAACGAATTGAATAAAGAGGATGGCAGGAAGGGAGAGAAGGCTTTGCGAATGGATAAACACCTTGAGCAGTGAGAACAGGGCTCACCATTACCTGGGCACAGACCTACTCTTCTTTCATTTAACCCAGCCAGGCAGGTGGGTATTTTTATACAGGTTTTTTTTTCCCTCTTTTTTTCTTAAAGATTTTATTTATTTACTTGACAGACAGAGATCACAAGTAGGCAGAGAGGCAGGCAGAGAGAGGGGGGAAGCAGGCTCCCTGCTGAGCAGAGAGCCCGACGCGGGGCTCGATCCCAGAATCCTGAGATCATGACCTGAGCCGAAGGCAGAGGCTTAACCCACTGAGCCCCCTTTATACAGATTTTATAGCTGAAGAAAGTAAAGTCAGAGAGGTTAAGAGACTTCTCCAAGGTCACACAGCCCCAAAATGAGAGAACCAGGATTCAGCCCTTCTGTCTAGCTCCAAAACCTATGTCCTTTTTCTTTTTTTTTTTTTTTTAATTTTTTAAAAAAAGATTTTGCTTATTTGTTTGAAAGAGAGAGGGAGAGAGAGAGAGAGAGAGAGAGCACGAGAGCGAGCACGAGCCGGATGAGGGGCAGAGGGAGAAGCAGACTCCCTGCTGAGCAGGGAGCCCCATGCAGGGCTGGATCCTAGGACTCCAGGGATCATGACCTGAGCCAAAGGCAGACACTTCAGTGACTGAGCCACCCAGGCGCCCAAATGTACGTTCCTTAGATAAGTTTTCTTTCCTCTTTACCATGACTCAGGGGAAAAGTCAGTTTTCGATAGTTGTGGTTGTTTGCTGAAAGGAGCAATTCCTTTTTCCCATCTCCAATTTTCCTCCACCTAATTGCAAATTAGTGGTAATCTTCAATTGAAAAGAGGGATCCTGCATGCCATCCATTTGTGCTTACCCAGCAAGGCCCTGGGGCCGCGACAGCTCTGTCGCCATGGCAACCGTGCATCAAGGCCTTCCCTGGACTCTGGGGGTGGGGCTGCTTACCCTCTGGGTTAGCCTGGGCTTGGCTTGACTGTACCCAGCCCAGGCCCAGAATTCCAGTGTATGACAAGACTCTACTCTTCCTATCGGTCACTTGGATCCCCTTTATATTTAGGAGTTTAGAATTAATGACTGAGAGAAGGAAAGAAGAAAAAAAGTCTTGAAAAAGAAATGTAGCCACATAAGCTGCAGGCTGAAGAAAAATGGCATCTTCCCCCCCAACACATGGGGAAATCATTTTCCTTCTCAGTTCTGCTGCCGCAGTTGGTACAACAGGCTCTCCCGCTTCAGACCCTGTGGGGGCAGAAGGCCTTGCCTTGGACAGACCCAGAGGGCCTGGGGCCTGGAAGACGTGATGAGAGAATGTCCGCTTGCCCCAGCTCCAGCCCAGAGGTCTAACCACAGCAGGGCGCCCCAGACCCAGGAGAAGGAAGAAGTTGGCAGAAACCTGCTGCCTGAGTTGTGCATGTGTTCTCAGTCTACACCACCATTTACCCACTGCTGGCTGAGTACCTGATGGAAGGAGCCCGCCCTCTGCTGTGAAGTCGCTCTTGGCTCCTGAGAGAAGCCACGGGTGGCGGAGCCTGTTCGGGCGGGGAGCAGGGGCAGCCCCACAGAGGACACTTGCAGACCTCCGGACATGAGCTGTGGCTTGAAGGAGTTAGCAGCTTGCAGGGAAGATAAAGCAGGAAGAAAGGTCCTCGGGAGAGGGAAAAGCAGCCGTAGAAGCATGTGAAGGGAGGCGGAGCTCCGTGCGGGTGGGTAACCGATCCCCAGGGGCAAGTAGGGCTAGGACGTAGGTGGCTGGGGTGAGTTTGGGGAGGGGTAGGGAACAATACATATTCAGTCTTTTTAGAAAATTACAATGAGTGTGAGCTGAGCGCTCAGGATCCTGAGCTCCGCAGGGCGCAGAAGCCTGGCCTCTGGAAGGCTCCTGATTGCCCACATAAGGGTGGAGGGCGTGGACTGGTATCCTGACAGTACGCCAGCGTGACCCAGAGCCCACCCAGGACAGTGGGGCCAAGACCGTGAACTTCTTGGCTCCTGGGCTGCCAGGGAGGTGAGTGGCACTTGCCTCAGCTCCCATGGACACGGGGCATCCGCTAGCAGGTGGGGACGTTGGCAGGGAATCCACACACTGGGGCTCGTTTGTGGGAGCTAAGAAAGCTTTTGCGCTTGTCGGAGTTTCCCTTCAACTCCTGCCAAGATGATGTGAACGGAGCCCAGACCACGGGGTGGAAGATGGGGTCCTGACAACATAGCGTGAACAACTAAGGGCCCCCAAGGCTCAGATCAGGCCCCTGTGAGGGACAGAGGGCTGCCCTGGGCACGCTGGGACTCCAGGGCATTCGCTCAGGCTGTCCCTCCCATGCCACCGCCATGCACGCCCCAGCGCCCCTGCCCTGCGCCCTAGAGCACCTTCCTGCGGCCCCTGCCAGCCCCTCTTCCTGCTCCACTCTGCTACGCTCTGCATCATTTAAAACACTTGTACCGCTTGAGGATGAACTTCACACATGGTAAAATGCAATTCAATCATTTTTGACTCCTCTTCCCCAGGTTAGCCAGAACCCCAATGAGGTATATGACGTTTCCATCCCCCCCAGAAAGCTGCCTCCATCCCTCTCCTTTCAACCCGTGCTCCCCAGAGGCCACCGCTCTTCTGACGGTGTTTACTCTGTGAACCTCTGACAACTGAATCACATGGTACGTCCTCTTGGGGATCTAACCCTTTGGTTTTGTTGCTGTCTCTGTCCTTTGCTCCCCCTTTGCCCTGGAGGAAACAGGGAAGCCTCCCAGGATTCTCTTCCAGTTCCCAGAGGTTTACTTGGGACTCGTCGTGCCCAAGTGTCCCTTCTCTGAGGTTCCCCCTTCTAGCAGCCTCCTGCCTGAGCCGGGTCAGAGGGGATGGCTGGTCATGGAGCTGCTGAGAAGCAACAGCCCAGAGGATCTGCAGGGCCCAAGACAGAATGGCTCAGACTCTGGACTCCCTCATCAATGTCACTTCTCTGAGTCACTTCCCTGGCCCCCATATAAAGGGAATCGTGCCGTTTTGCTTCCTTCTGGAAGCTTATAGTGAAATGATGCTTGCAAAATCCCTAGCAGGGTGGCTGGCACTGAGGAAGTGCTCAGCCTTCATTTTAGTATGACAGGCTGAGAGAACACGGGGATGAGCCCTAGAGAAAGAGATCTTACCTGCAGAGCGGAGCACGTGAAGGGAGCATGTGAGCTGCCCCTCCCCCTCTGCAAGGGCGATGATCATTCCAGCTGACGTCTGCTGGGGACTTCTTATGCGTCAGGCACATTTTTAAGTACTTTGTTTAAATACTTTAAATCCTGACTGGGGTTCTATCTGGGGAGGTCTGCCTCACAAATTTGACTTTTTACCACTGGTCCAAATGGGGGGACATTTCCTTTAAAGCACCCCCAAATCTAGGTAGCTTGGAATAGGGTATGGGTTACCCGGAACCTGGAGCATCTGAACAAAGCATACATTCTCAACTCCCAAATACTCTTAACAAATCAGAGGTCTGGAGTTGATTCTTTTAAGTAACAAAGCAGAAGAAAAAAAATATATCTGGGCTGAGATTTGTAGTCAAGCAATCAGCTGGAACAAATCTTTCTTCACAAATGGGCTTTATACTTACAGAAAAGAAAACTGTACACATCGAATAGTCACATTTAGGATTAATCAGAGACAAAGTGTTCCTTGAGTGTAGCATTCAGGGTACTTGTCTTGCATTTGCATTTTTTTAAAATAGGATCAGGTTTTGCTAAAAGCAGACAACAACGGCAGCCCACGAAGTGTTCAATGAGACAATCACTTTCCAGAACATTCCCGTTCTCAGCGTGGGCAGATGTCCGAAGGTGCTGCTGCAGGGAGAAGGAGGCAGGTGGCACGTATGTGCTTCCCGCCTCTATCCATTTCCCGAGCCTCCTGGGGAGGTTGGCAGGCGCTGGCCCTTTCCTGCTCTCTGAATGGGGATGTCCTTACCCGAGAGGGTAACTGTTTTCCCCCAAGACTTCAGGACTCGTATGTCCTCACACGAAATCCCCCCCCCCGAAATCCATTAGTCTTTAATAAAAGGTCTTTATCACTTATCTCTCTTTCTTGGGACTCACCTCTTGGAATCTCAGTTACTTTCTCGTTTAGTGGGAATTACAGTTGTGAACTCCGCAGAATGATGTAAGGAGGAGTGATGTGACTCGGACACATCTCTAGCAAAGGGCCTGGGATGGCAGCGACCCTTAGCTCATGGCGGTCTGCTCCTCTTTAACAATTCTGTGTGAAGCAAGAGAGAGGTTTCCTTCATTTTTCTCCCTTGCCTAAACCCCAACACCAATCTCCTAGGGGCTTGGAAGTAGTACTAGCAAATTCTCACCTCTTCCCACTACTCTCTTTTTCTTCCAGGCCTCTGGCTTCCTAAGGAGCAAACTTGTTACAGTCATAATAAAATCCCTAAGAAATAAGTTTCCAACAGTAATGATACAGCTAGTGATTAATCAATGATAAATGAAATGTGTCATAGCCACCTTTTATTTCCTGTCTACCAGGAGCCTGATGCTGTGTTATCATTAGATTTCTGGAATATAGAAGATAATTAGTAGGTACTTATCAGGTGAATGAATGAAGTAGTCCTCTTTACAACTACTGTGCAAGGCAGCTGCCCCTGACCCACCCATTTCACAGATGAGGAAGCAAAGTTTCAAAGGGTTCACTGGCTTCCAAATAAGGAGTATCACAGAGTTAGCATTCAAAAGCTGACACATGTATGTCCGGATCCTTTCAGGGAGTCAGGCCACAACCCACCCCCAGCCCTGGGCCCTGGAAAAGATCTTTTCTTCTAAGGATTTGCCTTGACTTGTAATTGATCTGCAGATCCCAGCCTGTGGGACTGATCTGAATTTATGATGCACACTCAGGTCTTTGGTGACTCGTGCCCCTGGAATTTCATTAGGCTGGCCTGTAATTGTTGTGGTAAATGTTTACACATCTATAAATTATTATTAGGCAAGTGGGGCAAGGTCAACCTTTATCTTTTAAGGCACTTGGAATGGACTCGGGAGATTTCCCAGCAGACAGAGGGGCTGGGATCTGATTAATTATGGTCTATGTAGGTGTCCTATTGACAACACTATTTCTTGCTGTTAATTTTGAAGCCCCAAATGGGTCATCTTTCCTGAGCATGAAAAATAATCACCCTTTTACCGGGTGTCTTGCAAGTGATTCAATTTTAAGTCACTAATGACTATTGATAGCTGATCTCTTTACCCACAAAAGAGAGACCAAGAAGCCTTTGGGGTTTCAGGCTGAACCTTATTTTACTAGGTTTTCTGCTCTCTGTTTAGGCAAATGCCTTTATTTACAACTCATTTACATTTTTGCCATCATATACTAAATGTAAAAAAAAATTGTAGTAATAACATTAAAGAAACATTTATAAGTGGGAAGTAATGAATTAACAATAACTAAACACCCACTATGCCTCAGGGACTTTTATAGGTGGGTGCACATGAGGGGGTGTTTTCTAGTTGTTGAGAGATTCCAAGTGCAAGTTAGGTCCCGTGGCTGGAATCACATGACGGAAGGGCTACGTGGCTACAAACCTAGTTCTTTCCTCCATGCATTTAGGCTTAATATCAAGAATCCTTTAACCAGGTTCTATAACAAAGTGTAAAGATGAAAAAAATAGTTACATTTCTGTTGAGTTTGGGTTGTACAACACTCCTGGTAGAAAATTACTAGGAGTAGAACAACCTCACTCTTAATACAATTTTCCTTAGCTCTGAGGACATAAGAAAGAGCTGTGTGAGCTTTATGACCTCTGGAAATAATTAAGGATTTTCTTCCCAATATTAACCTCCCCACATTTTCATTTCTAACCCGAGACTCCCTGTAGGTCAGGTACTGTGTCCTTTTCATCTCTGAAGCCCTAGCGGATAACACAACAGCTGGCATAGAGTAGGTGCTTAACTAAATCTACCGAAGGAACACATGAATGCAAGAGTCCCTCTTCCCACCCTAAGGAAGATGATAAATACAACCATTGCCAGAATGCAGCAAAAAGATTATAAGCTTTTCCCTCCCCAAACACTAAGGCAAGCCCTTTCCATTGCTCTGTCTGCCCCCTGGGCCTCTGCCTCCGTAGTGAGAGAATTGTAAGGTTGGGCTCATCATTCTCACTTCTTCTGGCCCAGCCTGTGTTTGTCCAAGTTCCCCCTTAAAGTACAAGTGCCTTTCATTACTCAAAATGCAAGGATTCTGTCAGCAAATGAATACTACTCAGGTTCAACTCCCAGTCACTGATTATCTACTATGTGCCGGGATTTCTGGCGTTTGGTCACCCAGCAAAGAAATTTTACTCAATCTAACTCTTTGTCAAGCCCTGTGGAGATTAGCCGTGGTTGAATGACCTGGAGTCATCCCTGAGGATCACACGGTCTGATGGGGATGGATCTTCTAGGTAGGTAGGATCTTCTAGGAATAGTGAAGGGCAAGGAGATGTTGCAAGAGTGTAGAATGTATAATGCCCTCTTATAGAACTTCTAGAATGAGCTAGGAGCCTCACCTCTGACGAAGATCCTCACTGTGTTTATAAGAATTAACAATACCAAATTGTTTATGAGGGCTTTTCTTGGCCCCGCTTTTGTTTGTGGTATATAGGAATAGCCCACTTGAATGAGGAAAGGTCCTATTTAGGACCCATCTAGAATACCTTGCTTTGACTGCAAACCAAGGTCACCAGTATCTTGACTTCAAGTGTCTGGGCAGTCTGCCCACTTTAGCAATTCCTAGAGGTGTTTATTATTTAGAATCTTCTAAAAGAAACACAAATGTCAGTGGAGTAGATTCAAATCACTTTATGAAGTTTACTCTAAATGATCTTAAACATACCTATAGTTCTGTCTGATCCATTCACTACGAAGAGCCTGAATGTGGGTGTGGATTCATGAGCAATCCCTTTTCTTTGTACTCCAGGGTCAACCTTATAAAGAGTAACAGTGAACAGGTCTCGAGCTGATCCACACCCATCACATGGTTCTTCATCGTATGCCGGCCCCTTCCTGTATTCTACAACTAATGGCAAGAAATGGGGTAGAAAGGTTAAAACAAAAGACTAAAACGGGATGTACATTTTACCCATGAGCGTCAGGTATCCAAACTGTCCTTGGTATCAGCAATACTTGAAGACCCAAGGGTGCCATCCTCCCTGGGGCAAGCTGGTGCTGCTCTTCTCTTGGCCTCAGCGTGTCCAGCCATTACCCAGCGTGCTCCTATCCACAGTTCCCTCCCTGGCCTGAGAGCCCTCATCTGACGTATAGAATGTCCCTGAACATCCTCTGAGTTCTTAAATGCCATAGCATTTTCAAAGATTCAGTCAACCCTTCCTCAGATTAATGAACTCCTTGAGAGACGTCTGGAGTATCCCCATTATGTAGGTTGCATTGTATTATATTGTATTTTTTTAAGTAGGCTCCAGAATCAATGTAGAGCTCAAACTCAGGTTGCATGTTCTACTGATAGAGCCAGCCAAGTCCTCAGCCCAACCCCCCGCTACATGTAAGTTTTAAAACACAGATACAAAGTCTTTGACATTTCTCCCATCCAGAGATGGGGTCTGTGTCCTTGACCCTTGAATCTAGATGAGTTCTTCTGACTCCTTCAAAGAATAGAATATGGCAGAGGTGACACTATGTGACTTCTGAAACTAGATGATAACGGGCATGGAGCCTCTCTCTTCTTTTCTAGAACACAAGCTCTGGGAGCACAGGCACCACCATGCTGGAAATGCCATCAGCTCCAATGGGCCATCCCAGCTGAGCCCAGCCTCCAATCATCCCTGCTGAGGTATGGACACATGAATACAGAAGGCTTTAGATGATTCTGAGTCACTCCTGGCCATATGAGTCATTCCAGCTAAAATCTCAGACTTGGGGAGCACAGATAACCCACCCCTCTGTGCCTATCTGAACTCCTTCCTCGCAGAACCTGTGGGAATGTTCAGCAATTGTTGATTACACTGTTAAGTTTTGGGGTGACTTAGTACACAGTAGAGAAGCAGACACCCTCAGAATGACAGCTGGCCGGCCTTTTGAGTTGAAGCTTTGGAGGGCTGTTGGTAGAGCCCGGTCTCTCATCTGTCCTTGTGTCTGTATCAAAGTGCAGAGGGAGCCTTTGCTTTTTCTTCCCTGAGAGGGTTAGTGTCCGAAGAGACCTAACAATTCACCGATTATAAAGGGGGTACTCTTCTCTCTTTTGCGGACTTCTCCTCTCTGCTGTATTCCCCCAGGCCCCTGTACACACACTCCTTGGGAGCAGACCCCAGTAGTCGCTGTACAGGAGACCCCTTCTTGCCCAGCCTGCCAAACTGTGTCCATCGCGAATGAAGGCTAGGCTTTCCCTCAGGTGTGATGGAAACCGCGTCCGTCACGTCTGTGATAGGGGAGGGGGCTGGAAGCGATGAGGTGCCGTAGAAAGTGCTTCACCCCACTGACTCACCGACTCACCACAACCCCACTGTGAGAGAGGCAGGCGCTAGTGTGATCCCATTTAACAGATGTGGACGGGAAGGCTTGGAGGTGCCGGTGCCCTCTAGCTGCACCAGAGGATGTATTTGGACATTTAATTGTGAAGAAAGTGTGCAGGGTTGTGAAGAGGAACCCGTCAGACCAGAGGTGAATGAATCCATGGAAGTTGGACCCTTCCTTTTTGTCCAAACTGAGGGAAACAGGCTAGACACAGGGCTCTCAGAGTCCTAGAGGTCTAGCTTTGGACTCACATGGGTCTCCTACACTTGACTCCTCTGCTCTCCTGCTTTCCAGGAAGACTCCAACTGGGAGTCTGGCTCCAGCGGCGAGGAGTGAGATCTTGAGCAGCTCCTACCCTCTAGACCTTAATTTCCCTGTCTCTCACTATTGTCCATGAATTTCTCTCCTGCAAGCTTTTGAAATTCCTCATGAGGTCCCATATGTGCAAAAGCATTTGTAACCCCTTGGTCTCTGTGCACGTTGAAAGGCCCCCTGACCTTCTCTTCCTTCGATGCCATTATTTTTTTGAGATGCATTGCTTTCATGTTTAAAAAAGAAGTTTGCAAAATTTCTGCTTAAACACTAAGTATGCCTTTTTCTTTGTCTTTGACAAAAGGCCGAAGAATTCAGGTTGTATGAATCTAAATCCCCAAGTAACCTCCACCTCCTCCCTTGCAGTGGTGATGTCTTGCATTTCAGAGGTCAGACCCATCAGAGCAATGAGCCCGGGATGTATTGAACTGCAGCTAGGTGGTAATTATTTCTTTTTCTTTTCAGTAGATTCCTATTAGCCAGTCAAAGATGCACGTTTGCAGAGGGCTCTGTGCCAAGCATTTAATTCAGCTCAGTGCCACTAGCCCAGGCCTGAGAGCAGCCACCAAGACCCTCCCCACTCCCAGCTCCTCCCGGGCCCTCTCACACCTGCCAGGCAGCCACCAAGGGCTGTTCGCCCTTCACACAAGCTTCTGAATACTTGTGCCTCCGTTGTCCCCCACTCTGTCCTTGCTGGGCCTCCTTTGTTAGGTCCCTCATCTGCCTTCACCTGGCACATTCTCTCGGCCTCCTCACTGGCCTGGCAGCCTGACACTCCGTGTGTCTGCTCTAATCCATGTTCGACAGCGCAGGTGGTAAGATTTTTTTGAAAGTGCAAGTGTCCCACCTCACCAGGGATTCCCTGAAGCGGCAGAGGCTGTGTGGGGAAGCGACTGATGGGGACCCATTGCCTGTCAACATTCTCCCCATGGTTTTGCCTCCCCAAAGGATGCAAACTCACTGAGGTCAGGGATTTCACGCTATTTATCTTCATGTGCCCAGCAACCTGCACCGTGTCTGCTGTGGGGGGGGACATCTGGACCTGTACTGGTGAAGGAATGAGGGGCACAGATGTGTGCAAGGCTGGGAAGAGGTGCCCATCTGATGGGGATGGTAGGAGGCAGACAGAAGATGTCACCTGCTCTTAGGCCTGAACCTGGGGAAACAGGCTGGACACAGGGCGATCAGAGCCCAAGAGGCCAAGGGTCCAGGCAGGTGACAGGAACGCTGAGGGCAGTAAGATGGCAAAGATCTGTCAGGCTTGGCAACGTGATGGACAGACAGGCAGAGAGGCAGCTAGAACCATGAGCCAGGGTGTCCCTGAGGAACGACTTGAAGATCTGGGCACCTGGGGGTCCTCTGCCACAGATCCCGGTCACATCTCCCCTCCTATAGCCCTGTAAGCTGGGAATCTGTCTTCATCTTTTCAGTCCTCAGTGCCCTAATCTGTTATGAGGGTTGCATCACATCGAAGAGTAAAGGCGTTTCCTCCTCTGACACTGTAGAATTCTCCAGGGAGGAGAGGTCTTGGGGGGAGAGCCTCGATGTCTGGAACCAGGCAGATCCATGTTTGAATCCCAGCTCTGCTGCATGCTGCCTGTGTGAACTTTGGGCAAGTTGCTTAACGTCTATGAGCTTCAGGTCCGGGTTCTGTAAAGTGGGGCATACCAACTGTCCGGAGAATTCGAGATGACTAAATGGGGTATGTATAAGGAAAGTAGCACCTAGTAGGTGGTTTCTGAAAAATAGTTGCTGCCACCCTCCTTGGCTAATGCAAGCTTCCCGCTGGCAGCCCCACCCCCTACCTCCCACCCGTTTTCTTGTTCTGCCCTCTCCCCAGCCTCACCCTGCTTGCTCACAAGTCCTTGCCTCCTGGCTCTGCCCTGGCTCCCTGACCTGCCCTTGCTCTTTCTTCTCCTGAAGAGCCATTTTACATCTTTGGCTTCGTGTGAGCTCCTGACATATGTTAATGTTTGGAAAATCAGCCTGGGACAGAACAGGGAGCCCTTCCAAACAGGAGCCTGGAGGCAACACATAAATTACTTTGCAGCAAGGGTTCTGTCTGTTGCAAGTTAAAACTTAACAAAGAAAACAATGCCCTTCTGTCTTGGACACCCTGGGAGCTCTGGGCCTCCTTGCCTCTGGGTCAGGACTCCACCTGCACCGCGGCGGGGGATGGGGCCAGCATCCCAGGCGCTGTGCACCATGTGCCCGCCTTGTGCAAGACCCCTTGCATACATACTACATATGAGACCCGCTGGCTTAGTGATTAATTAACTTGTCCAAACTCAAGCATGAAGCTGAAGCCAATTCTGAAAGCAGGCATGTTAGGGTCCAAAGCCTCTGTGTGAATCACCCAACAACCTAGCTTCCTAGTATGTAAATAACGGGGGAGCATTTTAGAAGATTTTCTCTGGGTGCAGCATGGATGGATGATAGAAGAGAGTGAGGGTAGAGACAGTGGGACCGGGTTGAAGTTGTGCTGACTGGCCAGGTGGACAGGAGCCTGAACCAGGGCCCGGAAGCAGAAGTTCCCCAGGCATCCACATGCCTCAGTCTGGAAGGGGTTCTCCCGGAAAACCCTAGCAGCAGATCTGTGGCAGTGGTGGGCCAAGCCCAGGCCCTGTCCATATGGTATAGGTTTCTCCCTCGGTCATTCAGGATGGTGTCTGCACCTTGTTGCCTCTAGCTCTGTGAAAGTGGGATTGAGTGCCTGCAAAACTGACCGCAGAAATGCCGCCTCCTCCTTTACCGGGTCCTCTTTGCAATGCAACTATTTCCTCCCATCAAGCACTAGAGTTCCTTTCTCTAGCCCTCTGAATCTTGCTTTAGTCTGACTTAGTCTGGTCAGCAGATGTTGGAAAGACTTGAGGAGTGCTTGCCTATTGGAGCCCCCCCTGTTGCTGCCCTTGGGAACCTGAGGGAAGCAGGGGAAGATGTCTGAGCCAGCCTGCTGGATCCCGAGAGACCCTGTGGAGCCAAGCCAAGCTGAGCCAAGCAGTGCCTCTGAAGCCTTCTCAGCCACCAGCACTGTGAGCAAGCCATCTCAGACCACAGGACACAGGGGAGTGGTTAGCTGGCCACGGAGACCACCAGAGTCAGTGAGACCTGGACACCTGCCCATATGATGTACAGAATCGTGAGAAACAGTATTTGCTGTTTTCAGCCATTAAGGTTTGAAGTGGTTTGTTTTTCAGCAAAATGATGGAGAATTTCAGGGTAGATGGATAGAGGGGACTCACAGTCTTTCTTGTTTCCAAGCTCCCATGGTCTTTGGTACCCCGAGTGGACATCCAGGTTCTGCCCACTTTGAATTAGAGTGAGAAAACAACCCAGATAACTTGGGTCAGAGTTGAAGGTGAAAGTCAATTCTCCTGACCCCTTTTATTCTCCAACCAGACTCCAGGCTCTTGGGGGTAGAGGCCAGACCCTGGGCAAAGAGCTGAGGTATTTAGGAGACTTGGACATTTTTGCTTCTTTGTGGATTTGCTTTAAACTGAGAATTAAAATTATTCTCTATCTTGAACGTGTTGGTGTTATACGACTGTGTACATTTGCCAAAACTCACAGAGCTATACATGAAAATGGGTCATTTCTACTGTGTGTGTTTCTTCTTTAGCAAAAACATTGAAAAATAAAGGAAATTTCTTTAGTGTGGGGAAGAATGAGAAACTGCACGGAAGCTGTGGCCTCTGAAGTTTCATCACGAAAACCGACATGTAATTGGGACTACATTTTGTCATGCATATGTCATAAGAAAAATTCTTAATTACTGTCTCAGTTAAAGAAATTACATCATGATAGAACAACAAAAAATCAGATTAAAAACAAATGCATATTCACTGTTAAACACAACGTAGTTAGGTTCCACTCACAGGAAGGTAGAGTAGATGCGCTTTCCTTGGATTCTCTTGCTGGGTGCACCTAGAAACTCTGGATATTATAAATAAGCACATGAAGACTTCGAAAGATGGAAAGGAAGAGGCAGACCAGCTAGGGACATTAGGACCTGGGGATGACACATCGTCTGTTCCTTGGATCTTCCTTTTGTTTCGTCTATCCCAGACTTGTAGCTGATGAATCTGACAACTCAGAAACAGATATAGACAAAAAAAAAAAAAAAAAAAAAAAAATCCCTAACAAAAACCTATTCTCTGTAGTCAAGGATCTGGAAGGAGGTAGACTACTAAGATAGCACAGCACATTTTAATATAATAACTGTTCTCTAGCCAAACACTTCAGAAAAAATAGTGAGTCCATTCCCATCTATGCAGCAAAGACCAAGTGGTGTACCTAGACTTCCGTTTTGCCAGGCTGTGATGAGGGTATGGAGTCATCATTGCCTGGGAGTGCCGGAGAAGTTCAAGGTTGGGGGGATTTTTGTCCTTGCTGGGTGGTACTGAGGACCGCCCTCTCCTCTGCAGGGGATGCCGTGTGGAAAGCCTAGACTTGCATTTCTAATGGGAACAGTGAAGTGGCTCTCTTCACCTCTGCTGGGTGGTGCCATAGGAGGCCGAGTGGAGACTCGGAGTTCTGACCATTGCCCATCTCCAACAAGACCACACGCTCCATGGTGTCAGTGGAAGTCAAATGGGGAGCCATAATGAGCCACTTCTACCCCTTCCAGACTGAGGGATATCAATGGAGTTTTATGGGGAGATGGAACCCCTAACCCATCCAAAAGGAATGAGGAGACCCTTCTCAGCTGTCAACTAAGGTCATGTGGGAAACCGGGACTTCTGTCTGGACCTGGCAGCCATGATACCATGGCCTCCTTCCGTTACCAGAGTGGAGTCAGAGAACTCCAGCTAAAACAGATGAAGATAAGCTCCAAAGGGTCATAACCATACCTGACACATGTCCAGGTTTCAACAGAAACCAAAACCATCCTGATAACTGGAAGGATCTCAGAGTGAACAAAATGAGGCAATTCATAGATGCCAACACTGAGATGGTAGAGATGTTAAAATGATATGTCAAAGATCTTAAAGCAGCCGTCAAAAAATGCTTCAGTCAACAACTGCAAACACGTATGAACTAAAAAAAAAATGTTCAGCAAAGAAATAGCAGTGATTATATTAAATGTAAATGTTCTAAAAAGACCGATTAGGAGAGATAGGTAGAGTAGCTTAACAGCCATGTCCCAACTATGTCCCAACTATATGTCTCATGTCCCAACTATATTTTGTTGATAAGAAGCTCACTTCAAAAATACTGGTACAGTGAGGCTGAGAGTAAAAGACAGAGAAAAATGGGTCATTAAAAAAAAGGGGCCATTAATCAAAGAAAAGCAGGCATGGCCATGTTAATATCAGCTAAAGTAAACATCAGAGCAAAGGAAGTTATGAGAGACCTCAAGTATCCTCCATTGAAGGGTTTTAAACAGAAGAACGGTGTTGGGTCCGGGTGTTAGGAAGACCTCTAGGCTTCACAGTGTTGCAAGCTCATTTAATCATTTAATCCTAGAGTCTGAGAGGACATCAAGGGGACCATTTCCTGGGTTCATCTCTTGAGGCATTTTCAACCTCTGGACTACTCTAGTTAGAGCAAACTTGGTCCCCAGAACCCCAGGATCACCGTCCCCTCTGAGGGCTGTTTCCACCTCAGAGGCCGGATCCAGAAATACTGTGCTGGAATCCGAAAGTCTTATTCTTTCCATCAGTGACCTGCTGTGCAACCTTCAGCAAATATCTTGTCCTTCCTGAGTTTCCAAATTTGTGAAAAAAAAAAAAAATGGTTTTAAATAAGCCATGGAGAGGTGTCTCCAGAGGGAATCCTATGAAGTCTCGCATGTAAGAAAGAAAATTTGAAGTTGGAGGAACCCCACCCCTTGCCCTGTAGGGACCCTTCTGGGCCTGCACAATTTGATGACTCTCTTTCTAGATGGACTTCTTTGCAGCCCTTCTCTTCAAGGCCAAGTTCTTGGCCTTCTCTTCGTGGCATTTCCAGAAAGATCCAGGGTTCTTCTCAGGGGCTTTTTTTTTTTTCCTCTACCATGTTCTTCCCTGTGTTGACCAAGAAACACGGAGAAGCCCCAGAGTGACTTTCTTCTGTCCTTGTGCCTTCTATGGAGTGCATGATAAGGAAGCTCCTGCTTCTCAGGGTCATCCCAGATTGTGTCTCCATCCTGTTGAGATATGGGGTTGGCATTCTTACGGCACAGTCTCGTTCTGGGTCTGATAGTCGTCCTGACCAGACTGAGGCTTTCTGCGGGTTGGTGTCCACGGCTGACGATAGCTGGAAGACGACCCTCTTTGGGCTCTAGCAGATAGGGATCTGGGAGCCCACACAGCAGGAAGGGATGACTGGCCAAGAGAAGAAGCTAGTGTTCACTGAGGGGCTTCCCTGACTCCCTTTCTCCTGAGGGGTAAGTCACTTACAGGGGCCAGAATTTCCCCCTCAGAGCACGTGTTACCAGTCACCTCCCCATGGGATCACGAGCCCGGTGAAGGCAGGAACCGTGTCTTACTCCTCTTGTCGTCCCTTCTTTCCAGCACAGGATCTGACTCTGAGCAGGAGAACCACAGGGGCTTGGGAGTTGAAATGCAGGGACTCCATCTGCAGCTTCTTCCCAGCCACAATTAGCAGATGGTAAAATGCCTCTCCAGGTGTTTCTTGACCTAACAGGTGCACACGTGGAAGGCCTTCCCCTTTGCAGAGCATTTGCATGTCTGATTTTTTATTAACAGGAGGTGGTGGGGCTGGAGCAGATCCAGAAAACAGTCAGAGACAGGAGGAAAGAGTCAGCAGCTCCTGGGAGGAAAGTTTAAAGTAAATATAGTCCCTTAGTCTGGGGCAGGAAAAAAAAAAAACCCCAAAAACAGTCTGTAATATATGAGGTGTCAAAACTGTGAGGAGTCTTTGGGAAAAAGGCATCTCTCTCTCCCTCCCCCTCCATTCTCCGTTCTCCCTCCCACCTGCCTGCCTGGAGCAAATATTGATTGAGCTCCTACCATGCCCTCAGCACTGTGTTAGGAGATGGGGAGGATAAAGAGGTTTATAATGCATATTCTATGCCTTCCAGACACTCACAATATGGTAGGAAACAGAAAATGAATAGCTGTAATAAAAAAAAATCGAGATTAGGTTGTGTGACAGGTCAGGGAGGAAGCAGAGATCACTACGAACTTGGATTTTGGAAGAAAGCCACATGAAGAAAGAAGGAAGAGGTGAACTCGAACTTGAATTGGGGGAAGATTTGAAGCAAAAAGGGGGAATCATTAAGAATGCAGGCTTTATCCAGGCAGATCTGTTCTGAATGCTGAACCACAGCCAACTAGCTGTGTGGCCTTAGTGAAATCACTTCACCTCTCTGAACCTTAACTTCCTCCACTGTGAAATTGGTTACAGTAGTCTCCTGTAATTATTCTTTCTCCTGCAGTTAGCCAGTCTTACTCTACCTGGTTTTTTCATCATCTGATATGTTATCAGATCTCCAATTAAAACAAAACAAAAGCCTCCCCTTGAACCACATCTCCTTTCAGCTACCACCCATTTCACTGCCTTTCCCTAGAACAGTCTCCTCACTCAGTTTGTCTACTTGTCTTGGTCCTCGGCTCCCATTCTTTCTTGCACCAGCCCTGGGCAGGCTCCTGTCCTGTCATCCCACTGTATCAGCTTGGGTCACAGTCACCCATCACATACATGATGCAAAGTGTCAGTTCTTCATCCAAATCTTACTTAGTGTCGTTGACCCAACCTCCTTTACGTGGTTTCCAGGACACCACACCTTGTTTGTTTCTTTTCAGTTGGTAGATTGTGTCTTCTCAGTCTTTCTGGCTGTTTCCTCTCCCTTCCCCTGACCTCTCTGTAAATGCCATACCGGCCCAGAGCTCCATTCCAAGACCTCATCTCTGTCTGCTTTCACATTTGATGATCTTTGTGATCTCATTTGATAACCCAACTTATGTCTTTGTCCCTGACTCTGCCCTGAACTCTTGACTCAGACAGCTGTCCCCAGACGTCCTGTGCTGGGAGTCTCAAGAGCATCCGAACCCCGACATGTCCCAAACTAAAGCCCCCATCCTCCCCACCTGCTCATCTCCGTTTTGGACACTTCCATCCTCTGTGTTGAGGATGAAGAGACACCTTTGCAGTCATTCTTGACTCTCTTTCTTAACCCATATGAAATCCACAGCCAGTGTCATGGGCTCTGCCTTGGACAGCAGAGCCTTGTGAAGGCTCTGCCTTCAAAATACAGCCAGAGTGTGACCCTTGCTCACCACTGCCACTGCTCCTACTCAGGCCCGAGCTACCCACTGCCTTTCCTTGTGTGGACTGTGCAATAGTTTCCGAAATGCCACCTGCTCCCACAACGGCCTCACAGACCACAGCCCCCCTTCACGATGTGTGCGGGTGTCTCATTCTGTCCCCAACCGTCCCACGGCTTCTCAGTCTCTCAGGGTGAAAGCCAAAGTCTGGCCATGGCCGACAAGACGCCACCATCTGCGCCCACCCCTGCCCTCCTCCCTGCTTCCGACCTTCTTCCTCATCACCTTCCCCTACCTTGCTCTGTTCTGGCCACGCTGGCTCTTTTGTTGGAGTTTTTTGGATCCACCAAGCATGCCCTACGTCAAGGGCTTTGCAGCTGTAGGAGGTAGGACTCTTTCCCCCAGAAATATGCAAGCTTTGGTCTTCTCCTTCCTTCTGGTCTCTACCCATGTGCCACTTCAGCAGAGAACCATTCCCTGACCACCCTGCCCTGTCTCATTCCATCACCCTTTCCCCGATCTAGGGCTCCTCAGAGTACTTACAATCCCTTGATGCATGTCTGTGTATTTTATTTGATTTATATACATTTATTATTTTATATATGTATTTTAATTTAGTTTTAAATTTATTTTTATTTTTTAGAAGATTTTATTTATCTATTTGACAGAGAGAGAGAGAGAGACAGTGAGAGAGGGAACAAAAGCAGGGGGAGTGGGAGAGGGAGAAGCAGGCTCCCCACTGAGCAGGGAGCCCGATGCGGGGCTCGATCTCAGGACCCTGGGGTCATAACCTGTGCTGAAGGCAGATGCTTAACAACTGAGCCATCCAGGCACCCCTGTTTATTTTAATGTATTAGTTAGCAGACTGTAAAATTATATTATAATCCGTGTGTACGTGTGCGTGTGTGTGTGTGTGTGTGTGTGTGTACATTTTTATTTATTTATTTATTTAGTCTGCTGAGGTGGCCATAATAGAATACCATTGACTGGGTGACTTAACAGAAATTCTTTTCTCACAGTTCTGGAGGTGGAAAGGTCTAAGATCAAGGTCTGGCACATTCAGTTTCCTGGCTTGCAGGCAGCTCTCTTCTCCCACGTCATGAAATACCCGTCACTCTGGAGGGTGGTGCATAGTGGGACCCTGGAAGCCGGAGCACGGCCACTGGCTGGCCGGCTGGGGAGGGGAGATGGGAACTTAAACGCAGGTGGGCACTCAGAAGCACACCTCAAGGGGCACGACGTTTCTGGAACAGCCAATGGTGGTGCAGGCTGGGTGTGGGTGCCGACCCACGTGGGGGCCATACTGACCCCACACTTGTTCCCTATAGAGCCAACGGACATTACAAAAATAAGATATTGAACCTCTGATGTGTGCAAGATGTCGTTTTGGGCAGCGTCACCGCTCTGCAGGGACTGATATAATTCTCTCTTTTTTTACTTTATTGTATTTTCATTGGAATTCTGAAATATTTAAGATCACATGGTCTTTTCTCTGTGTGTTCACATGGAAAGAGAGAAAAGAAGATTTCCCCTTGTCTTTTTATAAGGCCACCAATATCCCATTAGGGCCACATCCTTATTACCCCATTTAATCTTTTTTTTTTTTTTTAAGATTTTATTTATTTATTTGACAGACAGAGATCACAAGTAGGCAGAGAGGCAGACAGAGAGAGAGGTAGGGAAGCAGGCTCCCCGCCGAGCAGAGAGCCCGATGCGGGGCTCAATCCCAGGACCTCGGGATTATGACCTGAGCCGAAAGCAGAGGCTTTAACCCACTGAGCCACCCAGGCGCCCCACCCCATTTAATTTTAATAATCTTCTAACGGTCCTGTTTCCACATGGGGATATGAGTCACACTGGGGATTAGGCTTTCAATATATGACTTATAGACACACACACACTTAATCTGTGTAATTGTATATAAATTTGCCATTATTTTTTTTAAATATTTTTATTTATTTATTTGACAGACAGAGATCACAAGTAGGCAGAGAGGCAGGCAGAGAGAGAAGGAGGGGAAGCAGGCTCCCTGCTGAGCAGAGAGCCTGATGCGGGGCTAGATCCCAGGACCCTGGGATCATGACCTGAGCCGAAGGCAGAGGCTTTACCCACTGAGCCACCCAGACGCCCCTGCCATTATTTAAACACTTTCCCTGCATCACTGTCCCCTCCTGGAAGAGGAAGAAAGCTGTTCCTCCTGGAAGAAAGTTTCGTTCCCCGTTCTTTCACAAGCTCTTGGACAAATGTCCCAGCGTGTTTGGTGCTCTCTGTATTCCTGGTGATTTTTTCCTTTGGTTTTATGTGTGTAAGTGTTGTGTTTACTGGTGCTTACCTACCTACATTACTTAGTAAATACCTGACGCATGAAATGTTCACTGAATGTCCTCATTATTAGGTGGCGACGAGAGAGAAGGACCTTGCATCGGGAGGGACCGGTTTCAGCCGATTCACAGGAATCGGGACATAGGGCTCAGGTGCAGGAACTCGAGAGCGGTTGCGTTGACATTGAGCACGTTCACTGCGTCTTGGCGGGAGGCTCCATGTCACCCCCAGGTGACGGGACCTTGATGGCACTTGAGAGCCATTTAGTATTTTCAAGCAGGAGTGTGGCTTCACTAGAGCTGGATTTAGTCTGATGACTCAAATTTGTTACAGAGGGTGGATGGAGGGAAGGTAATCCTTAGGGCAGAGAACTCCAAGATAGTACCTCACTTGGGTGAATTTGACCAGTTGGGTTTTCAGCGTTACATGATCTTCGACCCACTGCCTGTCTTTTATGTTTTATTTTAAAAATGTGTTTTTACTTAAAAGAAGTATATTTTTAATCCTTTTCCACATGAGTTATGTAACTGCTAACCAACTTATTGAGAATATAAATTGGAGGATTTCTTGAATTCTCTCTTGATAACTGTCTATGTTGTGTTTATATCTCAGGCTGATCCTTGTTTTATAAACTACTGAATATTCTCAGAAATCTAGTAATTTCTCTCTTACTTCTTACTCTTGGAAAGAAGGTCTATTTACCCATTGTTGGGAGAAGATTGAGTTCCGGCAGAGTTTGATTTGGTCCTTTTTCAAATACTTAGGTCCCAGAAAAATGGAAAACTGTATTTCTTGAGGGTGATTTTGACTAGTATGGAGACCTGCTGTCTGTACGGGCGTGAGACCAGCAGCATCTTGGGATGGAGATGCTGGTGGCTTTTCCAGGTTTGTGAAGGTGGCCTAAGGTGTCCCGCTCTACACAGACCCTTCCTTCCCCGTTGTCCTCTGCATGTCTCCACTTACCCTGTAGCTCCCTCTGTGTCAGGGAGCCTGATCCTTCCCAGCCATATTGTGGCCGCCACCACCTTCGTCCCCCCTTGATTTATCTGAACCTTTCCCTCTGACTTTGACATTCTGTGAACTTACACCAGCGTTACTTTTCCTAAGTAGGCATTGACCTCCTAGATTAATTTATTCATCTGTCTCAGTGTTTTCCAAAACTGTGGTCTGAATCAGAATCACCCAGGATAGACCTGCAGCTTCCTCCACCTGAGCATGAAAGCTTAAAATCCACGTTTTTAATCCTGTCGCAGGATTTCTTGCAGAAATGATGCTTAATTTTGGCTCATTTAGGTACTGTTGTCTGTATTACTTAGGTATTATTTATTCTAATGGTATAGATCTATATGTATCCTAATTTTATATATACATATATATATATACACATATTCTAATTACGTATTTATTGGTCATTTCGCAGGGAAAATTTAAAGGGTAAGGAATTAAATCTTTTGAAACATCAAAACACTTGCCATCCTGAGATGAAAGAGGGTTTTTGTATTTTTTTTTTAAGTTTTTATTAGGACAATAAAACCATATTGCAGAAAGCTTGGAAAATAGGGAGAAAAGCATAATTTCTCCAATTTGATGCAATGACTCTGTTTGTGTCGCTATGGTCCCCTTGGGCCTCTGCACAGAAGTATTCATAAACATGAACAGCATCAGTGTTTGTGTTTACACCATTTGGCTTGATGTACGGTTAGAGAGAAGAGGCCAAGAGCACAGACGCTGCTCTGGGCCTCCTCCTCTAAAAAGCACAGAGCCCCTGGACTCCAGGAGAGGCCCACCGATGAGAGACCAGGAGCAGGCTCCCAGATGCCCCCAGGCGAGGAGGTGCCCAGTGGCCCCAGGAGTGGGCTCCGCTCTCCAAAGCCTCCAGCATCCCCTGGAGCTGGCATGCACCATGTGCTTTTCAGTTCAGCCTGTATCTGGTTCACTTCCCACGTGCCAGTGGACAGACAAGCCTCTGCCGCTGCCCTGGGCTCCCAGGCTCCAAGATGCGCAGACACACACGCAGTAATTACCACGTTGTGAAATACCCATCACTCTGGAGGGTGGTGCACGGTGGGACCCTGGAAGCCGGAGCACGGCCACTGGCTGGCCGGCTGGGGAGGGGAGATGGGAACTTAACCGCAGGTGGGCACTCGGAAGCACACCTCAAGGGGCACAGCATTTCTGGAATAGCCAGTGGTGGTGCAGGCTGGGTGTGGGTGCCGACCCACATGGGGGCCATACTGACCCACAGTTATTCCCTGTAGAGCCAACGGACGTTACAAAAATAAGATATTGAACCTCCGATGTGTGCAAGATGTCATTTTAGGCAGCGTCACCGCTCTGCAGGGACTGATACAATTCTCCCTTTTTTTACTTTATTGTATTTTCATATTTAAATATTTAAATATTTAAAATATGCAGAAATTGACAGGAAATGGCAAAAAAGAAAAACTCCTACACACATATACCCCCAGACAGATCTAAACAAAGGAACAATTTTGCCACATTTGGTTCATATTTTCTTTAAAGGAAATAAAATGTTACACTCTGAAGTCATCTTTGTAACCTTCGTGGATCACATTTCCCTCTCTTTCTCCTTACCTAGAGGCAAACACTATTTCAAAATTGATATGTATTTATCCCGTATGTGTTTTTGTACTACCTAGGCATGTGGTATCTGCTTTAAAGTATATGTTGGTATGTGTGTGTGCATCTCTATCAAACATCCATCTATCTTTCTGCGTATAAGTCATCTCTCTCATCTACCTATCCACTCGCCCACCGGTCCATCCATCCATCATATGATGTATGCATTTTGCAACTTACTTTTTCCCCCATCTCTCAATATTAAGTTTTTGAGGTTTTATCCATACAGATCATGTAGAATCTTCTTGTTTCATTTGAAGCTATACAGTGTATTCTACTGTTTGAAATTAGTATGATGTATCCATTCTCCGTTGAGCGGACGCTTGAGTTGCTACAGAAAACATCCTTCCCTATACCTCCTTCCACATTTGCATTCCTTGGTCATGTTTCAGACGTAGATTATCTGGGTCTTTAGAAATTGGGAGTTTCCCTTGAAGTTTCACTATGTATTTCCAAACTGCTCCCCTAGGACTATGTACGTATCTTCACTCAAATCAGCAACATAACAGACCCCTTTTTCCAACATTGGCATTATCACTCATTGCAATATTCTGACAATTTTCTGAGCAAGAACCAGTATCTCACCGAGGTTTTTATTTACATCTCTGATTAATAGACAAGATTATTATGTTTCCATACGCTAATATGTATGAATTCTTTGTGTTTTCTGCATCCAAGCCCTTTGTTACTGATATGTATTGAAAATATTTTCTCCCAGAGAAATCTCTGGTTTATCATTTAATACTATTTTCAGGGACTTCTCTTTTACAGATATTTGTAAATCTTTCCTTTGGTGGCATTGTGCATTTATATTTTAAGGAATCCTCCCTGTCCTGGGGCCATAAATACATTCTCCAATATTTTCCTGCAGAAGATTAAAGGTTTTGTTTCTACATTTAAATCCCTAACTCAGGTGGAGCAAAAAAATCAAAACTTTTTTTTACTGTGAAAAGTTCATGAAATGAAATTGTACAGCTTAATTATTCACAATCTAACCACAGTATAAGTCAAGAAGTAACACATCAGGGTCAGAGGAACCCTTCATAAGTCCCCTGTCCATTAGACCGCCTTCACCTCCCCCAAATGAATCCCTGTCCTAACTGATGGCAGTCATACTGTAGCTTTTCACTAGAATTTCCCGATCTAAGTGTGCATCTTTAAATCCTACAGCTTTGCTTGTATCTTAAAAACTACATCTACATGGAATAGTACAGCATGAAATCTTTGGTACCTGGCTTCTTTTCCTCGATATCCAGACAGTGAGTTTAGTCCACGCCCAGATGGTGTCTTACCCCACTGGGTGGGTTTACCGCAGTGCACGTGTCCTTTCTACTCTTGTGGGACATTTGGGTTCTTTCCAGTCTGGGATCTGGATTGAGACAGGGGTCAGTCAGTTTCTCTTCTTTCCCCTGTGGGTATCCAGTTCTTCCACAAGAATTAATTGAAAAGATTGTCCTTTCCCCTGTACTGTGTGGATGCATCTTGTCATCAGTAAAGTGTCTGATGATATATGGGCCCTTTTCTGATTTTTGTTTTGTTATGCTGGTCTGTCCTTGCAACAATACCATGCTGCCTCCGTTAGTTCAGCTTGCACTCAGTCTGGAGACCCCGCAGAGCGCTTTTTACCTTTTAGTTTTCTTCAAAGGTATCTTCTATCTTCCTGGATCTTCGTATTTCCGGTTTCTAATTAACTTATCAAAACACATACACACAGGCACACACACACACACCTTTTGGGTTTTTGATTGGAAACCATCTGGATTTAATTCTGTGTGTGGAAGTGAAGTTGGTACCTAATCTTATTTGGTTCTGAATTTATCCTTCTAAGGACGGCCAGTTGTCCCAGCCTCATTCACTGGCTGCCGTCCCTTCCCACTGGCATACGAACATAGCCACACCACCTTTCTTGTTACTGATGCAGTCGGTTCTCATTATTCATGCGTTCTGTGTTTGGGAATATGCCCACTCTCCAAAAGTTATTTGTAACCTGCAGATCAATACAGGTGGCGCTTTCATAAGCATTTACAGACATTTGAAGAGTGGTGAAAGTTTGGGATCCTCCAACATGTGTGATCCAAGCTGAGGTCAAACGCTGGCAACGCACTGTTCTCTTGCTGCCGCTCTCATACTGTAACTAGCTGGCCTTTCTGCGGTCTTTTTAGTGCCACATTTTTTGCTTTTTTCATGACTTCGGTTAGTGATTTTGCTGTTTGAATGGCCTCCAAACCTAGTGCTGAAGTATTGTCTAGTGTTCCTGAGTTCAGAAAACTGTGATGTGCTTTATGGGAAAATATGCATATTAGAGTATATAATATAGATTAGCTTCCTTCAGACATGAAATTTTAGTGCTGTTGGTCATGAGTTCAATGTTCATGAATCAACAATAAACATATTAAATAAGGTATTTAAGCAGACACACATGCAAAACGAGGTTATGTATTGACGGGTTGATGAAAATGTCATGACCAGAGGCTCACGGGAACTTAACTCTGAATGTCCCCTGGGACTAAAGGTTCAGTATTTCCTAATTTAGTGCTCATTAACTCTCTAAAACATAAACATAGTTACAAAACGTAACTATTGGGAATAATGAAAATTGACCGTATTTGATTGGCATGCCTTTTCCTATCGCTTTACTTTCAAATTTTCTCAGTGATTCAGTAAAGTGTTTAGGTAGATTTTTTTTTTCCCCTCCCAAATCTGAGAACATCTGCCTTTATATTTTATTTTATTTTTAAGATTTATTTTAGAGAGGGACACCTGGATGGCTCGGTTGGTTAAGCGGCTGCCTTCGGCTCAGGTCATGATCCCAGCGTCCTGGGATCGAGTCCCACATCAGGCTCCTTGCTTGGCAGGGAGCCTGCTTCTCCCTCTGCCTCTGCCTGCCACTCTGTCTGCCTGTGCTTGCTCGCTCTCTCTCCCTCTGTCTCTCTGAAAAATAAATAAATGAAATCTTAAAAAAAAAAGATTTATTTTAGAGAGAGAGTGTGCATGAGAACACAGGCAGGGGGAGGGGCAGGAGGAGACAATCTCTAGCAGACTTCCTGCTGAGTGTAGAGCCCCACGTGGGGCTCCTTCCCACAACCCTGAGATCATGACCTGAGCCAAAAGCAAGAGTCTGACATTTAACAGACTGAGCCACCCAGATGCCCCAGACATCTGCTTTTTAAACGAGAGTAAATCTGCTCCTGAGCATCAATATATATTGACTTATTTCCACCATTTTATTTTATATTTTCCATCTACTCTCCTTATGTATGTATATATGTATGTATGTATGTATGTATGTATTTAGTTTTGGGGGTTTTTTTTCCCTCTCTTTTCCTGGTTTGTATTGAATTGCTCAAATTCTATTTATTTATTTTTACCCTTTGGGTTTGTAAGTTATATATTCTATTTTATTCTTTTGGTGGATACATTCCCCTTAAATGTTTAATGTGTGTGCTTAATCCACAAAGACGAAAGCTAAGCTGAATTTCTTTCTGTTCCTTCCAAAATATAAAAATCTCAGAGTGGCTTCCCTTTAGAAAGGTTTAAATTACATGATAGCCGTAGGGCAACATCCTAGCTAGCCTCTCAGTTTGGGTGGTCTTGCAAGCTTTGAACCAGCTCTCAGTTGCCAGTTACAAAGAATGGGTCTGGGGGTTGGGTTAGAGTTGGGGTTTTGTATGTCTTACCTGCCTCTCAGACTGAAAATATGAGGACTGAGCTCACTGCACGGTCCTTTGCAGTATCCCACTGGGGAGATAGAGGAGGTTAGCCCTCCCTTGTCACTGCCCCGAATTTAACCTGGTGCCAAGAGATTGTTGATCCTCTGATGGTTTCCACGTCAGCTAATGGTCTTGTTGTGTAGGGATGTTGAACCTGGGATATTTTAAACAATTATTTAAATGTGAAACAGAAAAACAAATTAGGCAGTTAAACCTGAGACTCGTGTTGGCCCTTACCTTCAGACCAGCCAGTATTATTATTTAGAAATAATTGATCATTGCTACTGAATGTAGGGGTTCCCCCACCGAACCACCAACTATGGAAGGTTTGTTAAATTGGCTTTTGAACACCTGCTGGATACTGTCTAGAGATTTAGGTCAAAGGCCACCTCTCCTGTCTTCAGGGGTGGCTCATTTTAGTTGGATGTGTGTTTTGTGCCAGATGTGGGGCTCATCGGTTTTACATCTGCTGACTTATTTAAGAGCATGAATGCAATAGCCCTTTAAGTAAATCCATTGTTTACGTTTTGTAGATTAGGAGACCGAAGCCCAGTGGGGTCCAAGACCAAGAAGTAGAGAGACATTGGCATGCTTTTAAACCCAGGTGATCAGTTCCTAGTCCTGTACAATTTCTCCTGTAAACAGTGGTCTTACCCAGGAGGGTCTTAGGATCCCCTGAGGAGCTCGTGAATCTGCATCTTTCTGGACCTCAACCTCCATGTCTTTGTTCAGTGGTTCCAACACGGTACCCAGAAATATGCATACTTAGCAAGCTCCTTGGATGATGTGGAAAATGGGTCTAAGGGAACCAAAGACCCCAAAAACTCTCCTGAAGAATGGAGCCAAGAGAGGATCAAAGGTCACTGCAGATGGAAAGTGACCACTAAGTAGCTATCCCTGAATATCACACTGAATTCTCCCCTCCCTGCCCTATCCTCCCCATCTTGGGATTTCATCTATGCCCTGCTCTTGCCAGGATCGCCTGCCTCACCTCTGCCTCTGGACCTCACGCCTCCCTGATGCGAGACCCCTCCTGGAGCAGGATACTGAGCTTGCGCTTGAGGGATGAGCAGATCCAGGAGAAGAGAAAAGTGTTCAGACCTAGGGAGTGGGAGCAGGAAGATCAGTCATTGTGAGGCTGGGGACTGAGTCCCTTGTTCCGAGAAGCTGGAGCAGGTGGCATTTGCATGAAGCCAGGAGGGTTTTGTCCTTCCCTTCTCCTGGACCAGCAAGAAACCAAGCCCACTGCCCTTAGAGTGAACAAAGACAGAATTTTCTCTCCATAATGCTTTAGAGAGAAGGAGACATGGAGAGGGCAAGAAAAATGCACAGAACACATAGAAACAGACGGGCTGACGGAGAGCAGATGTTTTGCTCTAAGAAAACTCCCATCTGACTCAAAGCAGCTGGTGCTTCCAGAGCCCCCCGTCCCCTTTCTCCACCAGTCACCTCAGCTCTCTTGCTCTTGGTCCTCGTTCGTCCCATCTCAGCTTCGTGGGCAGTGACCTGGTGGCCCATTCTGCATTCAGAGTGATGTCACCCAGAGGCTGTGGGGTCATTGTAGGTCCGATCTCGATCACTCCAGAAGATTTTCAGGCTCAGGCTGTGCACAGGCTTTGGACCTTGTATGATGGGCCCTGGGACCCTGGTGATTGGGGCTGGAGGAGGCACAGACCCCTGCCTCACTGTCCCACCCTGCTCTGGCTCACACTCACAATGACCCAAGACTTAATGGAACCCAAGTCTGTCTTGACTACGGAAAGGGGTGCAGAAGTGTAGTGAAAATGGGCAGAGGTGTGGGGAGGAAGTAATTGCGACTGAAATCCTGGAGGAGATGCAGAAAATAACCTTATGCCAGGCTCTGCTGCAGGGTCTGGGAGCCCGGTGCTGGCTGGCTTTCCAAAGCAGACAGGAATCTTACTATGTCTCCTTTGCTTTAGAACTCACTCTTTTTCAGAGATTTAAAACCCATTAGGGAATGGCTTAAGAAGTTAATAACCTGTTACCATTCTGGAGAATTACATCTGATGTTGTTTATAGCTATTTGGCTTACGAAAATAAATACATTAAGATTGGGAGCCAATTCTTATTCGTGCCACTTATTGAAGGCAGATCATCCAATAATAAGCAAATATCATTAATCTTAAACCCACGTGGGGAGAATTTCTTTCTTTCTTTTTTTTTTTTAACTAATTGTACTTGCGGGACTGTATTTTTTTTTAACTAGAACCTGAAAAGAAAAGTGCAGTAATACAATAAACTTTGCATCTCTGGTGCAGAATTCGATTTGTGTGGGAAAAACAAATTAACTGTGAAATGTAACCAGGAAAAGTAATGTTGATTACAAGGAACACATAATTAGGACAGCACGGATATGCACCAGGTTCCTCTTTGTTCCCACTAAGCCTGAGCACTAGTGAATAGGTATTCAATTTGGTTTTAATTATCATGGTAGTGTCGGTCATAATTTCCATAAATGACTGTTAAGTCACAGAATGGATACTAGAGTTGGAAGACTTTTTTTTTTTTCCCCTTTTAAGTATGTGAACATTTATTTCCCAAATACCAGGGCAGTCTGTGCAGGGAGAAAAAGTCACACAAAGACAGTCGTTTCTCAATATGGTAATTCCGGATTCTTTCTAAAGCCAAATCATCTGCTTCATTTCATTGGTTACGATATATTCATTCCCCGTCAACTAGGAACACTTTCTTAAATGTGAATGTGTTAGGAACCCAGAAATTTAGAAGTCTTCATCTTTGCATTAAAATGAAGCAAGGGAGATATACAGGAAAACTATCTTTTAAATTATTAAACTGTCCTGAGATATCTGACAATCGTGTGTATGAAGGTCTGTGGTGCTTTAAGGTAATAGGGACACAGAAAAGGGAGAGTGAGCCTCTGCAGGGGTGAGAGCATGGAAAGGGAACTTGACATTGGGTTTTGATGGATAAATAAGAGTTCACTAGCGAGAGAAGGGAGAAATGGGTAGAGTCAGAAAAGGGTGTAAGGCGTTCACGGAACAGAGTGAAACTCGGGAGGCTGGAAAGCATGGCCAGCAGGAGAGCAAGTCTGGAATGGCAACATTCTTGCCAGCTCCTTCATCCATCCTGACTGCCTTCTCTCTTCCCTGATCTCTTTTCTCATCTTAACCAGAGCAGAAGCCTCAGCTCCACTCTCCCTTCTTCTAGTCTTCCCTTCTCTCCCCTGTCTTCAGTGTTGCAGCCAAGGGCGTCTTTTTGAAAAGCAAATCTTAGACTCTGAATCTCTCACAAAACAAACTGAGGTTTGCCTGGGGGAGGGGGTTAGGGAGAGGGTGGTGGGGTTATGGACATGGGGGGAGGGTATGTGCTATGGTGAGTGCTGTGAAGTGTGTAAGCCTGACGATTCACAGACCTGTACCCCTGGGGCTAATAACACATTATATGTTAATTTTTTAAAAAGGCAAATCTTACATCATTCCCCATTGCCCTGGGATCAAGTCCAGATCTGCTGGCTCCAGCCATCATCTCAGACCTCAGGACATGTCCATCACCTTCTCTCTCCCTAAGCTCCCACCACTGTCCTCTTTGGCCTTAAACCTGCCAGCCTTGTTCTCTCCTCTGAGCATTTGCACATGCTGTTCCCACTGCCTGGCAAACTCATCATTGTCTAAAATAAACATTTCCCCCTTCCTTTTCCCGTCCTCCTCCCACTTATTCTCAGAGTCTGTTGTCTCGTCTCGTCTCATCTTGTCTCATCTCTTCTCTTCTCTTCTCATTTTGCATAGCCTGTATACAGTTTATGATTATTTCTTGCATTTGGATCCATGTGTTTTTTTTTTTTTTGGGGGGGGGGTCTGTCCTCCTCATCAGAAGACAGGCCCCCCGGAAGGAGGAATACTTTGTCTTGCTCACAGCTGTACACCCAGCGCCTGGCCCTGTGACAGGCCCTCCTAGATCCCGGACAATGTCTGCTCGAGAGAGGAGATGAGGGGCTGGGTTCCAGAGGGCCGTGTGTGCCAGGCTGTGAGCTGGAGACCTTGTCCTGTGAACAATGGGAAGCCAAGAGCGAGATTTCACCAGGCCTGCCGTGAGCACGGTGTGGGTCTTGCCTGACACAGAAAATTAAGTTTAAAATATTTTCAGTAATTTTACTCATTCCATGACTTCACTGGCATCCCTCCGTGGTGATGTGATGATGGGAACAAAAAGCGATTTTCATTTCTCGAGCAAAACATAAAACCTATTCCTGCAGGGCCTTCTGCGCACAGAATGAAAACTGAACCCACTGCCCGTGCAGAGGGCCGGCGGAGCTGCTTAGCGGGAGGGGTGGCGGGTCACTGACAGCACAGGGGCCTTTGGTTTGCAATTTTAAGGGGACATAAAATGCTGGCTGGCTTTCACAGGACACCGGGCTGAGCTGTGGAAAACTGTAAAATCTCCCTGCTGCAGTATAAATATGGGATGAAAGTTGATTAACAAATTTTATGTTGTTATCTGAGCCTTCTATCCATTTGCACTTGAATTAAAAAGACAGAAATTGAGTTCGGGCTGGACAGGCGCTTTTCACCAGGCGACACAGGCAGAAGAAAAGAGGTTTAAATTCCTTTTTCACCTGAAATCTTTATCTGGCAGAGGATTTTCTAGGATGTTGCTCTGCTGGATTTCTGCAGAATAACTACCAAGTTTAACATGGGCACCCAGAATATATAGAGACAGCAAGAAGGGCACCTCCTGAATTTTCTTCTGGGGCCAGGCCATTCTTGCTGCCATGGGCACTTTATTTTTTGTGACTGCAGCTCCCCCTCCCCCTCTCCAGTCCCTCCCCGGACTGCGTGCAGCCTTGGGGGCTACTTCCGGTCCATCTCTGCCCAGCCCCCATGACCTCTCAGCAGACACTGGGGACTGTTCTTCCAGTCCACCCTGCTCCCCGCCCCCCCCCATGATGCCTCATTAAGCACACAATTAAATTCTTTGACGTAATTCTCACGGCCTGCGGCAATCTGTCCATGGGTGCCTACCTCTCTGAACTTGCCCCCGTCTTCTCTGTCATCGTCCCACATTGACATGCCCTGCCGTGCTCCATTTTCCAGGCTCACCTGTCAGTTTCCTCGTTCCACAAACCATCGGGTATGTTCTCATCACCTTGCTTTGCTCCTGCTCTTTCTCCAGCCTGGACTGGCCCTATTCCCACCGTTCCAATTCTCTGCATCCTTCAAAGCCCAGTCAGGAGGCATGGGCAGCCTTTAGGAAACCTCTAGAATTTTCCAGAAGCAATCCTGGGAGACTGTAGTATTCCCCAGATTGTCTGGTGGTAAGATTCACTGGGCAAATGCCAGATGTGGAGGGCTGCATTTGCCGGGTGAAGAAAGAGAAATTTCATCCAAAGAGAGGCGTGTTCATCGAAGGACCTAGGGTCGTGGTGCTGGATGATGCCAGTGCCCACTTCAGCTTGGGTCCTGTGGCTTCACTGTCATGCCACTGAGCAGTCCCAGGAGGGTTCGCTCCATCCACGTACCCACACAGAGCTGTGACCTGTTGGGGCTCAGTTCACACTGGGTTCCCTTTCTGAGCCCTGCTGGATCTCCTTCCACACTTTTGTACATGCGTCCCACGTCCATAGCCTTCTGACCATGTGACTCCCTCAGCAGAGCCCATAAAGAGCCAAGAAGCCGCTCTTGGCTCATGTACATCCAGTGCGTTCTGGGTCTCTTGGCTGGCGAACCTGGCTTCATAACTGTGTCCAACACCCAACAAAAAGAAGCTGGTTACATCCTTGCCTCATTGATGGCCAATATCCCCAGCTTTCATCTCCACCCCCCTTTCCCTACTTTGTGCCTCATTTCCACAATGTCCCTGCCTACCCAGTGTCTGTTCTCTATTCTTGTCTCCTGTCTGTGGTCTGGCATCTATCCCTCACCCCCAAATCTTGATTTGAGTTCTCACCTCTGGCTTTTGGCTTTGATCTCCTAGACCTTGGGTTCTCCAGAATAATTCTCTCTGCTTTGCCTGCCTTGGATACCATCCGTTAATCAATGACAGGCATGGACTTTGGGTTTGCCTCAGCCCAGGGAGAGAACTCAGCCTATGTCAGCATATGAGTCCCTGTTGCTCACTAAGCCAACACAAAATCTATTAGTCTGGCCTTCAAGGCTCTTCTCACTTCCACGCCCACGAATCCAAGCCATCCTTGCTCCCGTGACCATTACAGCTCTTGAGCACACCATGAACTTGGCAATCACTGTGGTATTCCAGGGCTTTTTAGGGGGCCTCTGTGGAGTATGAGAGTCCTTCAAATTCAGATTGCACAACCAGCACTGGGTTCAAAGCCCAGTACTACTAGCGTCTATGTGACCTTGGGCATGCCAGTTAACCACACTGAGCCTCAACAGACTTCTCTGAAAATGAGAATAATACCTCCACTTTGTTGTAGTGGGATTCCGGTGACACAGTGCCTAGTACGTGCCCTCCCCTCCCCACAGCGGCATGCTAGCACGAGGCTCTTCTCTGCCCCATCATGGACGGTTGAAATGATGCTGATGGTTGAAAGTTGCTTATGGGAAGGTGCAGGCACGATTCCCTCTGAGAGTTAGTGAGCCCAAGGCTCAGAAGGTAGAAGCTGCTCCTGGATGTGAGCCCCACTCCTCTGCGGCCACATGGGCAGCTGACCCGAGTATGAATTCCAGGGGCCCCAGGGCCCTCACCATATCCTCTCCTGTTACATGTTGGGGCTTCAGCTTCAGAATCTCTCCCAGCACTGCCCGGGGAGCTGTCACTTAGCAAGCCCCTGAGCTGAGATGATGCCGTGGCACCAGAGTAGCGGGTCTCTGAGGAGCACAAGCGCAGTTTCTCCACGTCCTTCCCTCCTGGCCGGGAGGCCGTGCAGACTGCAGTGGACAGGGACCTCCATGGGCAACTGAGAGACCAGTTTCTGCTTCCACTGCTGATTCACAAAATGACCCTTGGAGAACATCTTCCTCTCCTCATGCCTCAGTTTCCTTAATAGAAAAGTACAAACACTGGGCCAAAAGATCTCTAAAGTCCTTTGAAATGCTTACAGTGTGGTTCTTGTCAGGGAAGGGACCGGTCACCGTCTCCTACCTGCCCACACCCAGCCCTGAACCTGACGTCACTCTCCGCCTGCGGAGGGCAGAACGCCACAGCTCGCCCACTGCACGGGGCTCTCGGTGCTTGTTCCGCCCTGTAAGTGTTCATAGAAAATTATAGAAAATATGTGATTATACTGTTTTGTGCCTACCCTATACTAGGCACTTGGCTCATGTGCTAGAATGAATCCCACCTTGTATTCGTATGAATTTCCCCCAAAGCAGACTCTGGAACAAGGATTTTGGTGCAAGTAGTTTATTTGGGGAGTGGTCACAGGAGGCCTGAGGCATGAGCGGGTAGGAGAGGCAGAGAAGGAGAGAATGATTAAGGGCGCATTAATGGGCTGGGCACAACCCCCAGGGGACACTGAGAAATAGGGGCACATGTCAAAATTGCACTTTCGTGGGGAGGAGCTGGGGGTAGGGAGAGGGTGGTGGGGTTATGGACACTGGGGAGGGTATGTGCTATGGTGAGTGCTGTGAAGTGTCTAAAGTTGGCGATTCACAGACTTGTACCCCTGGGGCTAATAATACATTATATGTTTATAAAAAAATTTTAAAAATGTTAAAAAAAAAAGAAGGGGTGTTCAATTTTTCAAAGAGGCATTGCATGGAATACAGGAGGCCGTGGGCCAGGTTTGAAGGGCTCCCTGGGTGTTGGACAGTCTCTTCTTGGTACGAATTCTCTGGCACTTCGTACCTCCCGAGTGCACCCATCAGGCTGCCTTTGACACCTTTATGCAGAGGGACACCAATGACCAGAACCACCTGCCAGGGACCTCTGGGGCCAGTTGGGATCCATGATGTGCCAGAATCAGCTTGCACCAGTATCTGAGGGCCAATGGCCAACTTTTCAAGAATTTTTGCTAGCTGGTCGTGAAACACAGCCATTATTAAAAATTGGCATTTTACAAACTGATAGTTAAACCAATTAGACGAAAGGGAAAGGTAACAGATACATTTTACCCAATTATTTAACTACATTTTGCTTTTCTCTACGCTCTTGAGGTTATCCTATTCATAGGGTGAGAATAGAATATGATGATGCATAGGGATGTCAGCCCCTCCGGGAAGAGTCACACCACGGGAACGGGTAAATGCTGTCAGGCCTTTTTCTTTTTTCCCCTCCAAAGAACAGGTGATCAAACATTTACCAACATTCTTGGTTGGGTTGCGATCAGCAGGACGCTGACTGTGTCTGCTACGTACCTCATTGTAGCTTATTATGTGCCTTAACAGTCAGGGTATTAAATGACCTACAAAATCATTAAGAGGTCTGAACAAACAGGTGACAGGCTAGGCTTCCAGGGGCCGTTCCCCAATCATCCCCACCGAACTGAGGCCCTAAGGCTGTTGCTGCCTCTGCCACAGGCAGGGAATGGCAGGCGGGAAGCCGCTAGGGGGATCCGGGAGTCCCCTGCCCATGGCGGTCCCACTGCCCCCTGCCACCGTGACCCACATGAGCGGCAGGCCTCCTGCCCTGCCTCCTCTCTCCTAGGGGGGACTTAATTCTGACACCATGCATGTGATGTGCAGTAAAAAAAAAAAAAAAAAAAAAAAGTCACATCTGGATCTCCAGCTGCGAGGAAGTCTGGAAAAGGCGTTCGATTTCTGGCTTCTGTGTGAAGGGCAGGGTGACGCTGCAGGGTGACGCTGCATGCTGGCCAGGCACCTGCCGGCGGCCTCTCTTCCTCACCTGCCCCGGAGCAGCGCAGCTTGGTGGCCTTCTTTGTCCCCAAAGCCCCGTGCAAGGCCTGGTATGCAGTGGGAGTTCAGTAGGTGTGTATTAAATAAATCAATGACTCTAGAAAGGGAAATTTGGTCTTCAATGGTTGTCAGGAAGTAAATTCTGAGAGGGGATTGGGGCTCAGCAAGAAATAGGTCAACTGAAAGCTGCTTCTTCCCTTTCTGTCCCCCTCCTGCTCTCCTGCCCCCCTCTCCTTTCCCTCCCTCTCTCCCAGCCTCCCTCCTCCTCCTCCTCTCTCTCTCTTCCTCCCTGCCTCTCCCTCAGTTTCCATCACCAAGAAACCCACTACTTCTGCAGACATAGGGGAACCCTTCGAACCGGCCCATGGCCTCCTGTATTCCAGGCAATGCCTCTTTGAAAAATTGAACACCCCGTCTTCAAGGCAGTCCCTCTGTGCCGCAGGAATACCAGGTCTGGGGAGGCGCCTCATCAGAACTCAGGTCTGGAAGACACGGGCCGGGAAACACGCACTGGGTTGTTCCTGTTGAAAACCACGTTCCATAAATGCTTTCTATTCTATCCAGAAGCCCTTTGACGAGTGCAAAGCGCCGAGTCTGCTGGGTCTGGGAAGTGGCTCCTGACCTCGGTGTGGGGAATGGGGTAGCCCTAGGAGCCAGGCCTTGTTGGGGTAGAGAGCAGAAATCTCCAGTTCAGCTGGGGCTGCTGTGCTGGGGAGGGTCCTAGGTGCCTCTCTTTCCAAGCCAAGCCCACCTCTACCCCTCTGGTGTCGAAGGCTGTGCCTGAGGCACGAAGGAGGCTTCACCCTCCTCTCCAGGCAGCAGAGGCAGGATCTGGATCCTTCCGTCTCTTTTCATCCTGTCCGTGCTGGGGTCCTATGGAAGGAAGAGGGGATCCTCCTCTACAGGCCCAGCCTCCTCCTCTTCCCTGTCCTAACCTGCAGGTCTCCCCAAGTTCTGACACCGAGATTAGGTTCGGTTTCACACCCAAACCCATTTATTTAAAAAACTGTCTTTAAAAAGGGCCAGAAGTGGGGCGCCTGGGTGGCTCAGTGGGTTAAAGCCTCTGCCTTCGGCTCAGGTCATGATCTCAGGACCCTGGGATCGAGCCCCGCATCGGGCTCTCTGCTCAGCCGGGAGCCTGCTTCCCCGCTCTCTCTGTCTGCCTCTCTGCCTACTTGTGATCTCTCTCTCTCTGTCAGCAGACAGGTGCCGTGTAAGTGTTGGTGTCTTGTCTGGTGTGAGACCAACTGAGCAAGAAGTTTCCGGGTCCGGTGGAGGGCGTCCCGAGGAGGCTGAGCGGCGGCCCTCTATCAGGGACACCGGCTGGCAACATGCACAGTAGAATGCTTCCTTGGGCTGTCGTTGAGCCTGAAGAATGGATAGCAGCTCAAGAAGGGTCAGCTAATGGTTCTGGACTGAAATCAAGAAGGTGAAGGTTACTGGGTGTGTAGCCAGGCTTTCTTGTTGTGACTGTGGCTGCGTGGAGGTCCTACCTGCCCGGAGAGGAAACTTTTACCTGCAACATCCAGTGTCTCCATGTGCAGCACCGACCTTGGCAAGACCCAAGATAACACGGCTCTTTTCTAGTTTCCTTATTCCCTTTGTCCCAGTCTTGTGGCTGGAGTGTCCTATGCTCATTGCTGACCCTGGACCTTTGCTTCGCTCCAGCTCTCTGCACCCCCATCCCCAGAATGCCCCATGTGCTCTGCTTTTCTTACTCAAGTATGATACCCCTGCGAGGCCATCTCAAGCCCCCTCCCCCAGGAAGCGCTGACCTACCTGCCCGTGCTTCAGGCGCCCAAGCACCTGGCATAGCCTCAGAGCCTCAACGGCCGTCATTTCTTCCTCCATCCCGGCAACCCTGGCAGGCTGCCGTCATTTCCCGCTTTTTACAGGTGGACACACTGAGGCTAGGAGAAGCCTGACGTGACCCCAGGGAGAAAGAGCTGGGGCACCGGCAGCCGTGGCCACTCTGCTTTGCGCGGACGGCCTTACTTTCCTGGAAGATCACTTGACATTCTCGAGCAGCCGTTCCCAAGCTTCAGGATGCACGAGCGTTGTCGCAGGGACTGTTCCAGAATAGGATGGCCGAGCTCCCCAAGCAGACGTTCTGGTGAAGGACCAGGGGCGGTGCACGGCTTGCCACGGGCCTGGCGTGGTGATGACTGGTCTGGTCCCGCTTGGAGGAATGCTGCGTAGGTGCAGACACGGGTCACAGCGGGTGCCTGGGATTCTGTTCCTTCCCCAGACTCACCGAATCGAAATCCATCAGGTGAGAGGTGGTTTTATCATCCAGAAAGCAAACAAAAGCTGATGGAGAGTCCAGCCCGCCCGACGAGCACTGAATTGTACGTGCTTTATCTTCTCTAGGTCGTTCTTCCGCAGCAGTTCAGCTCCTTGGAGGCCCAAACAACGGCACTTAACTCAGCATTGTCCCTGAACCAGAGTGGTGCTGGTCTGGTGACCGATGTCACCCGGCTGCGCGTGCATTCCGGAGAGAGGCATTCCGGGAGCGGACGGGGAAGGAGCTCCTGCACCTGTCTCTCGCCTCTTGTCCCTGTGGGGCTGAGTCCCTCCTGTCGCCTAAGGACCTGCTTGGGCCCTTTCATTCCACAGCAGACTTTTAGTACCTCCCCAGAGGGCAAATGACATGCCCCTGAGCCTTTGGATCCTTCTTCCATGAATTTACATGGGATTAGCACTGTCCGTGGAAGGAAAGCTTCAGGCAAGTTCCCGTCCTATGTTAGGCACATATTAGGCCCCCAACATCTGCTTTCTCCTTCCACATCCTCTTCTTGGGAAGACATTTCATCCACCTTGAACATCCCCAACATGGGGAACCATGGCTTGCACATAGCACCTGTTCAATTAATATTTTAGATTCCTACATAAGTCTCAGAAATGACAGTGTTGTTGTTGCAACACATGGGAACCAGTGTGTGTTATACACATGTGTTGTTCTCGCTCCCAGGTGTGAGATCCCTCTGGCACCCAGTCCGATGCCTTTGCTGAACTCCCTTCTAGAAGTATTTTTTTCCCCTGATTGAATGGTTATTTACTTGTCAGGGTGAAAACTGGCAAAGGGGAAAAGGTGTGCTTCTCTGTTACCCCCCCCCAAAAAAATCAATATCTTTATCTTAAAGCTACTCCAGGCCCAACCAGACTCCTTCCGTACCCAAAGTGTCTCCATCAGTTGCTTTCTCATTAAAAATGGAAATAATAGTAGTTGCTTGATGCATCTTTAAAAGTCTGTGAAAAAATTTCACAGTGCATTCATTAGTATGCTCTCATATTGTCGCTGCATGATATAATACAGGCTGAGATTGGGACAGATGGTAGAGCACCTATTGTATCTCTGTCAAACAAAACCAAAGCCAAACAAAACAAAGAAAAGTACAAAAGCCCATTGCTGGTGACGTTGTGGTGGCACAGGCACACATACTGTGGAGGACTATTGAGCAGTAAATGTCAAATAATAGAAGTTTTCACTTATTTTTACGTTAGAACACCAGTTCTAAGAGCTACCAGAGTGTAATCATAAAAGAGGGACAATTTAAGTAGGCATCAGTGTAATTTATGAGGGTGAAAACAAGAAGCAACTCAAATGCAGAAAAATAGGAGAAAGGTTACATGAGTTATAATATGTCAACATCATGGGATACTTCACAGCACTTAAAAAGGCTAAACACAAATCCTTTATAGAAACAGGGACTGATTTAAAATAAATATCAAAATATAATTTTATGTACATTCTGATAAAAATAATGCAAAATTCTGTATTTGCATGGAGACATAAAGATCAGAAAGGAACAAAAAGATATGAACGTGTCTGCTTTGTTACGTTGGTGACACTAAATTTGTTTTATGTACATAATATCTTTCTATATTTTAAATCCCCCAAATAGCCCTGTGAGGCAGGTTTTACTACCTCCATTTCTCAGATGAGGAATCAGGCACAAATATTTTATTAAATCACCACATCTGAGAAAAGATGAATCAGGCCTTAGAATGAACCTTGCCCCACTGACCCTCAAATCTGTGCTTTTTAAAAATTAAGCATTCACAAATTATTTTCGACAACTGCGCATTTGGTGTTGCTTTCTCTTGAGAAGAACTCGTTCTCAGTTGGCCCTTATTTCATCTTAAAATAATGTAGACAGATACAGAAATTCATTACAGTATTTATTACATGTACCCTGCCTAATTTATGAAGTGTGGTGTATTGTTACATGCACCCCATGTTGTACACGTAGTTATAAACCATTTCTCAGTAATCATGGCGCCTCCCACGTAGACGGTGGACTTGGCTATGTGATGTGTCTTGGGCAGTGGGCCTTTGGCAAGAATGACACAAGCAGATCTCAGTTAATATGGGTGAGCTGGGCTTGGAACCCATCCACCATGTTTTGAGGAAGCCCAAGCCTGGCCATAGGGGAGACTGCATGGAAGAGAATGCAGATGCCCCAGAAAAGAGCCCCAGATGAACTCCCAGCATACAGGCAGCATCAGCTGCCAACTACATGGCCACATGGAGAGATCATCATGGCTGACCCAGCCCCCATCAAGCCTTTGGCTGACATTGACTCTTGTTGATGCCACGTGGACCGAAGAACCACCCAGTGAGCCCAGCGAATCCCTATAACCATGAGAAATAATAAATCTTTATTGTTTGAAACCATGAAGTTTTGGGATCGCTTATTGTCTATCAATATAGGACAAAAAATACCAGACACCATAAAAGAAAAATGCAAAGTACCTGGATAAACTTAGCACATAATAAGTGTTTAGTTAAATGTACAGGAGGAAGAAGGGGTAAATTCTATAGCTTGGCATTAAGATTCACTTTGGATTGTCCACTGCAGATTGCTTTTTCATAAGACAAGCTCTCCTTGGAACTGGATTGATCTGTAAACCAGGCCAGCAGGCAGGACTGCTCCGGGGGGGTCCTTCCTTGAGGGCAGAGTGTGCAGTTCCAGAGCACAGGAGCATTGTCCTTTGTGAAATGTCAGATCCTTTAGAAGCTGGAGAGTAACAGTCACTGCTTGGTAATTGTCCTGCCCCCTGCTGGTGTTTCCATTCTTGGCTCCCATAATAAAGTTCAGTCCTATGCTCATTTTTTATCTTCCTAAATGTAGCCTGCCATGCCACAGCCATTTGTATTAGGGTCTTCGACAACCACGATTGTTCCCAGCTATCGCATCTCTGCTGCCCGTGCCTCAGTTCCGGACCCCATCATCTCTCCCTTCAATAATGCTAGCAGCCTCTAACAAGTCTCCCGGTATCTTGGGTTACACTCCTTGATTCCATTCTCTGTAGCAGGCAGTAGGCCAGTCCTAAAGCACAGATAGAATCATTTTATTCTGTTCTTTAAAGCCCTCCAGTAGGCTCCCCATTGCCCATCATCTCCAACTAGAATATGCATGTTTCATAGGGTATGGGCTAGGAATGACATTCATAGCTTAATACATGTGGGAAACCCTGGATGAAACAAAGTTAACTGGGTACTTTTGTTGTGTGTTTGTTACAGGACTTCTCAGAGCCTTTAATATGCTGATGTGAATTGTGAATCTCTAAAAGGATCATATAAAAGGCAGCATTTACTAAATTTACTTTTTTGGCAGGCTGTCTTTGCTTCTATTGAGTTAATGCTTAGACTTGTGGAAACATTGCAAGTTCCTTAGCTCGGCACACAAGCTTCTTCATGTGCTGACCTATTTATCTTTCTAGTTCAAGTCCCTGTGCTTCTCTCAATTTCTTGCTTCCCGACAACTTGGTGCCTTTACGTCTGCATTCCCTTTGTCCAAAATCACCCATTCTGCTCCTTCATAGCCTAGTTAATCTGTATTCATCGTCCAAATGTCAGGTCAGTCTTTCTTCCTCTGGGAAATATCCTATCACCGTTTGACCGCACCCCACTCACCCACCCTCCGCATCTTGGGCTGAATTATAGATGTTCACCCCACCATATCCCATGATTTGTCCTGTTATAGTCACTTCCACACAGCCTCATAATTGCCTGATAGTCTTTCCTTCTGGATAGCAAGTCCTTTGGGTAGGGCTGATTGCTTGGCACTTGTGGGCTTTTAATAAGGGTTTATTGGAAAAATGAGTACTGGAAAGAAGAAGCAATTTGGAGAAAATTATTGTTGACTAAGAACTTCCTGAGACCAGTCACACTGGCAGTAGATGACTTTTCAGGGGCTCGTCCCCTCAGAGCCCAAACATGTCTCTCATATTGACCTTATCCCACAGATACTCCTCGGGTATGATCTCCTGGGACCAAGGACAATCCCATGAACAGAACTGGGTCAGCTCAATTTATTCTCTGAAGATTGGTACCTAGCAGTTGTTAGATTGTCTGTCAAGCTGCACACTCCTAAACTCTGGAGCCCTCGTGGCCATTTTGGGTATGAGCAGAGGGGAACCGCTCTGTGGAGGGAGAGAGAGAGGGAAAAAGAGAAGGCAGAGGGATTATCTGGAAAGAATCAAAGATGGGGAGTTCAGGTGGCCTGCGTTCCCCACCAGTCTTCCATTTCTCCTTTCAGGACTACCGGAGGTCTGGCTTTGTTGCCTTTTTGAGTTATGAGAGTATCATCCCAATGAATTTCCTTTTATCCACTTAAGCTTATTTGAAGGGGGTTTATCTTGTGTTACCATGAGGGGCTTTACTAAGCAACATCCAGTTCTTTTTCCTTAAAAAGCTCAAAATGGGACTAGCCCTGCGAACGTGCTTCTGTTTGTCACAGCCACGTTGTGAATATTAATGGCAATGCTTATGCCGGTCGACTGTGCATTGAGAATATGAAATATGTATGTCACTTAAAAACAAATGACCGTCAACATCACGCCTGGGCTGAGTTAGTCTCACCCAGGTGGTCACAGCTGACGCCGAGGGGAGCGAAGGCAGTGCATTTATGCCGGGCTCTGCGGATCCCGAGGTCAGGACCTAACTGTGCAGACTCAGGAAGGTGGCGTCTTACTAATGATTTGTTGCCATGAACGTGACGCATTGGTAGATTTATACAGGGAAAAATGTTAATAAGAGATACTTTGAGCCACATCTCTGCTTTGCTGAGTTGTCATTCATTAAGCAAATTTGAGGCAACATAATTGCTACAAGATTCTACATATTTGCAAATGAATTTGTGAATTTATTTGGGAAATGAATGGGTTTTAAGTTGGCTTGTTGGACTAATTCTATCTTGTTGCCAGGAGATGTTTCGATGATGGGTTTCTCAGAGTTCTCAGGGTGGGTAACAGTTTTCCATTGACAAAATAACAGACAGACAGGCTTGGATTTAAATTCTGACTCTGTCACTTACTAGTAGTGTGAGAGCGACACACTTACTCCTCTGAGTCTTAGTTTCCTCATCCGTCAAATGGGCACAATGGTGCATATAGAGTTGTTGCGGGATGAAATTTGATATTGTGTGTTAAAAATTAACATCTGATAATTGGTACTTATTATTTCACCTTTACCTGTCTTTTGATTGTTCCTCTTGGAAACAATATTGTTCTTAAAGGAAATTTCCATTCGTATAATCATCGACACATGTAACTGTGTGACTACAAGTGTGGGATTTGGGCTGGATCGGAAGGGTGGATGAGCCAGTTACCCATGACCACACCTGTCACAGGTACGTCTGTGAGAGGCCATGGGGGGCACATACACATTACATCCAAAGTGAACCTGACCTTGCAACTTATGACAGAGAAGTGTGTGTTTGGCCCATACACAACTCAGGGAATGGACTTGGCCCCTTGGGGGGTACCTTAGAGTTATTAATTGGCTGGTTGACCTGCTTCTTTGAAGGATTTGTCTTTCTTGAGTGTTCTGTAAGATTCTAAACCCCTTTCGGAAAGTGGCCAACGAGCAGCGGTTTTTGAAGGCAGGATGCATGATGGGAATGACATGGAATTGGGAGTAAATCCTGCATTCTCGTTATTTTGACCTTTATCTGTTTCTTTGCTTCCGGGCTCATCATTTTACCACCTGGATTCTGTTTCTGTATCTGTGAGATGAAGATAATAATGTCACCAGATGACAGAAATGTATGTTTATTTCCTTCCTTCCTTCCTTCCATGAATGAGATGCTAAGGGCTAGGGATCTAGCAGTGAACTAAACCGACCAAATGTTACCCCCATAGAGCTTGCCTTCTATTGGGGGAAGGGGCAAGATAATAAATATCTCAAAAAAGTAAAATGCAGAGTTTGTCACTTTGTGCTCACTGACTGCCAAGGAGTACAGTGTTCAGAGAGGAAAGAATGGAGGCATCGGCGGGGGGGTGGGGGGGGCAGTTACCAATTCAGGACAGACTGGTGAGGCAAGGACTCTCTGAGATGGTGGCATTCGAAGGGAGCGGCGGGGCAGCTCGGGATGCTCTTGGGGTAGAGTTGGGGGGCATCCCAGTGGAGGACCCAGCACGGGTGAAGGACTTGAAGTGAGAGAAGGTCTGGGGGTTCCAAGGAGCATTGAGGAGGTGGAGTGGGGATGTGGAGTCCTTGAGGGGGAGAGAAGCAGGAGGGAGGGTGGAGGGGTAGGCAGGGCAGACGGTGGCCTTGGGAACCCTCTCAGGACTTTGTTACCCAGGTGTCACGGGCGCTTCTGGAGAACTAAGGTCACTGCCATAATCTGATCTGACTTAGTCTTAACAGTGCCATCTAGACTTGCTGTCCCACATGGAAGCTACACATGCCTGGAACTGTGGCTGATGCGCTGGAGGGACTGGGTTTTCCATTTTATTTCATTCGAATTGATTTAAATTTAAATTAAAAAATAATTACTTGATTCAGTGATTGGAAAACTTTTTAAGTGTGTTTGAAACAACTTGGGTATATGAATCTGCTTTTTCAACTGCACAGTTATGAGATCTACATATAGATTAGGTACTTGCAACAAAAATTCACCGTCTGAATTGAGGTGGGATGGAATTGGGAAAGACACCCCTATTTCCAAAACAAAGGATGAAAAAATTAAGGTTAAAATCAATCAGTCATATTGCTTATATTCATTTTATGTTAAAATAATATTTTGAATCTATTGGGCTAAATAAAATATAGTATCATTAATTTCACCTGCTTCTTATATTTTTGAGACGTAACTTCTGGAAAACTTAAAAAAAACACAGCTCACATTCTCTTTCTGTTGGAGAGCACTGACATAGAAAAAGCCTTGTACCAAGCTTGGCACATTATTAATGAATTCATTCATTCATTCATCACAAATGTATCGGGTGCTTCCTAGGGACGGAGCCCAGTGCTCACAAAGGGGGAGATACAAGTGCTCTCTGCCCTCGTGGGACGTCTAGTTGGGGAGACAGACAAAAGAAAAAAAGTAAAGCAATGCAAAATTTGGTATATGCTATGGAGGAAAGAAATAGGGGTCTGAGAAAGAGCGTATTGGGGAGCAGATGTTAGATGGGTCTCCGAGGTGAGGAGTTAGAACTGCCCGAAGATGATTATCAAACTGTCACACCAAAGTGCCTCTTAAACCTTCAAATGCTCACAGAGTGAGTTACTGTCAATGTCTGTGTTCTCAGGGGCAAGGCATTTGGCTGGAACATGATCCTACTGAGAATAAATCCCAAGTCTCAGTCGACATTTCACACAGGGTGTCTGCCCCACTGGCACGTGTGAGGTGTCGACGAGAATGGAAGACATCGTAGGGCCTCTTGGGAGATGGAGGGAAACACAAAACAGGTTCTAGTTTTCATCCAGTTTCGCTGGAAAGGGAAAAATGTAATGGTGCAAATGTTAAGACAGGGTGTTTTCAGGGCTGAATCAAGGTCATGTGGGAGCATGGTTGGCCTCTTGGACCGAAGAGGATGAGGGGCTGGGGAAGACAATGTAGCACTTGGGTCTGAAGCTGGTTTGGGCTTGAAGCAGGTGGAGGGGACCAGGGAAGGTGCTTCCGGTGGGAGACAAAGGTCAAGCAAAAGGTCTGAGGTGCGACCTAGTGGCCGAGGCTCAGGATGCTTCCGGAAGGAGGGGAAACCATTGCTGTTCCTCTGCAACCCAAACGGTGGGTCTGGTCTTCTGACTTCCTAGAAGTCACCAAATTACTGGGCTCTGAGAGAAATGAGAGTTAAATACAGACTGGGTGTTACTAATAAAAATATACCACCTGAGTTGAGATATTCTGTAATTATACAAGCATTCTAGAGTTTGAAAATTGAGGATGAAGGAAGAAAGAATAAAACTCAAATTAGTATTTTTTTATAGTCCTTGAATGTTGAAATAGTATTTTGGATATGTTGGGTTAAATAGGTTATATTAACATTAATTTCACTGGTTTCTTTTTACTTTCTTTAAAAGACTGGAACTACTAGAGAATTCTGGATGGTAAACATGGTTTGTGTTCTGTTTCTATGGGAGAGCATGGCCCATGGCCCAGCCCATGGCTCCTCTCAGTGAGGGGTCTTCTGGTGTGCCCAGGGTCAAGGCTTCCAGAAACCCCTGTGGCTTGTTACGAGTCGACATAAGATGTTGAAGTCACAGCCTCACTGTGATGGGAGAGGTTTAGACCCTCTCCTTGGAAGTGAGAAAGTGGTTCTTTGGTCAGATGTGTCCATATTTCTCTCCACTGAGAGCCTCCCTTCAGTATCACATTACAAGACAATTATTACATTACAAGAAACTTGTCCTAATTTTGTAAATCACATGTAAAGGAAGTGAGATCTTGGCCTCTAGTCCCATGGGGTCCCACAATTCAAACTGCCTCGATCATGAGCAAGTCTTCACCCCTTATGCAGTCGTGGAACCATTGGTAATAGTAAAGGTTTCTTGTTCATTAGTGTAGCAGCCCCTCCTACTTCCCAGATGGGAAACTGAGATCCAGAGAGAGACAGAGACTAGTCCGGGGGTCCTGCTGTCCACGGTCTGTATCCTCAGCAGCTCCCTTGTAAGTAGAATTCCATGGAAAGAGAGTCCACATCATCAGGGGACCAGCGGGAAAGTAGGCCGCTCCTCTCCTGGCCTCTCAGTGTAGAACAATAAAACCAAGATTTACTGAGCAGTGACCTGAATGGGGACAAGTGCTAGCAAGGTGATGGTGGCCTGGTTAGGAGTGAGCGTCTCATTACCAGATACATCCCTAGCCTCACCTCTGTCCCTGCCAGTCAACAGTAACTTCCTGGAGGCCTGGAGGCTGGGGCTGCCTAGCTGGTTTTCAGGGGATGAGTGCTGGCTGGGTGGGGACAGCAGTGGCTCAGGGGGACACACATGGGCACAGGGGACTGGCGGTCTGGCCCAGGGCTCAGGGCTGGGAACCAGGCAGGGAGAGATAAAGCTTGTCCTGGTGACGGGACTTCCCGGGTGCTGTTTATATGCATATCTCCCTGCCCTCTGAGTCCTGTCCCCCTGCCCAGCCTCCAGCCCTGGAAGCCAAGCTGTGTCACACACGTCACTTTGATGCATTCCAGGCCACGTGTTTAGGCAGAAACGTGAGATGGAGGAAAGGCTCAGCCTGATGCGGGATCTGGGAACTGAGAGAGCTCCAGCAAGGAACATGCCTGAGCTCCGCAGAGCCCACAGATGTCTTGGACACAAATCCTAGGGGGCTTTTTAGCGGCCATACCCCAGGGCTTGGGGGGGTAGTTCGAGCAGCTCTGCCCACCCCCACCCAGGGGATGGGAAGGACTTCAGTGGGAATGTAGTTAGGGAGTGGGATGGGCAGCTCCTGCTCCCCAGTGTCCCCCGTGGCCGCAGCTCTGTGTGACTGACAGCATTTCACATCCCTAAAAATTACATTTTTTATCTGAAAAGAAACACTCTGAAATGTTACCAACAGTAAACGTCTTTGGGTGCTGAGTCTATGGATGATTTTTCTATCTCTAATTTTCTTTTCTTTACTCTGAACATTTTCTCCACTGAGCCTCTATTACTTTATAACAATAATATTTGAACAAAGTTTTGGGTCTTTTTTTTTTCTTCTGCCCAGAAGGCAAGATATGACTTCCATGGAGCAGATTGTCTCCTTGAGCAAAGATGACCTTTTCTGAAGCTGCCACAGACCCACATCCCTAAATGCTCTGTTCTGCTTTTTGCTCTTTCTCTGTTTCTTCTTCCTCAGCGAGGAGAAATGCTGTTCTCTTGAAACTGGGGGCTTTACATACTTCATTTCTTTTGGTAATCGAAAACAAAACTGGGGCGCATGGGTGTCTCAGTGGGTTAAAGCCTCTGCCTTCGGCTCAGATCATGATCCCAGGGTCCTGGGATCGAGCCCCGCATCGGGCTCTCTGCTCCGTGGGGAGCCTGCTTCTCCCTCTCTCTCTGCCTGCCTCTCTGCCTACTTGTGATCTCTGTCAAATAAATAAGTAAAATTTAAAAAACAAACAAACAAACAAAAAAGCAAGAAATCAGAGGGCAATGAAAGGGAAGAGGGGAACTGTTTGGTGTTGGGTCTCTGGCCGGTAACAGCAATTCAGAAATCCTTGCCCAGTGTCTGTTTCACCACCATGTTGCTTTCATCCCCCACCAAGCACAGTCCCTGCCAATCCAGCACTCCAGCATAACCCTAGAGCCTCCACTGGACATTCCTGTGACTGTCGCCTGTTCCTCCCTCTCACCACTTATATTAGTCAGAATTCTCAGGTATGTGGTACTGGAGCTAAGAATTTGAATCCCTGAACTCATCTTTTTTTTCTTTCTCCATTTCGTCCAGTGACATTAGGAGCAACCCGCCAATCTCATTACATTCATTAGTTTGCCAGAAACTTCCAAAAGTACCATATACACAGCCATCCAGCCCTGTGCTTCTTCTAAGTGGTTCACTGGGAATATGCAATGCTGAAATGTTGCATTTCTTGGCCACCGGGTCAGGCCCTGGACTACCAATGCTCTCTTTCCTACTGGAAGTAGTCACTCTTGTCTTGACATATAATCAGAAACCCCGGAAGATGACTAAGAAAACTCATCCTTAAAATTCTGTTCTCTAGAACCACTCTTGGTACCAAAATCTCTATTAGTGTTCTTCAGAGAAACAAAGCCAATGGGATGTATCTATCTACCTGTCTGTCTCTCTATCTATCTATCTAACCTATATCTAACTGTTATCTATCTATCTGTCTTATGTGTCTGCCTGTCTATCAAGAATTTATTTTGAGGAATTGGGTCATGTGATTATGGAGTCCCAAGATCTCAGTTGGCAAGCTGGAGATCCAGGAGGCTGGTGCTTAGTTCCAGTCCAAGTTCAAAGGCCTGACAATCAGGTGAGCTGGTGTTAGGTCCCAGGCCAAGAGTAGGAAAGACTGTTGTCCCAGGGCAAGCCACATATGGGCAAAGTTCCCTTTTACTCAGCCTTTTTGTTCTTTCCAGGTCTTCAACGATTGGATGCGACCCACCCACATTAGAGACGACAGTCTGCTTTACCCAGTCTCACTTTTTAATGAAGTTATCTATTCATTGAAAAGAATCTTTGCTCTACATATTTGATAATGAGAGGGTTTCTCAGGATATCTGTTTGCCAGATTGTCTGGAGCAGAAGTCATTCATGTATTACTGGTGTGTGTACGTATGTGGAGGGAGGGCTGTGCACATTCGTATATGAAATTCATAAATTTAAATAAATTAGTATATTTTATATACTGAAAATGTGTCTTTGCATGATAATTATCTCATTTAGGCTAGAGTTTATCTCTGCAAGGCAGAAAAGGAAATGGGATTAGAAAGCCTTCAAGTTTATCTGTAATATTTTATTCCTTAGAAAAGTGTTAAGATTTTATCAAGCTGGTGGTTGTGAAACAGGTGTCTATCATATTATCTCAATATTTTACGGTAGGAAACTATTTCACAAGTAGAAAAAGGAAGGAAGGAAGGGTAGAAGGAAGGAAGAAAGGAACTCAGAAAGGGATAAGAACAGAGGTTGCTGGGTAGCTCCTGGAGTGATGGCCAAGATCGAGGCCACAGAGCCAGTGGGGAGGATCCCCAGCCACCACCGGGTCACTGGAGCCTAGGTTCCCCCTCTGCCGCCACTGTCCCTGGAGGTTCGACATTGGCTTTGACTCTGTGGCCACCTACGGTGAGAACAGAGTTCTACTGCTCCAAATGTTTGAGTCACTACCTCCCATTTCCTTCCAGGAATATCCTAGCTTACATACCTCCCTCTAGCTGCAAGGGGATGGTGGCGGGGAAAAAAAGAGGTGTCTTGCATTGTTGCCTTCTGTATTGAAAGGCTGTCGTTGATTTATAAAGTGGAGAGATTCTCAAGCACGGGAAGGGGGTGAAGGTTCAAATAACAGACACAAATTAAGAGTCCAGTACCCACCATGCTCGGGAAGTTTGAGCTTTTTCTGCAATCTCCTGGGCCAGACCCTGAGCTGGGTCCTGGGCCTACAATCCTTACCTCCATCCCAGGCCCCACCCCCACCCCCACCCCTTGCTCCCAGACAGGTGAATGTCCTCACCCCAGTCTTAATGCACAACAGAGAACTGGACTCCCTCCATGTCACAAGGTAAGCCGGAAGCAAAGCAGAGATCACAATTCTGGTCTCCTTGACTCTGAGTTCTTGTTTCTGACATTTTTCAGGCGAAATTAAGAGAGACACTTTCTTGATAAGCTTCAACGTCCTCCTGTTGTTTTATCGCTGTCAACAGACAGGGCTCCTCTAGTGTGGGCTTCATCCTTGCCTTGAGGGAAAGGTCAAAGGAAAAGTGATCTACAGCAAAATAATTTGATAGAGAATTTGGTGTTGATAAAGTGGTAACAGACGACCCCCGATACTGTGTTGGATAGAGACCTATGGCGGGCTTTTTCTGGGAAACTTCTGAGATGGGGGTTTTCGGGGGCATTGACAGTGAGGGGAAATGTCATATTTGAGACTATGGGGGCTCTTCGGATTCATTATGGGCAAACATCTGCTTCAACAATCTACAAATAAGAAAGACTAAAGATCTTGAGTGTCACTGTGAAACAGGGCGGGGCCAGGGAGCCAATATGCCTAAGGAGACCAGTTTCGGTGCCTTAGGTGTGGATGGTATGCTGAGCACCGAGCCTTCTTCAAACCATCTGGCTGATCGCGTGTGCAAAAACCCAGAAACTGGTCACATTTTCTCGAAATTAAAATTCAATAAGAGGCATCTTTCATTTCAATCTCCTGCCTTTGTGTAGCAAACACAATACTCTGGTGACAAATGCAGGTGAATTGAATTTTGTTTTCCCGTAATAGTCGCATCTCGCCGCAAACTAATGTATTAGTTATCAGAGACGAAAATAAGCATAATGCCTGATTCTGAACTTGAAATTGCATAACTGCAGCAAAATGGCTTTCGATTGAATAGCACATTTGTTTTCCCTTTCTTCTTTTCTTCTGCTTTTTGTTAAATCTTCCATTTGTCTGCTATGATCAGAGGTTATCAGAGGGTTGTTTTGGAGCCTTAATAGGAGAGGGGTCTCATTTAATGGCACACGGCTCTCACCCTTGGCTCTGTTGCACACCCACCCAGAGCCCTGAGCTCTCCCCCATCCACGCCTGGACTCCAGGACGTATCTCTTTCCAATTCATTCTGTAATGCGCATATTCAGAGCCTGTGTGAATATTTAGGAGCACAGGGGTGTTTGTTCAGCAAAGGAGGGCACAGTCATGAGAGTAGATATCATTTGAGCACTTCCTGTGGGCCTGGAGCTTTATGTACATTACATCTCATCCGCACATCCTCGGAGGAAGGGAGAGATTATCCCCATCTAACTGGTTATGAAACAACACTTTGAAGAGGATGATGGAGTGGTTGGGAGGCGGACAGCAAGAGACAGAGAAACATTAACCCTGGCATTGGGCCTGAGCACAAGGTGGGTGGCGGTGCTCTGTGGTGTGTGGTCAGCGGGGTTTGCTACACGGTGAAGATCAGGGGGTTGGTTTAGGAATTGTTCGGTTGGAGAGAACTATTTGCAGGTCAAGTGGAAATGTCAGTCACAGAGTTGGTGAACTGGAGGTCGGAACAATTCAGAGAAAGAGAGTGATGAACATTCGGGCTAGCCTTGGAATCCGTGTCCTTCAGTAACTCACTCGTCGACAGCTTGCTGGCTGAGCTCATCTGAGGCTGAGCCCAGATTGTCAGTCCTCAGCTCTGCCCTGTGCCTACTCCCCACTGCTGAGCCCGGGGCTGGGGTGACATTCAGATCCAGTCACCCATGGTGGTGCCTTTAGGCTAGAGAGTAACTCTGGGTTTTTACAACTGAATTATAAATTCATCTATAATTTATAAAGGCTAAATTCATCGAAGCAACAATCATACTTCTCTGCTTCATTTTGTCCCCAGCTAAAGGCAGTAGAAGAATTGGAGTGGGAACTCCCCTATGAGAGGAGATCTCTGTTCCTTGCATTAAATCAGAATCAGAATTATCCTAAGAATCACCATTACATTGTACCCCAACTCCCAGAACCCTCTGATTCTTCTCAGGGTTCCCACAAACCTTCCCACTCTTCTACCTGTAGAACAGGCCTCAGAAATTTGGTGCTCAGAATGCTGTTTAATTCCCTCTCCTATGAATTCTTGTCCAGACCAGCTCAATTTGGAAAACATTTATAAAAATGTACATGTGTCCGGCCTGATAGAGATAAATGGGAGAGCATGCTTTATTTCCTAAAACCAAGATCAAGACATACAATCTGCCCAAGAACCTAATTTTGGGGTGTGATTTTAATTATATGATAAGCCAAAGAGGGTTACATTAAATCACTTTCAGCTAGACGTTAAAGAAACTACCTTTAAGGAAATCAACTACGTCGTAAGCCTCACAATAAATGTGGATTTTGGTTCTATCTGTGGTTTCTGGTTACCCTCAGTGTATGTTGTGGCCTGTGCTCCGTCATGGGACTTACATTTAGGGAACAGGCAAGGTGTCCCACTTTGAGACATTGTAGGGGAATGGAATGAGGAGTGAAATGAAGCTAAGGCCTGAGTGTATAGCACTTTAAAAAAAAATCCATTTACTCAAAATCCTTTATGCAAAAGGCTCTGTTCAAGAAGGCTCTTCTGTTTGGGAATAAGGTTGACTTATTGTCGGCTAGCCACTCACGGGAGAATAGTGGGCTGCTAACCAGTTCACCAGCAATTTCAAGGGAGTGCAGTAATTTTAGGGGCAGTGCGGCATGGGGGCTGGAGGTGGATGACCCCATCAGCCATCAGGAGGATTGGGACAGACTTCCTGCGGGAGGAGGGGTGTCATTTGAGCTGGGCTTCGGGTGCCCGAATTTAGATGTGAGCAGAAGATAGGGAGGGAAGCGGAGGGAATGGCAGTATAAAGGCTTGGAGATGGGAGCCCAGGGCGGCCAGGTCATGGGAAGAGTGAGGAACACACTTTGGCCTCATGGGTGGAGGGTCATGATCACCAAGACCAGAAAGGAAGTGTGGAACCAAGTCAAGGGAACTTGTGGGAGTTTGGCAGAGATGGAGGCTGGGATTGATCCTTTAGGCGATGGAAAACAGCAGAGGCTCCTTGAGCAGGGAGAGAAACGGCGTAGTCCGAGCTGCACTCCGGGGAGCTCAGTCTGAGCGCTGTGTGTGGAAGGGCTGGGGGCTGGGGCATTCTAGGCCACCATCCGGCCCAGGGAGCATTTGTCTGCATTAAGGTAACAGCGAGTCATAAGCACTTGGGTGCGTATAAACATGCAAGAAAAAAAACCTCAGGGATTTACACTTAGTAGTAAAAATACTGGTCCTTCCAACACCTTCTCTGGAATTCTTGCCCTGTCTCCAAACCAAATAACTTGTCAGATTGTCAAGAGAATCCAGTCATGTCATCTTCAGGTCTGGTATCCTTCAGTGGCTATTGATTTTAGAACGAAAGCCAAGTTTTAGTGTGGGGTGTGCGGTCCCTACCAGACTGGCCTTGCGTTCCCCAGCTCGGGGCTCCCACCAAACCGTGCTGACTGTTCCACAGCCCCTAATGTCCTCCCACCCCCATCTCTACTTACTCTATCAAGGGCTTTCTGTTCCCACTTTTCTGCATGTCCAACCCAGAGCTCCCTCCTTCTGTGCAGCTGGCCCTGCAGTGCGTTTGCCCAGCAGCCCCACAGCTCTTGAGTCACGAAGCTGGTTGCTCATCTGAGCTGCCTGAGATCAGCACAGCAACCCTGTAAGCAGAGGAGAGCCTTACCACCAGCCCCAGAAGTGGTGACTTCCCCAACAGAAGTCACACCTTCACCCAGGCCATCAAAAGAGTATCCCAGACCTCTGGCTTCTCTCGGGACCACTGTGCAAGCAGGCAGGGGTTGGGCTGGGCTCTGAGGCTTTTCAGTTGAGTCTCTAGGAACACAAAGTCTAAAAGAAACTTCCTCGAAGAGTTGAGACAATAGACAGTTCTTGGCCAGTTCTAGTTGAGAAGGTGACCGTTGGTCAGATCTTGCAGGGAAAGGGTTTCATAAACATAAAGGATCTGGGTACTTGGCTGACATGACTATGGAGATAGAGGAGGCCGGCCAAAAGAGGTGAATGCATCCGATGAAATACTCATCAGGCTCCAACCTCAGTTCCAGATCCGTCACTAAAATGTCTTGGTAAGCAGAGTTGGAACAGCCCAGCCAGCTGTCTTCTTAGAAACACAGCCTCACACCAGTCTTGGTTTATTTGCATTTTATACCATTTGTAGCATACACCTGCTGTGTGTGCCAGCCGCTAGCTAGATGCTATACCTTCGTCACCTCCTTGCAACCACACAATACACCAGTGAGTCCTGAATCCACCCTGGGCACAAGGTCCTGCCTGAGAACTTGAAATCGTTGTCCATGAAGTGCCCATGATGCCCAGGAAAGATGTGGAGGTTCAGAGAGCAGACAGGCAAAAATTAAATCAAATGCCCACTGTGCCTACAAATGTTGAGCCCTTCTACAAGATCCTTCTGTGGCCAGATCAGACCCTGGTCTGAATCCTGTCCATATAAATATGCTTCTTCCTTCTGCCCCAGTCCGTACCACTGCCTTGCAAGCAGTTTGAAAGTGTGATGTCTTTTGCCCATTTAGAGAGCAAGTAACTTGCCCCGAATCCCAGGGTTAGTAAATGCCAGAGCTGGCATTTAACCTTGAATCTGTCAGAGTTCAAGTCCAGCCACTATGATAAGAGGGTTACCTTTAGAAGCTGGGAGACCTAAGTTTCCTTCCTTGTCCTGTCCTTACAAATTATATGACCTTGCATGGACTCCTTAACCCCTCCCAGCCTCAGTCCTCAAATTCCAGAGGCAGAGGGATCCCAGAGCCCTGCGCACAGCCTTGTGAGCACTTAGGCGGGGACTAAGGCATCACCATGCACAGCACACAGTAGGACCTCAAAGAAGCTGACCCACTGTTACTACTATTTTCATTTTAACAAGACTTTTCAAGCCTCACCCTTGGACGTTGCTTAGATTCTGGGGTATAGGCGGATGCAGGAACATCTCCTCTTGTCAAACAGAAGATACCCGTGATAGTGCTTTTTCTTGATCTCTCATGAGCGAAGACTCCAGCAACAATGGCAACTCCTTACCCACCATGTTTGTCTGCCCAGTCAGCTGCTGGTGACTTCCAGGCCTCCCAGCTGGTTCGGGGAAGGTACACAACCACGGAGCAGTGTCTGTCTCCAAGGCTGTGCTTTCCAAAAGCTCCCTAGCGTGGGAAGCCTTATGGGGACCTCTGCCTAACTTCCCACTGGACATAGAGTTGGGGGCAAGTTTCCACCAAATGTTGGGACACAGCCTTTAATGGACATCTCTGGACTTTCTTTGTCTTCAGTGGCTAAGGAATGCCACTCTGTGTACACAAATCATCCTGCTTCAACGTTTAACACTTGGGAAACTGAATTATTTTTCGTCTTGCTACATGTGAACTGGGAAAACCCACATTAGATTTGATCAAAAAGACAGGATCCCACCAGAGGGTCTGTTACCACGCAGATGGACAAGTTTTCTCATCAGACCCCTATTCTTCGAGGCAGGTCACTTGTCACCACCCCAGAGCCTTCCCAGGAAGGGGATGGGGTGCTAATCCACGCATATGTCAACAGCATGGGACCTTGTAGGTTTGGAATCCGCAAGAGCAGGATTCTTTTGGACTTCATTGTTTTCATTGATGTGTAACTTTGGCATCATGCCATCTTGTCCTTTTGCATCTGGGTTATTTCACTTAGGTTAATGTCTTCAAGGTTCTCCCGTGTTGTAACATGGGTCAGAACGTCCTTCTTTCTTAAGGTGAAGTAATGTTCCCTTTTATGGTGTATGCCTTGTTTTTGTTTATCTGTTTGCCCATCCATGGGCTTTTATTTTATTTATTTTATTTATTTATTTGACAGAGAGATCCCAAGTAGGCAGAAAGGTGGGTGCAGGGTGGGGGGGACTGGGGACCAGGCTCCCCGCAGAGCAGAGAGCCCAATGTGGGACTCGATCCCAGGACCCTGAGATCATGACCTGAGATAAAGGCAGAGGTTTTAACCCACTGAGCCACCCAGGCGTCCCTGCTTTCTTTCTTAATAGTAGCCATCCTAATGGATGTGAAGTCGTATCACATTGTAGTTTTGGTTTGCGTTTCCCTAATGATTAGAGTCTGTGAGCAGCTTTTCAAGTGCTGATTGACCATTTGTATGTTTTCTTTGGAGAAGTGTCTATTCAAATTGCCTCGCTCAGTCTCACAAAGGAGAATACGTTCCCTCCACATAGCAGTCACAGGTTTCTAGACATTACTGTTCCTCTGGTCCCAACATGGCATTGGCCTATTGATTTATTAAGCAAATTCTCGAGTGTTTGCTCGGCGGCAGACCCTGAATGCAATGTTAGAAGTACTGACTGGGGGACAATGCGGGTCCCATCTTCAGGGAGCCCATGAGATGGTGGGGAAAGCAGGCAGGGGGAGTAAGTTCTTGAGAAAGTTGTATGTGGGTCCGGTGGGCACAGAAGAGGAGCCTGGAGTGTTTAGGGAAATCACCCAGGGGTGGGGAGAGGCGGAGGCTGATTCCTAAAGAGTGAGGACAGTAAAGGAGAAGAAGGGAGGCAGACCCTGCAGGCAGAGGCACAGCATTTACAGAAGTTTGGGGGCAAGGAAAACACATAGTACCGTGAGAACCCATGCCCAGAGATGTACAGCAATTTTCCCACATGAGCGAATGTCATTGTCTGGCCTGAACACAGGACTCCTGAGCCTTGGCTCACAGCCGCCTGAACACAGGTGGGATGTCTTGCCAGCAAATGCTCATTTAGAGAGCCATGTTCCCTGCCTGGTTGTGTTTCCTCTGGCAGGATGGGCTGAGGTTTCCTGCTGCTGTTGAGCACAGGCTCCCCATCTCTGGGGACCATCCCAGAGATGCCAGGGGGAGGTGCTGTGGGCTCAGCCATGCCTGGGTATTGAAAGCCATGTGATGGGGCCAGGAGGGTGCCTGAGGCTGCCTCCCTCCCTCACAACCTTGCTCTGCACGGTGACATCGGACTCTGAAATGGATTCATCACTGAGGTGCGTGCGGTTAAAGATGGGCTCATCTCACAAACCTGACTCTGGGTTAAGAGAGCCCAGACCAGATCCAGATTAGTGCTTCTGTCTGTCTGTCCACCTCCAACTCCTGGGATCCCAATACTCTGGGCAATTAAACACCAGACTAGAGATTCTGAGAGTAGGCACATATCTGATCGCAAACCTGAAATTTCATGCCTTATTGGGCATCGCTCTGGGCACAGGGTCAAGAGGAAATGGAGGGCTGAGGATGCCATCCATCTGAGGGCGCCTGGAATGGCTCCAGCAGATCGGGCTTTGCGCCTCCTGATGAGCCCAGGCATGCCTTGAAATGATCCAAGGATGCGTTCTTGAAAACCCTGGTACAACCTAGACCTTGTATGTCCTTGAGCGCCTCTGTGGTGTACCACTCAGGTTTAAGGGTCTGGCCCTGTCACCCAACTCAGGACAGCTCTGAAGGATCCTCCTATCTTTGGAATTCCTTGCGGAGTCTGCTGAGTCTCCCATGCGGACCCCTGGAAAGGAGGGCGTAGGACAGCCTGCTGCCCCTCGCTCCCTGATTGCTGGCTTCCCGGAAGCAGCAGGAGCTCTGGTCACTGACATCTGAAAGCCAATTGCCATGTCACTTTCCTCTTAGGTGACCTTTATGATGGCCTTGCCAATCTCTTTGTAATTCCCTTTTTGGAAACCTCCTCTGTCTTTTCCATCGTCTCTCTCCCTTACTCGAGTGTGGCAGAGTCTTACTCCTCTCACTCCACCTCTAACTTAAGATGATGCGGGAGTCCAGCCCCTCCCGCCCCCACCCCCGTCCCGAGCCCCAGAGCTAACCCAGGAAGCAGGGTTCCTATTGTGCAGTTTTTTAACTCCTTGACTCTTTTCTACAAGTTTCCTTATTTTTAAAATGAATAACAGGAAAAAGTGAATATTCCATTTGATCCAAACACATTACTCTTTTATTACTCTTTTTATTACTCTTTTATTAGAAAGTCAATTCATTTTTATCAATCACCTACTATATGCCAGGCACTTTACCATTTCGCTTGTGGCTTTCAAAGGAATTGGAAGTGGTTTACACCTGCCTATTTATCTGACCATTTTATTTGTTGTTGTCAACCCCAAATGTACTTGGACACCATCCCCCGTTCCTCTGGGTCAGACCATGGGATTTGCAGCTGGAAAACCTTGGCTTGAGTTCCATTTGTGCCATTTGCTACCTGGGTAACTTTGGGAAAGAGGCTTCGACTGTCTTTATCGTATTCTTCAGATGCCACATGAGAAAAAGCATAATCAGGTAACCCTTAGGAAATGAGTAAAATAATAAAATAAGGCTTGTGAAGTTGTCTAACAAAAAGCTGGACACCAGGGAGAGCCTCAGGAAATGTTAAGAAACACTGTTTTTAGTCGATGTTAGCCAGTTTTTTTGTGACCCCAGACCCACGGCATTCAATGAGCCATCATCCAGGTGCTGTGGCTCCTGAGGGACTGTTTATACCCTTGAGGTCACAGAGCTAAGTGGAAGGCGGCAGCCCTGGTGGAGAGGCCGGGACACAAAACTGTTGGTGGAAGCTCTTGCTGCAGAGATGTTCCCACCAGCTGAGACTAAAGACACTTGCCTTCTTCTAACTGGAGGTGATGGACACCAGTTTTCTCTTTATCCATGTAACACCTCACCACAAACTCCGTGGCTTCAAACAACCCAAGTTTGTTACCTGACAGTTCTGTAGGTTAGAAGTCTGACGCGGATCTCACGGGGCTACCATCGTGGGGTTGGCAGAGCCGTGTTCCTAATGGAGGCTCCAGGGGAAAGTCTGTTTCCTTGCCTTTTCCGGCTTCGGGAAACAGCCCACATTCTGGAGATAGCCCATAGTCTTTAACTCATGGCTCCTTCTTCCATTCCAAGCCGGCAACTCCTGGCTGAGTCCTCATGCTGCTGCTACCTCTAAGGGTCTGTTTCTGCTCCTTTGTGATTACATTGAACCCGCCCAGGTAACCCAGGATAATCTCCTGACCTCAAAGATACTAATTAAACCACATCTGCAAAGTGTCTTTTGATGTAAGGTGACACTCCCAGGTTTCAAGGATTAGGACGTGGACCTCTTTGGGAGACCATTATTCTGCATTATTCTGACTACAAGTGAGGAGACGGGCTCAGAGAAGGCAACAGTTTGACCCAGACCACACAGCCACTGGTGGCAGTGTCAGAACTGGATGCTTGACCCCGAGCTGGGGTGTGAGGTGGTGGAGGCAGGGAGGAAGGAATCAGAGATGAAGATAATGCCAAACAGTCCAGCACACTCATTTCCAGAATAGAAGGTTCCGGAGTTTGCTTCATAAGTAGAGATAAAGGAGGGAATAAGATAAGAAGATGAAATGATAAACTCAAAGGAAAATAAACCCACATAACTTTCAGCTGTTCTGTCAACGCATAGAAGTTCAGTTTCCTCGGGGTTTTATATCTGTGGATATAATCAGTTATCTGATAACTTAGACTGAGCCCCAGGGTCCTGCTGGGATTCACCCACAGGCCTCAGAGCCCAGGGGTGAGATGCCCCAGCGATACAACCCTGGAAAGTCAAACCTCCCCCACGCCTTCTCGGCTCAAATGCATCTGGTGGCCAGACACACGGTGGCGGCCGTGTTTGGACTTCAGGCTTCCTGCCTCAGAGCCCCACCTTCTACACCCCACATTTTCTCTTCTCCTCAACTGCAGAGAAGCCGTGAGCATTTGTCCTTGGGTCTCTACCTGTCACGGGGTTGAGAAGCCCACCCGAACGTGGCAGGTGTGATTCAACTCCCAGTCCTTCCTGTGGGACCTTGGCAAGATTCTTACCCTCCCCGAGCTGTCTTGGTTTCCTCTTTTATAAGACGGCACTGATGCTAACTACCTCACATGGTTAACATGAAAATGAACGCTAGGAGAATCTAATTGGATAAGGAAGCACAAGGCTGGGCACACGGTAGGCTGCCATGGTTCTCCAGGAGCATCCGGAGATGCAGCTAGAAATAGACAGGTAGGGGGAAGACAGGAGGAAGGTGAGGCTCGTGCCCCATCCTGAGCCCAGGATGGCCCGTGTGCACGAGGAAGCTACATTGCTTTACGTGGTGATCTCTGTCCGTCCTACAATGTTCTGTGGATCCTCAGGGCAGCCAAGCCTGTTCTGGGGCCTCTTAGAGAAAACAGCAGAGCAGGGGCAGGATGGCAGCATGAACTTGGTACCCGACACACTCGATTTTCCTCTGCAGGGTCCTAGCGCGCAGTGGTGTCTCCCGTACTCTGCCCCCACTGCCGCAAAGACAGTGTGGCTGAGCCTTTTGCAAAGACAGTGTCGCCGAGCCCTTTGCAGACTTCTGACCTCAGAGACTTTCTCCTGCACCACGCTGGTATTCGGAGGTTCTCTGGGCACAGGTTGGGGACACTGGGCCAGGCGTGGCAATTGTCACATCATCTTCGCTGGGCCATAGGTGCATTTTCATGCAGAGGCTGAGGCAGTGCACCTTACAACATGTTGAACAAGGTCAAACTATAAAAACCCCATCTCAGGGCCCATAGAATTTCCCTTTCCATAAGCAGACCATAATAGCCCATGTCGCCCCAAACTAGAATGTCTGATGTGTCAGTCTGATTGGCTGACTCCCTCTTGGCTGCGGTTTCCCTGCCATTAGTGTGGGCCATGCCCATGACCTCGGGCAACCCCTGGGCAGGGCACCAGCCCTGAGGCCACACTCCACACTGGTCCTGGTGGGACTGGAGCAGACCTCGAGCTCTGCATCAGACCTGGTGCGTCAGACTCCCGTGTATGCTCGCACACAGCCCTGCAGGCTTTGAAGTCAGCTGGAGTTGGGAGTCACTTCTGGCTGGGGCAGACCCAGGTGGGTTCCCTTACCTATGAGGGTGGTCGAAACCTGTGGGGGTTGGTGCTCAGCCTGGGGTCTTTGATGGGCCCTGGAGAGCCAGGGCAAATTAAGTGATGGGGTGCTCCCGAGATGACGGGGATTCTAGAGTGGGGGTGACCTCTTAGTTCCTGAGGCACTTTCGAAATTCTGAAATTCTAGGACTGGGACAGCATTGCCCCAGCCTCCATCAACGATGGAAAATAGACTTAAAAAGAGTCAGGGCAACCTTTGCAAATACGTTTAAGCATCTGCTATTCACCAGGCTCTGCAAATTCATGATGTCAGGTGACAAATTGCTCCGTATGATGCTGAATCTTATTATACCTCTGGCAGAGACAAACCACTAAGTGTTCACATAGACGGGGAAAGGAAAGGACAAAAATCCCTTCCAGATTTCACAACACCTGTCAGGCGCTTGTCCCTCCCACTGCTCTGGGGCTTTTGGTTCTCGCATTAATCAGTGCCCCCCCACCCATCCTGCTCCTTCCCGCCTGGGCCTCCTGTGGACCATGCTCCTCATCTCGGGTTCGCTTTTTTTTTTTTTAATTTTAATTTTTTTGTTAACATATAATGTATTATTAGCCCCAGGGGTACAGGTCTGTGAATCGCCAGGTTTACACTTCACAGCACTCATCATAGCACATACTCTCCCCAATGTCCATACCCCAACCATTGGGTTCATTTTTAAAGGAAGTCCTGGGACTCAGTCCCTGTTCTTTTGCTCATAAACTTTGTGTCCTGGAACCAAGTACTTAACCTCTCTGAATTCCTTTATTTTTATGTGAAATGCTTTTTTTTTTTTTTTTTTTGAGTTGTCATACAAAGAAAACTTTTATTTGCTGCAAATAAGAGTTTATGGGGAATGGCTTTCCAAATCATGACTCTGGCAGGGGCGGGGCGGGGGGGTTCCTTTTGTTTAGGCGTATGATGAATATTTAAATAGGGAAGCCCTGTCATCCTGTGCAGAGGCGGGGCACGAGGTCCTGCAGGTGCCTTAAGGAACCATGCCTAGACATACGTTGTGTGTTATGTAAATGAGGCTGAGGCTCCTCCTTGGGGGCAGATTTTAGTATTATAATGAGGGGAAGGTAATTGTGGATCATTCCTGAGGTCACTCCATCCATGGTCCTGGTCCATGTGCTGAGAAAGAGTCAGGTTTAGCACAAAGTTCTGGGTGCTCTGGGAGGGCAGGAGACTTTGTCAGGGCCCTTCCTATCATGTGGCGGGGGTGGGGGGGGCGGATTTCAGGTTTCATTTGCCCCGTTAAAAAGAAAGCAGGGAGCGGCCCCAGGGTGGTTCAGTGGGTTAAAGCCTCTGTCTTCTGCTCAGGACATGATCCCAGGGTCCTGGGATAGAGCCCAACATTGAGCTCTCTGCTCAGCAGGGAACCTGCTCCCCCGCCCGCTGCCTGCCTCTCTGCCTACTTTTCATGTCTGTCAAATAAATAAATTTTTAAAAAAAATCTTAAAAAATAAAAAGCAGGGAAAGAAGAGCTTTGGGGATAATGCAAGACAAAAAAGTTAGCAGTATAAGCAGGTGGACAGTCGAGGCCAGGTCTTGGGACCTAGCTGATAACAAATCCCTCCTCTGGTTTTATTTATTTTTTTATTTTAATTTATTTTTAAAAAATATTTTATTTCTTTATTTGAGAAAGAGAGAGAGCACAAGCAGAGGAAGCAGCAGGCAGAGGGAGAGGGAAAAGCAGACTCTCCACTGAGCAGAGAGTCTGAGGTGGGGCTCGATCCCAGACCCTGGGATCATGACCTGGACAGAAGGCAGACGCCTAACTGACTGAGCCATCCAGGAAGCCCACCTCCTCTGGTTTTATTCTCCTCCTCCTTTCGGGGCATGGGGGGAAGGTCTGTCTTCTGTAGCTACTTCCTGCTGGCCAGGGACTTGTGGACGTAGTCCTAGGGACTGAGAGAGGAGCAGAATTCTCCCTTCGAGAGGAGCAGAATTCTCCCTCCACTAGTTTTAGCTATGTCTGTGGATCACCAGGTTTAACCACTGTTTGTATCCTTGTCTTCCTATCATTTATAACCTCATGGCCTCCGTGCATTTGGATACAAATTATACCAAACAGTCGAGAGTCTGCGAGGGCCAGCCAGTAATAAGAGCTGTTTTTAGTTGGTTTCCCTTTGCTATGATCCTACTAATATTTACTAGGAAATTTAGTTTCCAAGGATGCTTTAGTGTGTTTATAGCTTTTTGCATCTCTAGGATAATGGTGACCAGGACTAACATCAAGAAGGTGTTTTTTTTTAAATCAGACCAAGGTAGAGGGGACTAGAACATGCTCTGTTGTGCCACATAGGAACAATATGCTGTGGCGTTTATTCCTGAGCAGTCACAGAGAGAATGGTTTTTAAATTTGAGAGCCCTTATTTAATGAGGCTCTACTTACCTTGTGTCTCTGCAACAAGAGTTTCGGCTCAGTGAGTGGCACAGAGGAATATTGTCATCTCCCGCTGGGCCTCTGGTGCAGATGCCTTTTTCCTCTATTCTGGTGGATCCAGGGCATGACTCTCTCCATAGATTGGGTGAATCCCTCTTCTCCAGGTCCCCCAAATATCCGGAGGTTCCTGCACCCGTTTCTGATACTGTGTGTCCACTGACCTAGAGAGCTGCTGCCTCCTCTGTCCCTGGGTGAAGTCCTTGGATAACGATCTCCAGGTCCCAGGCCTTCCATACGGGTCAGGAGAATTCATGGATGGGTTGGCAACATGTTTTCTGGAAGGCAGGGCGGGCTGGGCCGTACTTCAGGCTGTGAGGCTCTGCGGTTTCAGCCTTACTTGCTCACCTCCATAACTGTTGCGTTGCTCACACAGCTGCAGACGATACTTACATGAAGGGGTGTGGCTGTTCCAATAACTTTATTTACATCAGTATGCGGGGAGCAGCGTGGATTCAGCCCTCCGGCTGTCACTTGCTAACCCCTAAATTAATGCACGTAAAGCACTCACTGTGGGGTCTGGCACAGGGGAAGCCACGAGTAAGTGGTGGTTTATCAGTTGTTAGTATTGTTATTATGACTTTTTACTCTTAGTCCTATTTGGGATCCAAGAGCAGAGCACAGGATCCGAGTCCCAGCAGGAAACCTGTGTGTGAGGGTAGTAGAAATCCAGTACAGCCTGGTGGATAGTACAGACAGCATCCCACAGCCCTCCCGTGACACCGTAGAGTCCTGTGACTGCTCTACAATTACTGGGTGAGATAGTATTATCGCACAGCAGGGTAAAGCTGTGTGTGTGCGTGTGTGAGCATGTGCACGCGTGTGTGTGATGGGAGGGCATGAGAGGAGCACATGAATTCTCTTTGGCAGAAGGATCTGTGTAATGGAAATCCCTCCTACCATCTGTAACTTCCATTTTTTACCTGTAACTGGCAAGGAAAACCCATCAGCACGAGAAGGGCCCTAAGCGGAAGCAGTGCCCTGAGATAACTGCGGTCTCTGGCTTGAGCACCACTGGCATCCTTCCTGCAACCTCTCAAAGACCCCAGTGGGGGAGAGGAGGGAACGACTCTGTGACTGGCCCATCTGTAACTCTAGCCCTCTGGATCCCTCTTCTCCGAGTTCTAGAACATTTTCTGGGAACTTTGTTCCTTGCCTTTCAGGGGCACCATCTACCTGTTTGTCCCAGAACCCCACAGCTGGTGTCTTCCATGGAGAGGAGCCTGGAAGATGCCCACAAGGTGCTCCCACAACAGTGTCATTAGTGGAGAGCAAGGATGCTGCCACCCCAGTACAGGTGAGGGGCAGCGTGTGGGTTCTAAGCCGGAGGCCTAGAAGAGGAGAAGTAGACACCTTTCCTGATGGCCACAGATGCTGATCGGTATAGATAAAGCCTTGGGAAGGAACATTATCATCCAGCAGTGATGCTGGAAAATTGCCCAGATAACAATTCCTGGATGAGTAAGCACAGATTCTGTGAGAATGATTGAGCCAGCTTCTTGAAGATTCTAAAGCACTCAGCTTATTTTCAGCAGGGTCTGAACTTCCTCACTTTGCAGCTACAGAGGCTGAGGGGCATGCCACCTGTGCCTGGCTTCCCAGCACGGGCCAGAACCCGGGAGCCCCCCGCCTAGTCCTGTGCTGTGATGGTGGCTTCTCCCTGCCTCCTAGGCAACCCCTATGTGTATGTTTGTGCCTCTCGGCAGGCTGGATGATGTCTGTCTGTGCCTCTTACAACTGGATCTCCAGCCCTTAGACAAGGTCTTGGCACTTGGGGCTCTCAGTAAATGTTTGCTGAATGAATGCACATGCATAAAGGCGAGTTCTCCTGGGGTCTGTAGCCAGTGGAATGGAAGGGTCTACCATGCTTGGAGAAGGCTCGATCTCTGTGGCTTCTGTAACTGGGGACTATGGAGTAGCAGAAGGGGACGGGGCAGAACACTGGAATGTAACTCACAAAAGCTGTTCAAGGAACGAGTCTCAGGCGGGCTCCGCCTCGTAGCAGATTCTGACTCCAAGTGGTTGATCTTGGAGGTAATCAGGAAAGCACCAGAAGGTCGAGAGGAGAAGCGAGACAGGGTGGGAAGGAAGACAAGTCCGTGTCTGTGAAGAGCGAGCAGGCGACTCCACCCACACGGGGTCTGTGCGAGGCTTTGGACCTGTCCGCGCCAGGGTGAGGCACTGAGGTCTTGGTACCCCCACGCTCATCGTGGGTGGAGACTTGCACCCACGGGTGCCAAACCTCAGCGCGCTGGCCTGAGCAGAGCAGAGCAGAGAGCCGCATTCCTGCAGCGGGAGGCAGCTCTGCTAGTGCGTCTGGAAACGTCACTGCTGGCGGGATGCAGGGGGTCTCGCGGCAGGTGACTGCTGTTCTCCTCCTCCTTTTAGTAAGTTAGGAAACTGAGTCAGCTGAGCCACTTTCTGATAAACAGCCGTGCTGGGACGGATTTTTGCTGGTAAGTGGCCAAGCTGGGATTCAAAGTGCAGGTCTGTGTGGCTGCAAAGCAGGTTCACAGCACTTCTGGGGTCCTGCCCCTTTCCCAAGGACAGCACGGGGGCAGCAGGGTCCCTGCAGCAGGCTCATCCTGGCATTTTTCTAGGATATTACTGCACTACTATATTCTGTTATAATATTCTCCCTCCTTCTGTTCAGAGCAGTTAACTTTGTCTCATTATTATTTCATTGGGTTGAGCTTTAGTGAAACATAGCCTTTAATTTGTTTATTTAACATTCCTGGTCTGCACTTGCTGATAGAGTATAACTGATTAATTAATTAATTGTAGCCTGCCATGGCTCACGCTGGATCATGACAGTATTTCAGACCCTGATGGAAGCTTAGGCAGAGGCAGGTGGTGATGGACATAGGTCACAGAGCAAAGTGGGGTGAGGGGTAGGTTGGCCTCTCCCAGCCCTGCTCGGCCATGCTCTGGGGCCACCCAGGCCTGGCCGGGGCAAGGAGCAGGCCAGCAGCCTCAGCCCCTGTCATATGCAACCCAGAACCCACCACATGGGGTTGACTTTGGACGTGATTGCCTTTCTGCTAAATCGGTCCAGAAGTTCCAGAGGTATAGTTCCAAACATCGGGCACATCTGAAATGGTCCTAGTTCTAATGGGATTGGCTGGCTCAGTGGGGAGATCCAGGGAGCCTGTCTACTCATCCCAGCAGCCAATATTTCCAAGTTGAGTGTCCCATAGCTAGATCTCAGGTGCTTTCCTCCTGTTTGAGATCAAGGCTCTGCCTGTCTCCTGGACTTGGTCTCAAAGGATGATGGGCTTTCTCTCATTCTCTGGCCACATGTTGAGTCTAGACCCATGGTCTTGGGATTTGGGTTTTGCCCACCAGGGTGTCCATCATTGGCTTTTTCTTATACCATGATAGTAACCAAATTTCATTCATCATAAATTCATAATTTTTTTTAAATTTTTTAAATTTTGCCTCTGTCCTCTGCTTCTAAGTTCACAGATTTTTAAAAATGCTTATTATATGCCAGTCTGTGTTCTCAGCCCTGGGACACAGATGTGGTGCTTACTTTCATTGGGTTTAGTCTCTTTCACTTGGGCAGTCTGCTTTGTTTTGACTCCCTCTGCAACCTTCCTACATTGCCGGGCCAACCCTGGGTGGATTTTGTTTTTTTTTCCTCTCCTGTTGGTTTGAAGTGACTTCTAGATGCTAGATAGGTTACCTCCTTTGATTCCCACTACACGTCTACACAAAGGAATTGCTCTTTGACTGTGTGGGAGATGGAGGCTCCAGGAGGTGACATGACATCTGCAAAGCTAGGAGATGTCCCGGTTAGTGCTTGAACCCAGGATTTAACCTTGAAGTCCACAGCCTGGTCTACCCAGCTCAGCCACTCAGTTCCTAGCCATCTCTTTGTGGTCTGCCCTGCTGCTTGCTGGTGACATGGCTGTGGACCAGGGGGCTGTGCTGGGGCATTTCTCCCAGGCTTGGGGAAATGGAAGCTTTTGTTAAACTGCATTTCATGATCCTGTAATTACCTTTGTCCTAGGAAGGAGGATAATGCCGAACAAGAGAGATTTTTCTAGGGCATAGTTTCCCCCCTTGGATCTGGCCCCAACTACTCAGCATGTCCTGCCCATTAAGGTATACCAGGCCAGTTTGAGATGAATGTCCAGCCCTGACGGGACTCTGGCTTCTCCCCGTGGCCCGGTTTGTCTCTGCATACAGTGCCCATAACTCTATAATAAGTACTTGTTCAAGAAGAAATCAAAATGAATGAATAAACTATATTCAGAATTTGGTTTTGTCTCCTTTGCTACCTGGGGGGCCTTGGGCAAGGCACTTCACTTCCTTGAGTCTGAGATTTGTCAGCTATCAAATGCAATTTATAACATATACAGGGTTATACGTTATGGAGATTAAATGAAATAATATAGAAATGTCTAGTTCAGTTTTTGCTCTAAAGTAGGTGCTTTCCCAAAGTCAGCTCCCCTCACTGAGGTTCAGACAAAGACGGACGGTCTTTCAGATTAGTTTCATGCTCACCAGCCCACGGGCATCTTATCCCCTTCATTTATCTCTCCCAGCAATGAAGAGATATTCCCTCTATCCCAGCAATTCCAGAAACATATGTCTTGTTTATTCTCAGCCTTCTTATCCACAAAGTGGGGACATGGGTCTTTCATCTAGAGAGTTCCATAGGCAGCAGGAAATTCTTCGCCTGCCTCTCCTGACTCTGGCAAGAAATGAGTGAGGATTTGTTTCCAGGGTGCTGGGCAGAAGGAGGATAGCAATTAGGAGGGATTAATTGTAATTACCTGTCTATCTGGGAGATCTGACCTAGGAGTGTTTCTGTTCAGACAATGGTGTTTAGCAATGCTCAGCTAGGCAAAAAACCACCATCTGCTTCTTGGGTTTCGGCGGACAGAGCCTGGGGGAGGGGCGCCGCACTCTTAGCCTCAGGAATGGACTTTGCTTTCTTGTTACCTTGTTTCACCTTGTGGAAACTTCAAGGTGGCTCGAGGACCAACTAATTTGTCTTCTGCTTTTGGGTGCAGATTAGGGAGGCATTTCTTGCAAAGATTTGTGGGCAGGAACTTGTGTGGGGACCCAGTCGTTCCTAAGAAAATGTTAAGGATTTTTTTTTTTCGTTGAAGTATTGGAGAAAAGGCAGCTGATTTGCTTTGAGGCTGTGCTAAGGCGAAATAGTAAAAGGAAAATACTTGTGGACTAGAGTCCATTGAAAGCATCCACTTGTCTTTTAAGCAGCGAAGATTTAGAGAGAGTGGTGGGAAAGATACTGTGGCAGGAGCAGAGACAGTGGTAGGGACAAAGAAACCCAAGGTCGAGCGAGAGAGACCCATCTTAGACATAGAGATACCAGATGTGGATATCAGACGTGGAATGGCTGATGTGGACAAAGGAAGGACCTGAAACCAAATGGGCTACTTGGGTAGGGTGGTGGGAGGCTGCTTTCTGGAGCCAGCATGAGTTCTGATAGAAAGATACAAACATGTAAGGGCATAAAGAGGTTGTTCTGGCATCAAAGGCTGTGGTTCAAAAGCCCAAGAGCAGTCTGGCCATGGGGTCTGGCGGGTGGACAGGCTTGATCAGGGAGCGGCTGGGCAGAAGGTCCCCGGTCCCTGTGTCTGCTTTGTCACTTAGTACCTGGGCCACCTGGGGCTGGTTGCTCTCCTCTTAAGGCCCTCGGGTCCCCCACTGAAACCTAAATCTTATGTCTGGTTGAAGATGTGAGGTTGAAAATGAGTAAGACAGTGAGCCTGGCTCCACAAATACCATTTCCCTCTCTCTCTTTTTCTTGATTTCTAGAAAATCAATCCCACATGGCTAGTGGCCTCTGGCTATAAAATGAGGCAAATCCTGTGACCCACCATTGTGAGTGGCTGGTGTTGTCCTCATCCTCCCCCCAGAGGACTGTCTGGGAGTCTGCCTCTGAAGGTGACAGCAGGAGACTGTGGGATGGCAGCTGCCTCCCCACCAGCCTGCCAGGAAAAAGAGCCAAATCGGCTTCGTCTTCCTGTAATCTTTAAGCGGAGATCTGACATCCTGCCATGGGGTTAGGTACGAGCTGCAGCTGCTCCTATAGCAAACATTTTCTTCTAAATGAGGAGAAAACCTCTGAAAAAAACCTACCATCATAGGCCGAGTAGTGGTCCCCAAAGAGGTCCGCGTCCTTGTCCTCGGACACTGTAAATATGCCACCTTCTCCGGCCAGAGGGAGTCAGAGTTGCGGATGGAAGTGAGGCGGCCAGTCGCTGTCTGTAATGTGGGGAGGTGACGCTGCGTTCTTTAGGTGGGTCCCTGAAAGCAGCGGCCAGAACCAAGCGGTGTAGCAAAAGGAGGAGAACTTGACCCAGTTTTGCTGGCTTTGAAAATAGAGGAAGGGAGCCAGGAGCCCAGGAATGTGTGTGGCTTCTAGAAGGTGGACAAGGTGAGGAAACAGCTTCTCCCCTAGAGCGCTGCTCCAGAAAGGAATACAGCCCCGCTGACATCTTGATGTTAGCCCGCGAGACCCGTGTTAGACTTCTGCTCTACCAAACAATAGGATGATAGATGTGTGTCGTTGGACACTAGCACGTTTGTGACCGTGTGTTGTAGCAGCGATAGAAGACTAACCCTACCCACCACCTCTCATGTTCCTCCCTGAAACCAACAGGCCCTGTCACTCACGTGTTAGCACGTTCATTCAGATGCACCTTCACTCCTGCCTACGCACATTTACTCATGGGTTCTTAGAGTTTAGATCCTTAATTTTAGTAAATAGAGGTTAATAGTAGACACTATTTCCTAGAGTCTTTTTGAAGAGTAAATCAAATGAAACAAGTAAAAGACGTCACACGTTGACAGGCATCTCGCGACACTCATCAACGTTAGTTGTTTCTCTCATTGTTTCTCTCCCCACTGTTCAGTCGGGTAGTGTGTCCTGGGCACCAGGCTGAGCTCAGGCCCTGATTCCCCGGGTGGTTGGGCAAAGGTGGAAGCAGGTGTCCCCAAAGCCCCACTCACTGACTTCTGCCGCCTCGACCTGCAAGACACGTTACTGGCTGTGATCTTTCCGTTAGGCTCGTGGCTGCCCTTGCATGAAATCAGGGTTCTGTTATTAGGGAGAGGGGAGATTGGATTTTAGTAGGAAATTGCCCACCGTGGGTTGAGGCTTTGGAAACAAAGAGGAAGTTGAAGAGAAAAGGAAGTAATCTCATTGGGCTGTACCTGATGTGCCATAGCTTTCATCTGTGTCCTACCATGGGACCAAGTGACCTCCCTGCTACGTCCCTAGGCTTATCCCCATTTCGGTCTGATCAAACAGAGACCCAAGAGCACGTCGCTTCCCGGAGGCAAAGACAGAAGGGAACCACTGGACGCTACTTCCCAGTCCAGGCCTCAGCCATCTTCTACCTGCCTCGTCTTCAGTTACGGCTGCTGCAGACTGAAACCCACTAGACTAGAAACCCCACTTCTCCTCGTGGCTTTGCTCTCCGGCTTGACTGCCGGAACGAGGTGTTTCCCCAGCAGGACGCTGGCTGGTTTTGTCTGACCTTTGCAGCGCCTCCCTTTCCGCACTGTGGGAATACTGTTGCCTTCAGCCCCCACACCATCCTGGGCCCCAGAGGGAGGGCAGCCAACAGGAGGCACCGGGGGCAGAGTCCACGCCAACGAAACAGTCACCATGACAAACAAACAAAAAAACCCTTCTTCATCTCGTCTCTCCAGAAACCACATGTCCTCCCAACTTTCCCTGGGCTGCAGGGGACTGCCCTCAGCACTGCCTAGCACAACCCGTGTCCCCTCGCTAGAGCGTCTCTTGCATCATGGATGCCCGGGGTGCTTGTCTGTTTACACTTCCAGGCAACTTTGTGCTTCCTGGGTGCCGGCTGGGCAGCTCACCCCATCCTGTGCCAGTGAACTGTCATGGAAAAGCCCTCGAGGTGGCTGAGACACAGGCAGGGAGTCCTCACGTGAAAGTGACCTGTCTGAGCCAAGACCTGCCATCCGCTGACCCAACTGGGATTGAGGCACATTACTAAAAAGACAGACAATGGGCCATTGCATAAAAGGGGGCCTTTAGCGATCATTTGAAAATAATTAGTTCCGTAAAAACCAGTTCAATGATGAGGCTCAGTATCTGAAGCAAAATCTCTTAGGAACAGTTGTGCTTAGGGCACCTGAGGGGCTCAGTCTGTTCAGTGCCCAACTTTGATTTCTGTTCAGGTCATGATCTCGGGGTCCTGAGATCGGCCCCCCCCAGTCAGGCACCACACTCAGGGCAGAGTCTGCTTCAGATTCTTGTGCTCCCTCTCCCTCTGCTCCTCCCCCTGCTCACACACATACTCTCTCTCTAAAATAAATAAACACAATCTTTAAAAAAAACCCAATAGTTGTGCTTATAGATGCCCACGCGTGACTGACGACAGAGGAGAGCCACCGTGTGTCTCTGGGACCACATAAGGAGGCATAGCAAGGGGCTGATGCCCTCTTGTAATGCCCACTCCTTTCCTAACTCACCGCGCGAGGGCCGACGTGCAGCACTTTGCTGAAGGCACTGGAATATGCCTGGGACTTTACAGCTGCAGGAACTCTCATCCAGAGATTTCCCTGGCACGGGCTTGGGGGATTTCACTCCTAAGTTAGGATGGCATCCTGCCTTGATGTCTCTAGTGAGCCTACCTCCACCGCTGCAGGGTGACCACCATGATTAAATAAGATGGGGCATGCAGCGCCCCCCTGTGGAAGTGCAGGTCATCTTCCCAGACCCTCACCGTCCATCCGCAGCTTGCAGACCTCCCTCCAGGAGGACAGCGAGGCGTTCTGTAGTTTCTCCTGGCTCTTTCTCTGCGTGTTTATTTTTTGTGCAGTTGAAATAGAATCCAGAAGAACAGAATGGGCAAAATCAAGTTGACTTGACTAAGTACTTGCTATGAGTGACGCATGATGCCACGGGCTTTTAATCATCCGTTTGTTTCCTTAAGGCAGTGCCTTTATATCAAATTTACAGATAGAAAACTAAGCTCGTGGGGATGCCCCTGCCCGCGAGTACAGGCAGCTGTTAAATCTAGAGCCAGGATTCAACCGCGATCAGTCAGACTATGAAGCAAGTCCATGTCATTTCCACCATGTAAATGAGAAACCTCCCATCATCCACATTTTTACCCTTATAATATGAGTCTTAGATAACGGATGCTTCCTATTATGCCCCGGAGGCAATACAAAATCCTGCTGTGCTTTACAAGCCCTCAGATGAATATTAAATTGCATTTGATTAAAACTTTGGGCAAAAAACCTGTTGCCAGGTCCCATCATTGAAAGCCAGCATTCCACGGGTACCGTAGCCGTACCTTCCCACCAAAGAAGACCATTCAGTGGAGAAGAGCATTAAGGTCCCCGGCATTCCGGACAAAAGAGTTTTCTCTATAACAAATGCAGGGGAGAAGAACTCACAGTGTTTTGAGAACCACGTGGGCGGTAGTGGTAGGGACTGTGCCTGATAAAGGATGACAGTTGACTTCTGGTCTTCTGCTCTCTCCTTCATCTCCAGAAGTTTCCATTTCCTGTCTGGTGGGGGTGGGAGTGGAATGGAGGAGGAATGTTATTCCTACCTCATTTTTGCCTTTTATGTACCTGCTCCCTTTCTGGGTGGGAGGGGACGTGGCCCAGGATCCATGAGTCATGGTGATGGCAGAATGGGCCCTAATCCACCGCTAGCCTCCTCTCCTACACTGGGCTCCCTGCCTGATAAGGAGGAGGCTTGAGTTAATCTGCCCATGAGTCAAAAGTCTGCTCTTGCTTGCATCTGTTCCACCCACGGCCAGTCCCCTCCTTGCTCAGGAATGGACAGTGAAGGGATTATAATCCCAGTGCGTTCACTTCATTTTCTCAACACTAATCCCCCTGGGGTGGGAGTTATTTCGCCCAATGCACAGATAAGGAAACTGAAGCTCTGGAAACATAAATGATTCCTCAAAAGCCAGCAAGTCCGTGAGCGGTGGGGCTAAGCCTTAAGTCCAGGCACCTCGTCGTACCCTGGCAGGAGCCGGGGTTTTGCAAAGGCTGCAGCTCCCAGCTTGGAGCCCTGCCCCAGAGGGCACTCCGGCTGGTGCGCGGGGCATCTGGTGACATGTCTGGGCACTGGCTACGACCCCTGACTTCCACATCTGTAAGAGAAGGAAGCTGTTGCTTGTATCACTAAAGAATTTTCCTTGTTTAAAAAAAAAAAAAAAAGTGTTCTTTCCTTCCAACTTTATAAATAAGGCAGAGAGGATTGAATGATTGAATGTTAACAAAATAAACCCCTTAGAAATAAATGAACATTTCATATTGCGCTTCATTTCAGTTTCATGAGCTCCAAAATAGCACTTCAAGTGATTAATGTTTTCTTCATTAAGCATAACTAAACCCAAGTAAAACCTCGCTCTTTCCTCTGAAATGTCTTCTTAGGAGATTGAGGGTAGTTCATTTTTAAAAGTAACCCTTTGAGGGGCGTCTGGGTGGCTCAGTTGGTTAAGCTTCCAACTCTTGATCTCAGCTCAGATCTTGGTCTCAGGGTCGTGAGTTCAAGCCCTGCATTGGTCTCCAGGCTGAGCATGGAGCCTGCTTAAAAAAATAAAAACATAGATAAAAATTAAAGTAACACTTTGACACTTGCTGTTGGCAGCTCCAGATTGTGGGGAGAGTGTGGGGTTTGGTGTCTGGTGGGTCCTGGGCTTGGGTCTCAGTGCTGTGACTTCCTAACTGTGTGTTTCGGAAAGAATGAGCCTTGATTTCACATGAGAATATGGGGATATTAATAAGGAATTGTTCAACCTCAAATGTCAGTTGTGTGGAGGGAGACTCAACTGGGAATTGGCCCTCAGTCTCCACTGAAGAAAAGCAGTTATCTTGCTACAAAGACCATAAAAAGAGGCCACCTGGAGGTGACATTGAGAAGGCCACATTGAAAAGAAGCCTGAAAATCCAGAGAGAGCCAGAGAAGTCCCATCACCTTAACCCTCAATGGAGCTCGGCCCACGGCTCCCAGTGAGCGAGTCTCTAGCAAGACTGGCAGGAAAAACGCCCACAGCTGAACCCAGCCCAGGTTCCAAAACCATGAGCCAAATCGAGATATTGTTGTTTGTCTTTGGACACTGCATTTTAGAGTGGTTCGTTATACATCAGTAGCTAACTCAAACGTTAGCATCCGTTAGCAAACTTAGAGCATCTCAGCCAACATCAGATCAGCAGCGGATGCTGTGGTGCCTCTTCAGGGCTCAGGCTCCCATCCCCCAGCTGCTGGTGGCACTGGTGGCTGACGGTGCATGGCTGAGCGCCCGTCCAGAATTTGCCTCCCCGGCGGAGAGGTGCCTCACCAGAACTCAAAATTCCTTCCCTGGGCCGCCTGCGTTAGATGACCGGCCTGTGCAGAGGAAGAAGGTCCTGGCGCCTTCGCCTTCCAGCAGGATGGACAGCAGTGAAGGGTCATCCCAGCTCTGGAGGTCCCCAGGGCCACTGCTGAGACATCGCCTATTAAACATATCCCTCTGCCGGCTCCCGCTTCCTTCCCCCTGGTAGGTCTTAACCTTGAGGACTCGGTCCTGGATTCTCTGGCAGGCCAGTCTCCATCTTGGACTGTTTCCCAGGGTACCCAACGTGGAACACCTTCCTTCCTCCCATCTAGAAGTTTTTGTCTTAAAACCTTCAGGACACAGGGTGATTTGGCCCAGAGCACCGTTCCTGGAATGCTGCCTCTAGCCACAGGCCCTGCTCCATTACTGATTTGTGTCCTCTGTGAAGGCTTCATTGCCTCGACAATAAAGAAAGAAGCAAAAAAGCCTTGCCCTGAACCCAAAGAGAGATTCAAAAGTTTAACGGTAACTCAGGGAAACTTATAAATAGCAAAGACACACAGGGAAACATATTAATCTTTACCAGAAATGCAGGAAGTGCAAATTAAATCCACCTTGAGATATCATTTTACACTGACTAAATTAGCAGGACAAAGTAAAAATAAATTCAAATACACATTGCTGGTGACATTATGGTGAATATTGGGTCCTCTTAAGCTGCCAATTTAAACAGAAGTTTCTTAGGCTGGGAGAAAGCAGTATGGTAACACATAGTCAAAGCTGTAAATATATCCTTGCCCTCTGGCCCGTTAATACGGATATATCTGCACAAATTTGTTTAAGAGAAGATTTGGGATTTAAACTCTGATCTTCTCAATTTTACTAGGCGGGAAAAACATACCTATGAGTAAATAAATATGGAGTGGATAACCAGCTAGAATGTAGAGTTGGAGAATTGGTGGGGGGTATGTATTCCAGGAGGAAAAAGAGTGGTAGCTACATTTGTAATGGCTCTTAAATCTTGCTTTTCTGATGGTGGACATCCACATTGCCTGGGGCATTACTAACAGGTACGATCCTGAGCCTGACCCCAAATCTTGAGAAGCAGAACTGATGTGAGCTGGACCTGGGGATCTGCATTTTAAGTAAATTCTCCAGGTGTCCTTGTGCCTCCCACGTGAGAAAGTCCTACATCGAGACACCTCCCTTGTGCCTTTTTGAGGGGCATAGAATTAGGAGGGAGAGTGTCTTTTTCAAATTTGCTATAGCTATTTTGTTATTCTGCTTTCATAATCATTAGGTTGAAAAAAAAATTACCATTTTCCTTGAGCCCTCCCGAGAAAAGTCATTTTAGTTACAGGTGTCTTAATAGTCCCCCATCACGGTGTGTCGCTTAACCTAATCCACGCAGGTAGGTTAAGTATCAAGAGAGAAACGTCCACACTCAGGAAAGGTCATTCTTACCATTATTAATCGTCCTGGTAATAGATATTTATGATATACTGAAGAATCGCCCATTATTAACCATTCCCAAGTGTCCTTGGGCTCCATGTCAAGCACACCTCCAGTTTCCGGCTTGGAAGGTCAAGACGGCTGATGTGTGGCCAGAGATGTGTCCCTGGGTTTAGGGAGAGCTGTTTGGAAGGTGGAAGCAGAGGCATTAAACCCCAAAGCTTAAAAATACCGTGGCCCTCATCTGCAGAGAGGAACCATGCGTGCAAGACAGGCGCATCTCCGAGTGAAATCGGCAAGAATCAGGAAGACAGGCGGAAACATCACCTTTGGACCACGTCACCCCCTCCTCGCCTTGTGGAGTCATTAGCACAACTGGAATAGCGGTCATAGAACTGATACATATTTCAGCCTCAAGACCTTATTTCGGTGGCTGTTTAACTAACCGTGTGCTAACCCGGCAGACTTTCTGATCTTTTAAAGAACGTGTTTTTCTGGCTGTATCAGAAACAGTTTTAACTCCAAGTTCTATTAGTGAGGGTGAGTTTTCAAAGGGGAGCCCTCGATGCCATTTTATGTTCACCTCATTTCCAGGCCAGTTTTTGATTGGAAGGAGAGAGAGAAGATCGGAATGCGGGCACACGTGCACATGTGCGTGTACACACACACACACACACACACATATCATGCAAGAGCCTCTAAACAGCAGATAATGAACACAGTGAAGGAATATTACAAAGTTGCAGAAGGCAACTATTGATGCCATGAAAGTCAAATGAGAGAGGCAGAGACTTCCTCCTCTGTCTCTGCTGTGTCTGAAGGAGAGGAAACAAAAATCTGTCCTTGTTTTCCTGTGAGCTGGGGCCAGGTCACCGGGGAACCGAATGGCTATCAGAGCAGTGAGTCCCAGTGAAGTTGTGCAAACCGCGGAGTTCAGAGAAGTCTCAGAAGCTCTGGTTTTCCTAACAAAAGAAGCAGTGGTTATAAAAGGACATTCTGATTAAGATTGATTCTTGAGAACCCGATCTCACTGAGTGGATTAAGATAAGGAAATGAAATAGCCGGCAAAGGGCACTCAACTCAATCTCGGGCTTTATTTTCTTTAAATCTTGCCCTGTTTGTATGAGCATTTAAGCACTGCGTCAAGCGCGGCTAGTTAAGATAACTCTGATTAAATGTCATAAACAAAATCACAATTTTACTTTTCTATTAAACTCTATATTTGATTGAAAAAAAGAAAAACCCTCATGCTTACTTTCGGAATTTCTGGTAAAATATCCCTCTTGTAATTCAGACCATGGAACTCGTAAATAAGAGCTTGCCTCTCCTCTGAAAACCCCAGTATAGAATGGCAGTGATCATATTAGAGTCGGGCTGAACCCTTTGGGTCATTTAGCTCTGTGTACACACATGCGTGTCCATTCCTCCTCCTCCTCAGAGAATTCAATATGATTTATAAATACAGATTGCTATGATACAGAATTCCAAAAACATAAATTCTAACTGAATATTAACATCTTTTAAAACGAGGGGATTTGAGGATCATTGATTGAACTGGTTTCTATGCTTAGGTATATATTTGAAATATTTTCCCACCAAAAACCCATAGCAGGGAAATTATCTGGGCCAGGAAATACATAAATATATGGTGGTAGCGGGCTGTGTGTGTGTGTGTGTGTGCATGCGCATGCACATACATGTATCTCACAGGTAGTAGGTGAAATGTGTGTGTATGGTTTCATAGGGAGCAGCAAAGTTTTCTGTAAAGAGTCAGCTAGTGAATATTTTCAGGTTGGCAGGCCATATGGTGGTCTCTGTTGTATTTACTCTCAACTCTGCCACTATAGCAGGAAAGCATTCATAGACAATACATGAACGATTGGATGTGGTTTTGTTCTAATAAAACTTTATTTGCAAAAACAACTGGTGGGCCAGAATTGGCCAAAGCTTGCCGATCCCTAGAGAATAGACCAGGCAGGGTCTCATTAGAATTGTCTTTTCACCCTCCTCATGTTACTAAAGGAGACACTGAAACCCAGATTGGTGAAGTGACTTCTCTAAGACACACAGCAAAGCCAGAACCAGAATCCAGATTTCCATGATGTTCTCTCCATCCCTCTGACACAGAGTAGAAACCAAAGCAGCAGCTCACTCCACAGGCAGAGTGGCAGGGGCTGGAGGAGAGGGTCGAAGCATAGGACAGAGAGTGATGATGCACCTGCGATCTCCCCACCCCCAAATCTCTCCTTCTTGACAATCTTTGGAGCTTGTCTGTGTTTTGACCGTGTTTTCATGTTTGTTTGGTTTTTGATGGTGGATGAACCACCAGGCAGGAGGGTTGGATCTGCCATCCGGTTAGCTCTGCAGCCTTAAAGCAAGTCATTGGGCTTCACTTTCTTTCATCTGTAAAACGAGGGGTTTGGCTTCATGAGTTTGAACTCCCATTTCCTTCTCAAATATTATGACTCTTCAAGTGTATTCCTTCCAGCTCAGCAGTTCCCCCATCAATCCACAAGGATTCACAAGTTGGCTAAAACTCAGGCCAGGAGTGCAGAGTCCTCTAAGTTGCTAGCCCCCCAGGATGAGCCTCAGCTGCCTATTTCTGGGTTCACCCAGCCCCGGCCCCTCCCTTCCGTCAGGGCATCCCGGGAACCTGGTGACCTCATTGCTTCTTGGGCCCAGAGTTGATTACCATAATAAAGGTACCCACCTGCTCACAAAGCCTTTCTGTTTTTGGCTTGAACTGCTGAGCTGGGCATTTTACCAACTCAGTATTCTTGCTTATAGATTTATCTATCCCTTTAGAACCTCTACCCCTCACCGAATTTCTTCACAGTAAGCAGTTTTACCGCACACCAGACCCTGATGTCGGCACACACAAGGTGCAAGGAGGCCCTCCCGCGGTCCTGTTCTGGGAGACCCTAACTGTCATTCCTCCACTCTAGGATTTCCACCCATTTACAATATTCATGTTAGGGACGCCTGGGTGGCTCAGTCGGTTAAGCATCTGCCTTCACCTCAGGTCATGACCCCGGGGTTGAGGACTCCTTGCTCAGCGGGGAGTCTGCTTCTCCCTCTGCCCTTCACCCTGCTTGTGCTCTTGCTCACTTTCTTTCTCTCAAATAAGTAAAATCTTTAAAACAATTTAAAAATATTAATAAAATATTCCTTCATTAATAAAATATTCCCGTTAGCTAAAGTCTAGTTACATGTTCTTACTTGAAAACGTGATGGAAGAAACAGAGTACTGGACTCAGTCTGGAGACCTGGGTTTAAACCTCAATGGCGTAGTGACCGAGACAAGTCACATAGGGTGAGTCCTTGTAAGTTCTCTCTAAGTTCCCCAACTTAACAGTAGAGCACGTAGCCTCTGCCTCATTTTCCACACAGTTCACTCAATGGTTCTGAACTCTGGTTCTACCTTGGAATCACCTGGGAAGTTAGAAAAAAACAACCGTCTGAATTTCTGAGCCCTCTCTGTCCTGCGTTCTCCTGGATTCTGACTCAGAATCCCCAAGGCTGATGTCGAAGCACCGAGCATGACTGGATACCCTCCAGGTCATTCTAACAAGCCAACCAGGCTCACAAGCCACAGGTTTGAATAGCCTGAATGATACCCGTATGAACTCCCCTTCCAGAAGGGCCTAGTCACTGGGTGGTACTGTAATTTTTGTCATTATTTCATTTCAAAGAGAGATAACAACATTCTCTACAAATAAATCCCAAGTGAAATACAATGAAAAAGTGCATAAAGTGAGGCCATGTGATATTGTGATTAATAATAAGAAAGAGAGATTTGGTCTTTGTCCTGCCTCTGGCTCACCGCTGCTCCCCAAACCCTTGGAATTTTCAGAGCCATAAGAGCAACGGGATTATCTGTTGTTATGTTGAGTCTCTTGTCCTTTCTTGCTGGAATCTCCCCAGAACCATAAAAATGAAGCGGTTGTCTTGTTGTTCACAGGAAACCTCCTTCAGCCACACCTGAGTTATGTTAATGAGGTGACTTTAGGAATCCCCTAAAGCTGGGGATGGGGGAGGCGATTGGCTACCCAATGCTTGCTGCTGGGGAACAAACCATGTGATGAGACGGTTGGAACATTCAGTCCCACGCTCCCAGAGACTGAGTTCAAGCACCTATAGCCAGTGATTTAGCCCATTGTGTCCATGAAATGAAGCCTCCAGAAAAAACCCCAGAGGACAGGATTCAGAGAGCTTCTAGGTCCGTGAACAAGTGGAGATTTGAGGGAGAGGGGCTGCCAGGGAGGGTGTGGAAGCTCTGCACTCCTTCCCACATACCTGTGTGGCCCTTCTGGGTAGCTGTCCCTGAGTTATATCTTCTTATAATAGACTGGTAATCTGGTAAGTAAAATATTTCTCTGAGTTCTGTGAGCCACTCTGGCTCTGGCAAGTTAATCCAACCCTAGGAGGGAGTCACTGGAACCTCCCATCTAGAGCTGGCAGGTCCCAAGTGCATGTGACAATCTGGGCTCGTGACTGGCAGCTAACGGGGACAAAAGGGAGTCCTGTAGGACTGAGCCCTTAACCTGGGGGATCCGACACCGTCTACCTAGGTCTACCTAGAGATAGTGTCAGAATGTAGTTTAATTGCGGGACACCCAGCTGGTGTGAGAGAATTGCTTGGTGCAGAAAACGCCCCCTACGCACATTGAAATTGCTCACAGGACCCTATGCAGCCTATCTTGCTACCTGTTTTGGTTCTTGGAGGTTTCTCTTGAGATACAGCCTTTCTAGATTAAAATTAGGGTCAGGAAATTTAACCACCCAACAGCCCCACAGGACTGGATTAAATGTGCTGCCAATTTGTTTAATCCTACGGAAACCCTGAGAGAGGAGGTGGGTGACCCCATTTTTTTAAGTGGAGCAATTAAAGCTTGGGAGGGCCCATCTGCGTAGGAAGTTCCCATAGCTGGGAGGTGGAAGTGTTGAGACCAAACGTCAGCGTCCATAGTTCTTTGCATTAGATTTTTAGCTGCTTCCTGATCATACCGTGGAGCTTGAAACCACATCATTTCAAATCACAGATGACAAGGGAGTAACACTAATGATGGCAATAATATCACATTGTCATTATCATCTTACGTGCTAACTCTTTAAGAAGCTTTCACATCTTTTGTATTTCAGAGAATCCTCTTATTGAAATAGCAACCTCAGATGGCTGTTATAAGACTGTCCTCCAGGGGCGCTTGGGTGGCTCAGTGGGTTAAAACCTCTGCCTTCGGCTCAGGTCATGATCCCAGGGTCCTAGGATCAAGCCCCCCGTTGGGCTCTCTGCTCAGCAGGGAGCCTGCTCCCCCCCCACCACGACACACCTCTCTGCCTACATGTGATCTCTGTCGTCAAATAAATAAATAAAATCTTAAAAAAAAAAAAAAAGACTGTCCTCCATTTAAAGGTGGTTGCAGTTTCAAAAGTTGCAAAATATCCCAGGGGATGAATGCTCTGCGGTCATCCTAGCTAAGTTTCAGGCTATCCCATTATGACCCTGCACAATGCAGAGGAGGAGGCTGGCTCACTGGCTGCTCGAGACCCCACCAGGGGGAGAGAGAAATTTGCAAAGTAACCCAGCAATTCCACCCCCGGGGACTGACCCCAAAGAAATGAAAACATACGTCCACACAAAGACTTGTATGCAAAACTTCATATCCGAGTTCTTCTGTAGCTAAAATGTGGAAACTACACATGGGTCCTTCGAGAGATGACTAGCTAAACAACACGTGGTCTGTCCATACAATAAAAAAAAACACTGTTTAGCCTGAACAGGGGATGAGGTACTGGCTGCAGCATGGCCAGATCTCAAGGAACATTGTGCTCCGTGCAAACAGCCAGACGCAGAGAACTGCTTCCTGTATCATCCTGTTGATATGCGATGCCCAGAAAAGGTAAACTCTGGAGGCTGAATGTGGAGCGGTGGACGCTTGGGACGAGGAGGCGGAAACGGGTTAATAAGTACAAGAAGGATCTCCGTGAGCTGTAAGACATGTTCTCAAATGGAATTGTGGTCCTGGTTGCACCTTTATGAGCATTTATTAGAAAATGATTCACTGAATTACTTATTTAAAATGGGTAAATGTGGCAGTATGCAAATTTTACCTCACTAGAGCGCATTTGTACACGTGCATATGTGTGTGTGCGTGCGTGTGTGTGTGTGTGTGTGTGTGTGTGTGTGTGTGTTTGGAGCCTTCCAGAAGCAAAACAACAAGGTCACTGTGGTTCAGACTATTGTCTGAACTTCTCCGCTACTCACCAGAACTTTCAGGCAGAATGTCACACATCTAGCCTTTGGGGAATTGTACCGGAAACTAGATTCAAGAGATGCATTTAAACCAAATTCCGCTCGATGCATTTATATGAAGACCCTGACCATCCCAGGAACGAGAAGGTGTAAGTCATCCTACCAGTGCTTACACCTGCTGCACTGAATGTGTGGCAGGTTGTTGGTCATAGGGAGCCCGCTCTCTGGCTATAGAATAAGAACACAGGGTGACGGATGGTGTCAAGGACATCTCACGCCAGCCACCCGAGGGGCCACCCAAACCAAACCAGCCACTTCCTGGAGATGCCCATTTAGGGACCAGTTTGCTAATGTTTCCCAGATTCAGTGACTCTTAGCTGAATTGCAGGTGAATCACTGTCAAGTCTCTCTCTCTCTCTTTTTTTTTTTTTCTCCCCTTTACCCTGCTCCATTCAGAAAACTCACTTCTGTTCTTTCTCCAGCCAGGACACCATGCAATATTTTAGGTTTCTTTTTTCATATGTATGATGACATCACAGATTTATCTTCTTGGAACTTGGGTGTGATTATGCTGACCCACATTCCTGACACGAAGATATGACTGCAGGTGGCCAGCCCACCCATTATCTCTCAAAGGCCCCGCCATCCTAGATTCTGGAAATGCCAGGCTCTCCTGTAGATTGAATGCGGGGTGTAGACATTGGCTCGACCCTCCTACGCTTCTTACTCTCAAATACGAATTGAACAAACAGTTGCCTTTTCTCCTCTTTTTTTTTTAAATTTTCATTTATTTTTTTTAAAGATTTTATTTATCTATCCGACAGACAGAGATCACAAGTAGGCAAAGGGCGGGGGGGGGGGGGAAGCAGGCTCCCCGCTGAGCAGAGAGCCTGATGTGGGGCCTGATCCCAGGACCCCGAGATCATGACCCGAGCCGAAGGCAGAGGCTTTAACCCACTGAGCCACCCAGGCGCCCCGCCTTTTCTCTTTAATATTGGAATGTTCCTGGCATTTCCCCTTCATACGAAACCCTGATCCCTTCAGCTACTTCTGCTCTTTCCTCATGCAGTTGGAAACAAAGCCTAGAACTGGGTCATCCACGTGCTCCAGTTAATCTCGATCCCATTGCCTGTGAAAGTGGGCAGTGATGGAGTGGGCCACCCTGACACGTATAGGTCACATCAGGTCGGCGCCTTCCCTGGGACTGGAGGGACTCAGATTAGGATGCTTGGCCCTGGAGGAACTGTCTGCATGTTTGCAAAATAATTAGCTTTGGCTGCTCCTTGGCAGGGGTCTGCCAGCTCTGATCCCAACGTTCCCTGGACCCACAGCTCTAACACTAACCCTAGCCCTAGACTCAGATGAACCCTTCTCTTAAATGTGATAAAAATACAGGGTATACAGCATGGTGGCTGGTCCGTTTTCATAACTAACATTATTTCACCCTTAGCGTTACCTATTGCTTCATCCCGATGATAATGTTGTTAATCCTATCTTCAGGTTTAATAAAAAAATCACATCCATTTGTTGGATGCCTAGAGCATCCCATGTCAGAATATCTCTCATCATTCTATTAATTAATCTACCTATAGATTTATAGATTATACCTATAGATGTATGTAACCCACCTATAGATTTATATACCTATGCATCCCCCGAATCAATTTCTCCATTAGATTTCTATCTGTCTTCTATCATCTGCCTATCTATATTTAATCCAGGGTTTTTGAGGATCAGCACTATTAGCATTTTGGGATGGATAATTCTTGGGGGTCTGTCCGGTGCTTATAGGGTGTATATGAGAATACGGAACCTCTGTCCACTAGATTTTAGTAGCACTCATTACCCAAGCTATGGCAATCAAAAATGTCCCCAAACAATGCCACATGTCCCTCTGGAGGAGGGAGAACAAAATTGATCTGTTATCTAGTAATTTGTTTCTACTGCTTCATTCAAGAATGTATGAAGTAGACATTATCATTCCCATTTTTCAGATGAAGAAATTGAGGCTGAGAGTTTAGGTGACTTATACAAAGGGACATAAGTGTTATGTGGTGAAGCTGTGTTACAAAGTAAATTCACTTTATTAGAAGAAGCTATGTCTTTTTTAAAAAAGGCTATGCTTTTTTT